>NC_143529.1:19348022-19670522 GCF_031878675.1 Megascapheus bottae
ATTTTAGGATTTAAGTTCAAATCAGAATTTTTATATACAAAAAAGCAGCAAAAAGCTGGAAGTAGAACTGTGTGTGATTCAAGTGATAAAATTTTAAGTCTTGAATAAAGAGACAAATGAGGGTTCCTAGGACCTTGAGTTCAAACCCCACCACTAGCACAAAGAAAAGAGAGACAAATGTTTTATCTTTACATATAAAGTTCACTACTTTGTGTCATACAAATGACATACAAAAAGGACAATTTCTTGTGAATTTATCTTTTTAGGCTAAAGCTGTTTATAAAATTGCTGTCTGTAGTGCCATATCTGTTTTTGCCTGATCTATAGCCTTGAACTGAGGGTTTGCCTTGAAAATTTTTTTCTCTACTTCCAAGGTTTTGGTGTCTTATTGACATAAGTGTCTCACAGAATTCCCAGGCATGGTTTGAAACCATGGTCCTAAGATCTCAGCCTCTTGTATCGCTAAAGTGATAGATGTGAACCACCCATCCTGGGCTTGGAGTGCCATCTTTAAAACTCCCTATATGTTGACATAGAATTTTAAGCCATTCTACTCATTTCCTAAGTTCTTTTTATTTAAAAACTTGTTGGACTTTAAATATCCATTATACATATATGTATATGTATGATGTATACATATATATCTCCAAGTTTTGTGTTACAGAAATTTAAACTACATAAAATCCAATAGTTTTGGAACCATTATACAATATTACTAAACAAAATGAAGTATCTTGCTAGCTTACAGGAATATAGAAATAGGAGCAACAGCACCTTTGCATGCATGAAACACATCTGTCTTCTCAACTTACAAAGGAGCAAAGTTGTCTTATTCTTAAAAATCAACTGCATACATACCCTCCACACTCGCATACCTTCTAATCAAATCTACCTTTTCATTCAGTTATAAAATACCTTTCCTCTTTTACCCATAAACTGAATCTATTCACTCAGCTTCTCAGCGGTTTGAGTATAAGGCAAATACTATTCCGTAACAACAACAACCAAACCCTTTAGGGGCAAGAACTCTGCTGACTTGATCAATAATGCTTCACTTCAGTAACAAAAGAAACATTAGGCAAGTAGATGGCACTCATCAAATATTTGTTCACATACACAAAACTAGAATTTCTCCAGCACTGAAGAAGGGTGTCTTCCACTTGCAGACCCAATATATTAGTGTCCTAGAGCTGCTCTTCTGCAGTGCAACAAACTGGGTAAGAAACAGTCACTCACAGTTCTACAGAAAGAAAAGCTCAACAATCAGGATACTGGCAAGGAGAGGCTCCTTCTAAAGCCTCTTGGGGAAAATCATTTTTTGCTTCTGGAAAGTTCTCACAAATCCAAGATTTCCTCTGTTCATGACAATCCTCCTCCCCTTCTGCTTTCCACTCCCTTTCTCCATCCTTCCCTCCTTTCCTCTTCTTTTTATCCCACTTCCTCCTTTTCCTCATCGTCTACTTTTTTGTTGTTGTTTGCCAGTACTGGGACTTGAACTCAGGACCTGGCAGTTATCTCTTAGATTTTACTTACTTCTCGATGGTACTCTCATCACTGGAGCCACAACTCTATCTCTGGCTTTTAGTAAGAAAATCTCTTACAGGGTTTCCAATCTGGACTGGCTTCAAACCAAAATCCTCAGGTCTCAACCTCCTGAGTAGCTACAAGTGCGAGGCAGCAGTGCCAGTTTATGGCTCCAGTTTCCATGTTTGTAGTTTACCTGGTGTCTCATGACTGCCTTGATAGAAGGACCACTCATAGTGGAGTAGGTGCCCACCTCTGTCTGTACTATTTATGTCACTGTATAACAAGAAATTCCCAAATATCATCATGCTCTGCAGAGTAAAGGGTAGAACTTCAAAGCATCTTTATTTTTAATGAGGGATAGGATTCAACCTATAATACCCGGTGACATTAATTTTCTCCCCTTGTATACTTCCTCTTTTTTGTGGGTCATAGGGCTTGAAATCAGTCTGGGCACTGTCCTTGAGCTATTCAGCTCAAGGCTACTGCCCTACCCCTTGAGCCACAGCACCTCATCCAGCTTTCTAGAGGTTAATTGGAGCTAAGAGTCTCAGGTCTTTGTATGCCTGGGCTGGCTTTGAACCTTGATCCTAAGATCTCAGCCTCCTAAGTAGCTAGGATTACAGGACTGAGCCACCATGCCCAGCTTATACTTTCTCTTTCCTTTTCCATCCTTCCTTTTCTGTTTTCTTTCTCTGGAGTGAAACATTTTGAAACTAATCCCTGGCTAGAGATCTAGGACAGAGTTTCTTCTGGACTTTCTCTTTCTGAGATTTTTCTATTACGTTGTCAGATTTGCTTGTGTGTAATTTGGCTGTGGCAAAAAAAAAATCATAAAAATTGCCATCATTTATAAGAACTGCTTATATCCATGCCTAATTATCAGGCAGTAGAATAACAATTATGCATATCATTAAATTCATGTGAGATAATCTTTGGTGTAAGTTTTATTTGATGATGGCATTAAACTCTGTTCATGCTTGCATAGCCTTCATAGCAGGTTGCTCTCATTGCTCAGGTAAAATGTGTCTTGTGCTTAAAAATGATGAAAGAAATACTAGCCATTTCCTTGTCCAGTACATGATATTGATTCTACAACTTGGTAGCTACTTTGTGAAAGACTAGTGCAATCAAGTCTGGCTTGAATGTAGTCAATATTTTCTCTATTACATATGAATGAAATCTATTTTATTTAACACAGGGATGTTCTCTAATTTGCAGATGTTATCCTAGCTGAGATGATACAAAGGTATCATAGATTTTCAAAAATATATTCTTGGCCTGGGATGTAGCATAGTGGCAAAGCATTTTAGCACGTGCAATGTCCTGTATTCAATCTCCAGAAATTGATTCTCTAAATTAATCTTGCTAAGTATACAATTAAACACACACATATATTACTGGCATATATAACTGCTCTGTTTCCTTCTTTTGTGCTTTCTAAGTTACTCCTTTTCTTTTCTTTTTTGTGTCTGTCTGTAATTGCATGGCTCCAGGATTTGAATTCAGGACCTTGCACTTATGAATCAGGTTAGATAGGTATTCTCTACTTTTAGACATATCCTTATTTTCTTGTTTTAGTTATTTTTTCACAGAGGATATAATGTTTATGCTCCTGTCCATAATCATAAAGATTAGGAAATCTATGTTTCCCGCATAGCTGGGATAATAGATATGGACCATTGTACCAAGTTTTTATTTGTTGAGATAAGATCTCATAAAAATTTGGTCAGGCTGATATGAAACTCTGATCTTCACAAAAATTATCTATAGAATAAGAATGGAGAAAAGGTCTCACTCTTCAGCCCAAGATAAGCTTGAAATTGCGATCTCACAGTGTGAGTGTCTCCGAGTCTCTCTCGGCTGAGTTCTTAGTTTACAGGCACACATCACTATGTCAGAAATAGTTACTAATTCTTAAAGCAATAGTGTGGTAATGTGATATGAATCATGCAATGCCATTTTCATTATTAACAGGGCTACAATAACATATCATGTACTCCTTATATACTACCTCATGAGATTCTTTCAAGAGTACATTTAGGTGGACTTCCTTGGCTGTTATTTTTACTAGGCCCTGGTTCTCTCATTTGGTTATTTTGCTTCCAGCTGGCACTCTACCATTTGAGCCATACCTCCACATCTGGCATTTTGTTGATTTGTATATCTGCGCTGATTCCTAACCAAGATACTCAGAACTCAGCATACTGAGTTTCTAGTAATATAAGTTTGAGCCACTGGCAACCAACTAGGTAGATTTTTTTTTAATTTTAAAAACATGAAAAATTCATTTGATAAAAATTAGACATTATAAAGTACAACTAAAATGATCCATCATTATAGCATGTGTAAATAGCTATTATTAAATTTTATAGGCAGATTAGTGTTAATAATTCTAAATCTAGCTTTATTCTGTACCATATTAATCTGAATAGTGATTCTATTTTATAAAACATTAATTTAAATGATTTTAAGTTAATAGATCATAAAGTAGCATGAGAATTCTCCATTTTTAAATAAAATGAAGTTAAAATCAGAAGTTCTAAGGTTCTGTCAATTTAACAATTATGACCTCATTCTAGTGTATTACCTTTCCTCTGGTGCAAATTCTACTGGTGCAAATTGTCTACTATACTCATTTCTTTTCTTCCTACTTATGAAAATTTCATCTCAACCCCCCCTTTTTTGCAAGTGAATCTAGCTTTGCCTACCATTAAAATATTTACTTCCAAAACACCAACAATCTTTTCCTGTCCAATATTTTCTCCCTGCACTATTTCCCCTATCCAGTCATTTTTCTCCAATACCTATATACTAATGATGTACTTTCTATAATTTATATCATTAGTATGTCAGTAGATGTGTTTAAATGTGTAGTACTGTGGTTTGAACTCAAATCCTTGCTTCTGTTAGGGAGATTCTTTATCACATAAGCCTTGCCCCAAGCCTGCTACATTTTTTGCTTTAGTTATTTTTCCAATTTTCCCCACACCCAGTCATAGGCCTCCATCCTTTTTTCAATTCTTCCAGTGTACCTAAGATAACACCATGCTTTGTTTATTGATTATGATGAGGTCTTGATAACTGTTTTCTGAGATTAGCTTTGAACCACAGTCCTCCTCATCTACCTCCTGAGCAACTAGGATTGCAGCCATGAGTCACCATGCTCAGATATGTCTATCTTGTTTTCTGTGAGCATTTTGCCCGTTCATAAGACTTCCTATTACGCATCACTACACACCTCTATTGAGAAGTCAAAAGTTCCTTCATATAACAACATGTTAAATCTCCACTTGTCCTTTCTTTAATAAATGACCCTAATAGCTCTAGGCAACTTAAAGCAGAAAATGAGTGATTTTCACACTGCCTGATTGCACCTCAGAGGAAATCCATAGAGTCATTTTGCCATATCTAAAAGAATTCTTCTATTGATTATCAACTGTCACAACCCTAGTCTGACAGCTATCATCTTTTGTCACAATTCCTGTAACATACACCTAAACAGAATTCACTCAAATCATTCCACATGCAGCCATCTGATTATTTTAGGAACACAAATCTGATCATAGAGTATCCCCAACATAACACCTGTTGTTAATGGTAAAGAAAGGCCAAAAAGCCTGTGCATTCTTTAGCCTCACTTTTACACATCCAGCCTGGGCGCTTAGCATCCTCCCTGTCTATTCCAACTTTATCCAACAAGAACTGTTCATTCCAGCTATCACACATATCTTTGCATCTCACTTTATAGACTACCCAAGCTCTTCTCCCAGAAAGCGTGTTTTAACTTTGACAATTTGATGGCCAAACTATCTTCTTTCTCACCTTTTGAACTCAGCTGGTGACCAAAATATATCCCCCAACAAAACTTAGTAGTCTCTAAGTTCCATGGTCTAAATACCATGGAACTAAATATCATGGTCTGATTATTCAGAAAAATATGAAGAATCATTACATAGTTTAAACACTGGAACGAATGCTTTTCCTTCTCCAAATCATACATATGCATGATTTGAATACATCAATACGTGTGTACACCTACATGAATATAGATATACAAATAGGTGTATTCATACTCCGACATACCTGGCAAGTTAGAGTTTGTAGAAGGGAACCGAAGGTGTGAAAAAAACATTTATTGATTTGAAAGAAGAGATACGGGATGCTGTGAAAATGAATCAGACACAAGCTGCTTCAGGTGGCTAAGCCCCAATAGGAAAGGGCAATTTTTGCAACAGATAAAACAAAACAAAACAAAGCAAAAAAAGCTTTTTATTGGAATGTACCTGATGATCACACAGTCATCTAACATCAGATAAATTTTTTATTATTATTTCCCCCTAAACTAAAATAGCTTTTAAATGAATATTTTTCTAACCCTAAAGCATCTTAACATGTGCCACACTCAGTAGCTTCTCTTTAGTTCTAGCAACAGAAAATGTACTGTTTTCCAGAAATAACTCACTTGAAAGCCCACTGGCAAAAGAATAATAATAAAATAACTATAATTATGATAAATGAACAGTAAAATATTTGGAAATTTTAGTATTCTAATACTGATATTAAGAATCTTAATTCATTTGCTCTATGTTCTTTTACCCAAAGAAACTCTAAAACAAAATATAATTTCTGTTATCCTTAACTCACTGCATCTGATCTTGAGGGCTTTTACAGTTTTACTCAGCACCTTTGCAAATAGATCCCAATATTCTGCCCTTCTCACTCCCCTTTTTCCCTATTCCTCTTTTCCTAAAAAAATTAGCTTCTATAGATTGCATTTTTTTTGTTCCTCATCATTTCCTACCACAAAGGACTCGTGTCTTCTATATGTAATGTTACAATCCCTTTTCCTGAATGCAGCATACAAACATTTCCTTACCCAACAGATATGCTATTACAAGTGGAAGTGAAAAACATAGTTCTCACCTTAGGAAACAGAAAGTGTCATGTAGCTCATTGTTTCCATATGTCATTATTGTCTTTCATATAAAAATGGGTCCCAGTAAGGATGAGATATTATCAAAGACCTACAACTTGTAACCAAGTCTAGCCTAGACCATTCCCTATCCAAAGATACGATCAACAATAAAAATCATGGTTTTAAGCCAGGGAGATTTAGACTTCCTTGTTACACAGTGTTACTATGGATAATATAAAGGAATAAAGGAGCCAAGTGATAATATTTAACTCACAAAAGTGAGTACTAAAAAAACAGTGTGAGGCTGGGAGTTTGGCCTAGTGGTAGAGAGCTTTCTTAACATGCAGGAAGACCTACGAGGGATTCCTTAGTACCACATGCATAGAAAAGCAGGAAATGGTGCTATGGCTCAAGTGGTAGAACGTTAGCCTTGAGGAAAAAGCCCAAGGACAGTGCGTAGGCCCTGAGTTCAAGCCCCAGGACTGGCAAAACAATAATCAGTCTGAAAGCCAGATGGGAATACAAGTAGCTCATACTTGTAATTCTAGCTTTGCAGGAGACTGGAATCTGAAACCCAATGATTGCAGTTTGAAGCTAGCCAAGGCCAGAAATTTGTGAGAATCTTATCTCCAATTAACCAACAAAAATCAAGAAGTAAAATGTGCGCGCGCTCGCTCTCTCTCTCTCTCTCTCTCTCTCTCTCTCTCTCTCTCTCTCTCTCTCTCTCTCTCTCTCTCTCTCTTCCTTCTCCCTCTCCCTTTCCCTCTCTCTGTCTCACACACAGAACCAATTGGACATTTCTAAAAGGAAATATTGACAAAATTCCTGTTTCCTTATCCTTCAGGATTCTCCATGTTTTATGGACACAGGGTTCTGTCACCAAGATCCTACTCAAGAGTCAAACATCTGATTCTTAAAGTAAGAACACAGGACTATGAATAAAAAAAGGCTTCTTCTCCTTTGAACTTATCAAACAAAATTACCAGATGCTTACTTAGTGACTACTTTCTGATACTAAATACAGTGCATGTTCTTTGAAAGCCATAGAATCTACAGAGGAGTAGGAGACATAAACAGATTCTGAGACCAAGTAGAATATAATGTATTAAACCAACATAATATTTGCAGGTTCTGTTTTATTCCTTTTTAAATTCTTTTATAATTTCTATACATAATATAAACATAAAACCCAGAAACCTCATTTGCTTTTCCATAATATATTTTTGTGACACATCTTAGTTTTTGAATCACTATTACTCTTGTTGCAAGTGGAACCTCTCCTATAGGAGAGGAAATACAGACATACAAAGAAAATCAAAGTCAGAATGTCTTTGAAAGTAGTAGCATTGGGTGACATTAGTTCAGCTCTCTCAGGGGCCCAGCTCGTTGATGTCTGCTTTATCAGAACTATTCAACTTAGTCATCACAACCAAAAGGGGAAAAAAATGACTATTGGTCTCTTCGGTTTCCAAATAGGAAAACTGAGTCCAAGTTAGAGGCATAGGGCACATTTTTAGGGAGACAAATGTTGCCTTATTCATGGATTTATATATATATATATTTACCCAATAACTGGTTAATCCATGGGAGATGAAATGTAGCAAGATCCCAAGTTCCCAAGTGGATTTTTTTTTTCAGCGCTGGATATGAACATTCACACTGATTAGGCAAGCACTCTGCTGCCCCGCTCACAACTTCAGCCCTTTCTGCTATGATTATTTTAGAGATATGATCTTAATTTTTATTTCGGATAGCAGAGACCATGGTTCTCCTAGTTATATATCCTATAATACTTTTTAATAGACTTTTCTTCACTGCACCCTCCCTTTTTTGTTGAAATGGAATCCTGACCAAATCAGATTCTTTTTTTCTTTTTCTCTTTTTCTCTTTCTCTCTCTCTCACTTTCTTTCTTTTCTTTTTTTTTCTTTTCTTTTTTTTGTCGGTAATGGGGCTTGAAGTCAGCCTGGGTGTTGACCTTGAGCTTTTCTCTTCAAGACCAGGCTAGTGTCCTCCTGTTTTGACCCACAGCCCCACTTTTTTTTTTCCTTTTTTTTTTAGTCATTAATTGGAGATAAGAGTCTGATACTCTTTACTGCCTAGGTTCAATTTGAATCAGGACTCTTAGCTCTCAGCTTCCTGAGTAACAAGTATTATAGGCATGAGCCACCAGCGCCTGGCTCGAATTCAGATTTTTAGTATTCAACTTCTACTGAGAAAAGGGAAGCTAGGATGAATACACAATCTCTGCACTGCTTTATGAAATATTCCAAAACGTTACCTATTACATGTTACAGTATAGATTGAAAAGTGAAATTTGTTGTGACCTGAGTATTTCTAATTTTAGCAGCTTCTAAATCAAGCAACCTCAAAACCGATAGAGAGTCCAGTGGTTTTTAAAGGGGTATTCCTTGATTGGGAAAATAGAGAGTCTGTTTATTCTTTTTAGTTATATATTGTAAAAAATAAATAAAGAGGAAGTGGCACTGTGACGCAAGATGTGGAGCAATAGCCTTGAGCTGAAGAGCTCAGGGACAATGCCGAGACCCAGAGTTCAAGCTCCTCAATTGACAAAAAAATAAAAACAAAAGAGAAAAAGAAAGAAAGAAAGAAAGAAAGAAAGAAAGAAAGAAAGAAAGAAAGAAAGAAAGAGAATAATTACAAGGAACTTTGTTAGTCATAAAATATACTGATAGAAAGTTTGGTTTCAAAACAATCCTGCATCCAGGAAATTTTGATTTGGTTATTTGTTTTAGTTTGCTTTTTATAAGAGAATAAGAACTACAAATCAAGTGTGAGGTATCCCCAGAGGAAATAATAGAATACAGAATGAGCTCAAGCCCCTCCTCTCCTTCTCCCCTGTGTACTCACACACTCCACAGCCCCCTCCTCTTCCACCTTCCCTATGGCATAAAAGCTATTACCAAACACTGGCCCTTGTCTACAGACTTTGTTCCAAGTCTCTTACTATGAAATAAACATCTTTTCTTCATAAATTACCCAGCTGGTGATATTTTGTGATACTACAAAACAGACTTGAGACAGTAGGTGAATGAATGGAAATTGTACTAAAGGTACACATCTACCTTATACTGAATAAAAAGCAAAAATAATATGGAACAGGGAATAAAATAAAATATTCATCTGGCTGACAAAAGACATACAATTTTGTAGCCGATCTACAGACTGTGAGCAGAGCAACAATGCTGGAATATATAAAACAGCCTTTTCCCCCCCTATAAACTAGTGTTTCCCCCTATAAATTAATGTGTTCTTTATTTGCAAATAGCATGTGTGGGGAATGAGGGTTACGCATGTGGATATAATTTATATCAATAATAAAAACATACGTTGATCATTTTCTATATACATCACTCACTTAAATCTGTGCATCATAGCATTTAATTCTGCTAAAGTTAAAAAACCAATAAACAACAACAACAAAAAACCAAGCCGATGTCTTTCAACCATACTTGTGTGGGCAGGTGCTATGGAGGGGTGCTTTGTATAGATGCCCTGGCTGAGAATTCTCCTTGATATGCTGCCTGTTTCTTCCTGGTAAATGGCAGTGAAGGTCAGTGAATCTAATTTGACAATAATGAGCCTGCTCTGCAATGTGTTATAATATTGTTCTCCCTCACTTTTTTTTTAAGGCATCAGCCAATCAAACAGACTGTTCAATGACATAGGGAAATCCCCAGAGAACTGGGAAGCCTCAAATAACAGTACTCCCTTGTTTTATTTTTTTCTTCTCCAATAATGCAGACAACCAAAATTATGAACATGTTCAATATGCATTAAAACAAAACCCAGCCTGATAGGAATGCTTTAATTAATCACAATTATCTCCTACAGCATTGTGATTCCAGCCGGGTCTCTAAGCATGAAGGGGAAACTTGACCCTTGTGCTTCTGTGTGGACGGAGAGATTTGAAGCAAAGTTAATGGAAATGCAGCGGATGAATGGTGCCGCAATTCAAATGTACTGTAAAATTACTGAAATGATTTCAATGTCACAGGACTCCAGTGCACTAAATTTATGATTACTGCTCCTTGCCATGCTTTAGCAATATTTTGTCAAACATGCTAAGGATTCTCTTTATCAAAATAATGTATCCTTCAGAGAAAAAATGTTAATGTAAAAAATAATAATTCACTCTTTCTATAATAAAGATTTCCTGTAACATATTCTACATAATTCAAGCAGTCTAACTGTATATAATTTCTATGTCATAACTTATATATAATAACATCAATAACAATACTAATTATTGAAATTATACAAAAGTTGGAATATTGATAGAAAGGTAATGAGCCACTAAAAGCTATACCACCCACAAAATGTGTTTCTGCATCTTTTTTGTTATCTTAAGTGTGTATTCTCGGTGATGGTTTTGGGACATCATCTATGAGAATTACCTTAGTTCATGTTTGCAATTTGTCTTCTTGGACCCACCACACAGATATCTTAGGAGGACACCTATAAATATGCATTTAATTAGCATTGTGGATAACTGTCATGCATAAAAGCCTTAAAGATATTCCTTCATCACAGGTCTTTATAACTGGACTTTTATAGTTGGGATGTGGAAAAATACAACTTCACTGAACTCCAAAATTTAGACTTTCTTTCGATTCTGATATAGTCCAAAACTAATAATAATTTTAACATATCCATAAATCTTGTCACCAGTGAAAATTAGAGATATTGTCTTATTATATTAGAGTTGTAAATATCTCAAAAATCTTATTAAAGCTGACCTCTAGTTGAAACTTACATTTTTAAATTCCCTGCTAGAGCTTTAAATTGAATGAATTGTAAAATGAGTACTATAGATTACACTACCAGAAACATTTTCCCTAATATTTTGATAAATGCCTTTCACTATAATTAGTTTCTTTTGCAATCTTATGCATTTTATGCAATATATTAAAAAATAGGTTCTGAACGGAGTACATTGACTTATTAAACTTCCATAAAGGTCCAGGACACAAACAAAGTTAATAACCTAACCCTTGGCTCGGAACTCTGCTGGCCTTGGATTTCTGCAGAGAGAGAATGAAAGGACAGAGAGCTAAATGCAAGCTGTGTCTGAATCACACAAACCTTCTCTGGCATTTCCTTTGAACGGACATTGATGTGGGAGTATAAAGGAGGGTGGTTATAAAATGTGGATATGTTTAAGGGAGGTGGGAGGGAAAGAAAGCAGGAACAGGAGCACCTGTCATTCATGAATGGCTTACTGGCCAAGTTCATCAGCAGGGGAGCTGAATTTGGTCTGCTCTGCCATGATTAGTGTCATGACAGTCAAGTGTAATTTCTGTATAAACAGAAGTGGTGGGTAGGAAAATAATTCAGTCCATCCCTCTAAATTGCCTCAGTCAGCACAGACAACGAAATCTGTCAGCTTGAGGGAGAAAGCTCACATATCCAACCAAGCCTATAATGGTATTCAATATTCAAATTTCAAACTACAGAATACTATTCTCAACATTGGACCAATGCAAAAACAGAGTAGATTATTTGGCTGATCTAATTGCTTTATGTATTTTTCATTTTCTTTGTTTGTGATAAAAGTGAACAAAGGCATGCTTTGCATTAGATCACTTTTTGTTCATTACTAGAGCATTTTTGTTTCTAAATTTTGTTGTCTACTAATTGCACAGCTTAACACAACCAGTTGACCAAGACAGATACCTACCAGCTTCCGCTCCTTCTTCACAGAATGAATCACTAAATCCTAGTGCATTTATCTTCCCACTATCTGAAAGTAATCTACTTCCCTTAAGCCCATGAACACTAAAGTAGTTTAGACTATTATTTCTTTGGCAAATATGGGCTCCTGACTTCGTTCCTTGGCTTTAATCCCGCTTGTCTCACATTCCTTTTCCATACTTTCATCAGAATAAAATTGTCAAAATGCAAGTATTCACATACAAAACATTTCTACCAAAACCCACTGCTCTTAGACTATATGCATAACAGCCTTTCATGACTTGACTCCAAGCTGTCAATTCTACCTGCTCACATTGTAAACTTCCCATACACTGACTTCCTCCTAGACAGTTCTGAATTTAAGCACAAGGCTTCCCTCTGAATAGAACACTTTGTATATGTGTGTGTGTGCGTGCGTGTGTGTGTGTGTGTGTGTGTGTGTGTGTGTGTGTGTGGATTGATTGTGGGGCAGAACGTTTGCAGAATATTTCTAGACTTCATGCTTGCTAATCTAGTGTGAAAATGCTGAGCCAAGGCTGCAGTCCTGTTTTTCACTGATTTCACTGATTATTTTTAAGATAGACTCTTCATTCCCATCTTGGTCCATGCCTCAGACTTGATTTGCCTACACTGAGTGTTACCATCGCTGAGATCCCAGGCAAGTAGCATCACATACAAGTTTCCCTTTGTGGTGACAGATCGGTGGACTATACTTTCTGGGCATGCCTAGTAATGCGATCTTCTCAACCTCAGGCTATTGCATAGCCTGGGATAACTGGCCCTTGCCAATTTGTCAAGCTGTACATTCAGATATTTTCTGTTGAGGCTGACCTTGAACCTCAATCTTCTGTTCTTAGCATCCCAAGTAGCTTTGAGTACTGCTACTGGTAATCAAATTTAGAGTGATATTTAAAATGACTGACTTTAGCTCTCCTCTCAAGAAGGAAGCTATCCCAGCCCCCTGTAAACTCAAGGAGTTGCCTCTTCTAAGAAATCACTAGCATTCAAAACCTACCCTTTTATTATGTTCATTACATTAGACTGTCCTTGAATGTTTATTATTGAATTAGCTGAATTAACAAGCAGGATTAGTGTCAAAACAGCACAATTATGGCATTTGATAAGAGATTAGACTGAGGATGAGAACTTTCTGAATAATATTCACTCAAACTAAAATTACTTTTAGGTATCAAGAACTCAAATCACATGACTACTCAAAGAGAAAATAAGTCTCTTGTTCTTGAAGCCATTAAGGAAATTATCTCTTGTTCTGCCATCTAATAATGATAGTTACCAACCCAAAACTCAGCTATGTAATCAGGTCAGAATAAGGAGTTTGTTCTTCAAGTTTCTTGATGGAGAAAATGTGTCACAAAAATAATTTAATATTTCCATTAAAAAGATGCATGTGTTGGGCCGGGAATTTGGCCTAGCGGTAGAGTGCTAGACCCGGGTTCGAGCTCAAGCTCCTCGACTGCCCCCCCCAAAAAGGTGCATATGCTAATATGCATATTTTTAAAGAAATAATTGACAACACTCAGGCTCCAGCCCTTTTCCTTAGCTTCTTCTGAGAAAGGTATCAATGGCACTATCATCCTCTAGTAATTGCCTAAGTGCAAGCATGCAAGCAAGGGACCTTCCTAATTTGCATGCTTTCTTTTCAGCAGACCAGCAGTCAACTGATAATTAAAGTTTATTTGGCCAGTGTCCATACTAGGGGTTAAATTCAGGGTGCTCTGCTTGCTATGTAAACATTCTTCCACTTGAGCCCCATCCTCAGTCCTTTTGCTTTTACTTTTTTTTCAGAGTCTTAATGCCAAGACTATCATCAAAATGCAATCTTCCTAACTGCTTCCTCTGTGGGCTGACCCAGAAAGCCTACCATGCTCAGTTTCATTAAGTGTTTTCCCCACAATGGCTTCAAACCAAGACCCTCCAACTTGTTCCTCCCAAGTGGTAGCTTATTATATGTAATAAAATCCATATGTGTAGGAACTCTGTTTAGTATTTGGCACACAGTAAGTCTCAGAATGTATTTACCCAATGAATGGCCATATTCTATTCAAGCTAGAGCTCTCCCTACATTATTTTGCTTTGAACAATTGTACTGCCTTGAACAATTGAAAATTAATGCTGATCACCAGTGAGATGAACTGCATAAGTCTAGGTTTGTCACCTGTTGTTTATACAAGAAAGACATTCCTCCAGACTACGGAATGAATAGTAAAATCTTTAGGACAAAAGGCAATGAAAATGGTGAGAATTAATAATTCTTGAAAACTCAGAGTGCAACATTGAAACAAATAAATGCTTTGTGTTTCCTCTCAGCAAGTGAGTCAAGAGACAAGTAAGATTTCCATTTTACCTGCAAGAAAACCAAGATGAAGTGACCTATCTAGGGTTACATATTTATCCAATGGCAAAGATACCAGACAGATGAAAAATAACCTGATCACAGAGCATAAGCAACTCTTTTTTTATCTTGAGTGATTGCTATTCTTAATGTACCATGCTATTTCTCTTCTACTTTGTTGCCCTTTGGTTAATTTCATATTGTTACTGTATCTGACTTTGTTACCTGGTATGTTACCTGGTTTATTTGTTTATTTGAAATAAGATAGGGAAGGGGGGGAACAAGATGATTGGGAGGGGGTAGGGGGAGGGAAATGGGGACAAAAACATGAGAAGGTGTATCAATGTGTGAGAAGTAATGCACATACTATCTGGCAAATGTAAAGGCAACCCCTCTATAAATTACCTCGATAATAAAAAATAAAATGAAAAAAATAAAGGAAATGAATAACAAATGGTGGAACAATTAATCCCAACCTGGATCGCTACCTATTCACCAGTGAAATATAACTTCCCAACCCACAAAGTCCCACCACATTTAACTACTATAAATATACAAAACCAACCATGTCTTTACATCTTGGTAAAATTCAAACAGTATTTTATTTAAAGGATTCTCTTCCTTCCCCCACCCCATATAAAATATAAGAGCCTCAGGTTAAATTGTGCTTCATCATTATTCTTTGCACTCTATTATAAATGCCTTCTCCACATCATTTTATCTCCTAGGTCCATGCTTATTCCCAATAAACCTGGTTTACCCTCTTGCCATCTGTGAAGAAAGAGACATTTCTAATTGATCTTACTATTTGGCATAAGCACTTTCAGGACCACGACTCAGCTCAGGCTCAATAAACATTGGTTGATATGAAATTAGGTGGGTGTAGGGGCATTGGCTTAATGATGACATGACTAGAGTAAGAGATAAAGTCAAAAAGCTGAGAATGCAAGAGATATAGGAGACATGTACAACGTACTATGCAATGCGATAAGACCAATCACATCACATAAGGGGGGAAATAAGCCAGGACTATATCACATTGGAGGCAAAGAAAATAAAAATAGTATTCTGTTCCTAATACTGACAGAATTCTGACCCATATACTATGTGATGAGGAACTAAATAAGAACACACCTTATATGCTGATTGCCAATTATGTTTATTTAACAGAGCAAATATCAACTATTCATAAAATTAAATGATCTTTGATGATGAGTATTGGGTAAATTTAATCTATTTACAAATTTATACGTACAGACACACTTGAATCAAGAGCATCAGGAAAAAACAGTTTTGTTTCAAAGCGCTTTGTGGGCTAACACAAAGCACCTCATAGCACGAGACTGTGTCTTTCATCTGTGAAAGGAAGAAAAGTATCTAGCTTTACAATCCTTATCCCATGTTGAGCTTTACAATGTACCTGTAGCAGTATAATAGTATTGGAAGTGGATGCCCCAGAAAGAATTGGCAAGGAAGTTGGCACTGCTAGTAGTATGAGTCTCTAGGCATAACCCTGCTTTGAGTTGATCCAAGCAGTTGTCCACACCACCACCGCTATCTTTGTAGAGACTGAGAATTACCAAGCCATTGTCAGAGCCCGACTGTTAAGATTTGTAAGAAAATAAATGTTTACTATTGAAACATACTAAACTTTGGTGTGATTTTTGCTTCTTCCTCAATGAAGAACTAGAGAAATCAGACTAGAATCATGTACATTGCATAACTTTGTGATGTCATTACATTTTCGGGTACTACCTCATGCTTGATAATAAGTTTCTAAATGTCTACATTGACAAATTAATTGCTACCCTAAATTAATTAACTTCTTTACTAAAATTACTGAGGTTAGAAAACAGATTTTATATTTGTATAGTGTAGATTTACCAGGCATTACTTATGCACTTAAAAGGATTAGAGTTAATATATTTCCAATGAAAAAGAACTCCTTTAAATGCCAGCCCCAGGTTGCATAATGTGGACTCACGCTGTGGGATTTGCTGTTTTCCTAAGTTGTGGATGACAGGCGAGTTGCAATTACAGAAATGAATTGTGTTCTATCATCCTCACTGGTGCATTAATGAAAGGCTGTACAATTAAGGAAAAGATCATACTGCTCCAAAAATGCAAGGAAACCAGTGTAAGCAAAGAAATAAAGTTAACATAATTTTACTAGCACTGTTTTTCCATCTAGTAATTACTGGAACTGCTCTGTAATGCCATAGATATCCACATGTAAGAATCTCACATGAGGCCAAACTTGTCATTAAAACTCTAACAAATGGTTAATATTCCTTTCTTCATTACTCTATCGAACTGGAAAACCAGAAATTTACTAAACAGTAAGAGAGGGAAGATATTCATTTTAGGCTAACTCTGTGTCCCCAGATATGATGTTTCTGTCTTCATCTCTCCTGATTTCATTTATCATATGCTCTAGCTAAACTCCTAGTCCTAGTTTGAGCATCAACATTTCATTTGCTGGAAGAAAATATGTCCAATATGTTTAGGGTTAGATTAACTTTCATCAGAGAAATCAGTTAGGTCCTACCAATTATAAGGAATCTAGATTGCAGACTTTATGAACTTCCATCCCTTCGTACATTTTCAGGAGCTTTTTTGATGGTTATAAATGCACAGAGGGAGGCACTAAGGAAGATGGAAATTAACCAACCCATTATAAAACAAAAATAAGTAAAATTTGACTTACAATGAATAGTCATTCTTTTCTATGCACTCATTTCCTGATAAAGAACTTGACCCATGAGTCTTACAAAGCTAAGTAAAATACACTTTAATCTTCATTGAACACACAAAAATAAAATCCATAGAGTTACATATGATTATGAATAAAAGTGAAAAATAAAGTTATTTTCTGTGTTTTTTGGCATCCATATTTTTGTGATATTGTAAGTTTGGTGTGGTTACACTTTGTCATTCTATTCTTCCTCTTAGGGAATGCTGTAGTGGGAACATACAATGCTCAAGTCTACTGGCAATGCACAAGGGTTTATGCCTAAAGTTTTCTTGGCTCTTTAAACCTATTATTGTCCTCTTTCCTACTGAATCTGAGGTCTTTTAATTACTACTGAACTCTTCTAAATCGATGATTTGACACCTTTTAGCAGTGGTCAGAGAAGACAAAAATTGATTTTACAAACCATTCCTATTTATAAGAAGAAACCAAGTAAAAGTTGAACAATAAAATACCAGAAGGTAATACACGTTCTAAAGAAACAAAAAGTGAAACAAAATTAGAAGGTTGAAAGATTTGCTTTATTAAATAGTAGAAAGATAAAATGCACTATCAACTTTCAAGAATGAAGGCTGATTAAAACAGGAACCTTTTCAATAGTGGATTGAAGTTAGGGCAGGGTAAGAGATAGTAATAGGATTATTTTGAGAAAAACATAATATAAACATCTGAAATGTGAAAATTAAGTAAGTTCCTTGTTATAATTATTATGCAATAAGAAAAATGAATGGGAGGAAAGTAAGGCTCAGATGGGACAAGAGTGCCAACTGTGAGGGTGAATAAGGAGAATATGGTAGATGGAACTAATTTGCATGTAGAAAAATAGTATTGAAGCTTGTGAAAGTTGTTTCAAGAAGCTGGAGTGGGATGGGAAGATTGACAGAGCAAGTGAAGCTGAAGAGGATATATATATATATATATATATATATATATATATAATTGCTATCATGTGTGGAGATATCACCATAAATCCTTCTGAGTATAGCCAATGTATGCTAATAAAAAATCACTTAAAACTCCTCTTTAATCTTGATCTGCTATGCAATCAGTATCACATCAAAATATGTTTGCATCTTCTCAATCACTCATCTTTATATTTAATATTCACTAAGGATAAAGGAACAGTTTTGATGCAATTTTTATTAATATTTTTCTATGAAAAGTCTTCAACCTAATATAATTAACCTTATTGCAAGTTATTACTATACTCACCTGCTTAAATTTTTAATTATCTTTGCCTATAGGCAGAACAAGCTACATGAAAAAAAATGCTATCACCAGAATGATTTCTCCATATTTATAATTCCTAAATTTTTTTCTCATGGCTTAATATAGATGTTAATAATTTTTAAAAGTAGGAAAAGTATTCTGTTATACCCTAAATTCTTTTATATTAGGATTGTATACCATAAATTGAGGGTTTCTATTTGAGTAATTTTGAATGAAATGCTCTTTTATAAATCACATGACCCTAGAACAGCAGTTCTCTGAGCTACAGGACCATAAATAAGTTACAAACTTCAAGAATAAAGCCATGTTAAAACTTGCTATTTGATTAAAAAAAATAAAATTGATGATTAAAATAAGTTACTCTTTCATCTGAGGCTGAGATTGGGAGGATACAAGATTCAAAGCCATCTTGGGCAAAGAAGTTCACAAATCCAGATATGGTATCACACGTCTGTCATCCCAGTTACATGAGAAGTGTAAGTGGGAAGAGTGTGCTTCATGTTATCCTGGCCAAAAGCAGCACCCTGTCTCAAAAATATTCAGACCAAAAGGAGTTAGAATTATGGTTCGACTGGTAGAGTGTCTACATACCAAGTGTAGTGCCTTTTGTTTAAACCTAAATGCCATAAAAATACTTTTAGAAACTGAGCCTAGTTCCCAAAGTAACTGTATTTTTTTTTCCCAGTCCTGGGCTTGAGCTCAGGGCCTGAGCACTGTCCTTGGACTTTCTCAAGGCTAGAGCTCTACCACTTGAGCCTCAGCACCACTTCCGGCTTTTTTCTATGTATGTGGTACCAAGGAATCAAACCCGAGTCTTCGTGCATGCCAGGCAAGCACTTTAACCACTAGGCCAAACTCCCAGCCCGCCAGCAATTCTTTTGATCTAAGAATACTGAGTCATGATGGGGGTCAACTAGCATGCCTGGGGTCATATACATTTTTAAATATTGTTGTAAAATTAAAAATTGAAAATGGATTTATAATAATGGAAATAAAACACTTCTCCCCTGTTAACTCACATTTCTAGTAAATAATGATAGAAAAAATCAGAAGAGCCTCGGCACATTTCTGGCTTTTTTCTATGTATGTGGTACCGAGGAATCGAACCCAGGTCTTCATGCATGCTAGGCAAGCACTCTACCATTAGGCCAAACTCCCAGCCCAGTAACTGTAATTTTTTTCATTAGTCTTTGGTCCCATTTTTCACTATTCCATAAATGACAGTAACAAATGTGGTTGAAAATATATGGCAAGTAGAACTCTTAAACACTGTGAAATGCAAAGTGATATGGTTTTCTTGGGATAATAACTCCAGAAATCCATGAAAGATCAAGCATTACAGCTCACTAATTCTATTAGTAGGAATTTTACACAAAAGACTGCAAACGTACACCACATCTCACTAAGAACATGTTAGAATTTTGTAGTGAGAATTGCTAGTGTCACTGCACTAGCAAATGAATGTAATAACTTAATATTGTTTGGTAGTTTACATTTATAAAAACAAAAAATGGTTTCAATTTTCCTGTAAATCCCTACTTGTGAACCAACTTGGTGAAAAATCACATCTTTAAAATTACTTTTACTGTTTTCATTTTTATAAATGGAAGCTCTCATTTCATTTCTGCATACTCAACATCCTAAGAAATGTACTGGAATAATTTTAGGCTTCACTCTTTCAAAAGTAAAGGAAAAGAAAATTCATCTTCTTTACAAACTTAAATGAGTTTTGTACACAAAATATAATAGGATGGGAATGTCAATTTGTTTTCATTAAATTTGTTGTCCTAGAATGGTGTCTATTTTTCCAATGTGATGCTATTTTTATGTATTGAATACTATTCAGGATGCATACATGTGTTCATTCCTTCAATATACAGGACTAATAGAAGGAGCCATGCTAAAAGCAGTGAGAGAAAAAATGTAATGTTTCCTAAATCCAGAGGCTTGAGAATCTTGCAATCTGGAAAGAAAACACAAGGCATCTAGGCAAACTAAAGCAAAAGTGCCAAACAGAAGAATTATAAATTCAGCAGACAAGTATGAATTCAATAACTTCTAGAATCAAGCATTATAAATGATGCTCATCTCATGTGACCCACTTAAGAAACGGAGAAAGAAGAAAGAAGATTGTGTTAAGAGAAAATGGCAAAGCACAGAAATGATTCAGTGGACATGTGTGACTAAAGAGGCCTTCCCCAAAGAAGAAAAATCTTTGTAAAGGATAGATGCAAGGTTAGAATTTGTAGTATTGTATCCACAATCCCAAAATAAGATTTAGCATTATAGTGAGAAGGAAGTTACTAAAATGTATAGATCATAGCTGTAGTCATATCTGAAAAAAATACATCTGATAAAATGAGACTGATGATTTTGCTTGTCGAAAGGGTAAAATATTTAAATTATGATATTCAGTAAATTCTTGACTGAGATACAGGTGTTCATGCTTTGTAATGGTTTTCTTATATAGGGAATGTGATTTATTAGTAACTCTCAGACTAAGTTCAAATATTTTCTGATCCAGAATTTCCAGCTTTTGGAAATTATTTTATTTATTTATTTATTTATTTACTTATTTCCAGTTCATGGCCTTGAACTCAGGGCCTGAGTACTGTCCTTGTGCTTTCTCAAGGCTAGAGCTCTACCACTTGAGCCACAAAACCACTTTCAGCATTTTTTCTATGTATGTGGTACTGAGGAATCAAACCTGGGTCTTGTACATGCTAGGCAAGTAGTCCACCACGCGGCCACGGTCCCAGTCTCTATTCCCCATAATTACAGGCCTAATTATATGAAATTATTCATATGAAATATTTTCATGTACAAACATGTTATGTGAAAAGGGGGAAATCTTTCCTAGTAACCAATAGAAAATTAATAAACTACTGTATATTCATATGAATAATATTCAGATTGTTTCCTTTTCTGTTACTACCAATCCTAGTGCTTAAACTCAGGATTTGATCATTGTCTTTGGACTTTCTCAAAGCTAGAGCTCTACCACTTGAGCCACAGCTCCATTTCCAGCTTTTTCTATGTATGTGGTCAGAAGAATTGAACACAGGTCTTCATGCATACTAGGCAAGAACTCTAACACTAGGCAAACTCCCGGCCACATTATTCAGATTTTTAAAGTTAGTCTGTATTTTCTAAGATATAAAAAGTCAAAGTATATATACAAAAGTGTCAGTTGAAAGAATTCTGTGCATAATAGAGATCTATTTGTGAAATGACATTAAAATGTCCCAATCTCTATTATGGAACTGTAAGTGTACAAAATTAACATTTATTTCTTCATGAACTTCTTAATTGAGCTCTTGCTATATACCAGACACAGTTGAGCATGGTAGTGAAATTACAGACACCAAAATGTACAAATCCCTGTTTTTGCAGATTTTCCATTCTAGACAAGAAAGGAAATCTATGACACAGAGAGAGTGGAGGGAATGCCATGTCAGAGGAGGTGTAGAAACAGGTGACTCTGAAAAGGGAATAGGATGAGAATGGACTGAGTCTATTTATGACAAGAATTCCCAGGCTTGAGAAAAGAGTATTAGGCATTATTCAGGTACCAAGGGAAGGTCAAAAGGAAAGGATCTAGTGAACTAGATAAAGATGAAGGGAAATCAGAAGTCACTACCAAGAAACATAAACTGTGACAAAACCTGCTTCAAGAATAGGAAATACCTTCCTTATAACAATAATTGTTAGATAACAGAGGTGTTCCTCTGTTCCTCTACTGTGAGAGCGTATACTACACACACACACACACACACACACACACACACACACACGCACACAATCCTGCTTTGCCATCAGGAAATGAATCTATAAAACACTTGACCTCCAGTAGAGTGTTGGTTTTTATTCTGACTGCAAAAAAGGCAAAATCATGAGAGAATCCTCTTTCCCTGAGTGGGATAAATGGTGTGGGGAGGGCACAAGGAGAGAAGAATGCCATGCCATGCCGTCTGCATTTGGACAAACCTGTTTGAAATCTCTTCCAGGTAGTCAGAGAGATAAAAGAAGAAGACTACAAAGTATAGAGGCAGTAGAGTGAAGGTTAAATATGAGTTCCTGCCATGATTCATCTACCGAAACAGCTGGGAAATTTCTGAACTAGTTCATATATCACAGAAGTAGAGGAAGTGAGTCTGGCTGCACAAACACACCTCAGGCTGCTACCGTTCCATTAACTGTCTGTCTCAGTAAAGGTCGGCCGTTAGACAGATTCCTGCTGGAGCTAAGCTGATAGAAAACTGCAGGTACAGATAAAACTTTGTGGGGGACCAGTGCCAAGAACACTTAGGATAAAGATTTCCAGGGAAAGGAAGAGACAGAGGCATATGATTTGCCTACTGTAAACTCTAACATTGACAAATTTTCATACTGTCCACATCAAATATTTCCACAAGTAAAATAATCTCTATGACTTTTGGTAAGTGTAAAGAAGTGTTGTAAGAGTAATCAGATGAGAATTTATCTTCTTTAAAATACTCCAAGAATTAACAGTCAATAGTGGTAAACCTAAGTAACCAAAACAATGACCAAATGAAGTAAGATTTCAGAATAAGACCAGATTTTTGAATATAGTCTGGCAATTGATACAGATTCCCATACTTTCTCTTAGAAAGGTGTGACAATTTCAAGAGCTTTCTGTCCCATAGGAAAACTCTCATCTATTCTACTAAGATCCATGCTAGATACAGTGAATTAAGGATCAAAGATTACCTTTTATGAGCATATTAACTGCCTGAACTAGTTAATCTTTGCATTGGAATTATTTTATTTTCTACTATGACCTTTTTCCAGTACTGTCATGGATGGCCTTCTTTTCAGCACAAGGGATGCAGGTTGTAAGAGACTTAAACCAGAAAGAGGTAAGACACTCCATTCACAGGGAAAAAAGGAAAAGATGGGTTAGATGAGTAAGAGTAGCCATATATTGCTTATATTCAACCAAAGTTTCTCAGTAAGAACGTATTTGAAAATAATCATTTGATATTCTACAGTATAGTAATATCCCCTCACCACTCTTCAATTAATAAGAGCACTTTTTTTCAAAACAATTTTATATAAAACTAATCATGATAAATGTGCCAACTTCTTAAGATAAACATACAACTCAGCCTGAACAGGCTTCAAAGCAACAAAACTCCAGAAGTCAGGACCAGGAGCGTGGCCTAGTGGTAATGTGCTTGTCTAGCATGAACAAAGCCATGGGTTTGATTCCCTGGAATGACATACACAGAAAAATCTGGAAGTGGTGCTGTGGTTCAAGTGGCAGAGCTCTGACCTTGAGCAAAAAGTGTCCAAGGACAGTCTCCTTCTCTAGTTTAATAATGTACCCTAACTTCAGACACAGATCCTGCTGTGAGCCTTATACAAGTGTCACCTTCCCCCCATTCTTTTATCCCTTCCTTTCTATCCTTGCTATTTTGCCTATAACTCTAGGTCTCATTTCTCCTTCTAATCCAGTGAATGGATCTTTTATGGCTTTTGTTGTTTGTTTGTTTTTTATATTTCTGGAACCTATTACATGTTTCATCATGTTATGTGTTACAAGGGCACATATAATATCTCTTGCTTCTTATGTTGGTATGGAAATCTCTGGACAAGATTTAAATTCTTGTGTCTTTCCCAGAATAAGTGGAAAAATGTTTGATTTGGGGTTTGGAAAAGAAAATTTAGGAAAACCCACACCAGGGAAATAATACTCATTCTGGGGTAGAAATATTTTATCCAGGGAGAGTTTTCATTTATATCCTCATTGTTTCTATCTACTGGTTCTGAACCCACATTGGAGAAAATGGGACTTATAAACATGTCTCAACTCCTAACATCTTTTGATCCAGGATATGGAAACAAGAGCTTTATCTTAAGTGATTGTTCTTAATGTACTATGTTATTTCTTGTCTCTTTTGTTGTCCTTTGGTTAATCTCATATTGTTACAGTGTCTGACTTAGTTACCTGACATATTGTATATATATTTATTTGTTTATTGAAATAGGAAAGGGAAGGGGGGAAACAAGATGACTGGGATGGGGTAGGGGAGGGAAATGGGGGCAAAACTACGAAAAGGGGTATCAATATGTGATTAGTAATGCACCTATTACCTGGTGAATAAAATTGTAACTCCTCTATATATTGCAATAAAAATAAAAACAATCATTACATTGTTGTTATTCACTGGGGATAAATTAGAAAATCCTAAACATAGCTTACAAAATTTATCTCAATTTAATCCAAATATACTTTTTCTAAGCCCATTTCATAACAATACGCTCAAATCATCCCAAATTGGAGGTATGTCAAGTTAGTCTGGTCTGACATCTCCTGAAGTAAGTTATTCTTGCTTATATGATTTTTCAGTTTCAATTCCTTTATCCATAATGTGAGTCCTATTTTCTGTTCCTGTTCTTTCTTAAAGCACCAGTATAAATGTCACCATAATATATGTAAAGACTTCCCCTAATGCCACAGACAAAATTATGTTCCAACTCTAGAAACAATATCCTTTCATCTTTTACTAACATATCACCAGTAGTTAGGACAATGTCTGATAAATAATAAGGAGATAATAGAAGATGACTAAGTGAAACCTCACTTCACTAAATTGATGAGAAATTGGCATGTGGCCAACATCTATGCAATAATAACCAAAGAGCTTAGTGATACATGATACTCTCCCTGGGTCTCTGTTTCTGTGTCACCTTTTACCCATGTTTTCATAACACACAGTCTCCATCTTCCTGTTCCTCTCCCCCTCTCCTTTTCCTTCCCCTTCCTGTTCTCCCACTCCCTTTCCCTCCCCTCTCCTCTCCTCTACTCCCCCCTCCTTCCTTGCCCATACCTTTCTTCTTCCTGACACCTTCCTAGCTCCCTCTCTGTATGCATTTATATATGACTGGAGAATAGTAATGGTCAGAAACAAAGAATATCTGACTTATTACTACTACAAACTAGAATTAAAGGGCGGAGTATTCTAATAACTATCAAAATTTTTGAAGCTTCAAGTAAATAACTGTAGCACTACTTTCCATCTATATAATATTAGTGTAACTATCTGAAATATAACTAAGCACAAGCTTTTTTATTGTCTCTTTTTTAAGTAAGAAGAGATCAAAGAAAAAAAATGATATCACAATTTTACTTTTTGTGCTTCCCAGATTTATTCTTAGTTTGGAAGATCTACATTAAAGACCTTTATAAAATTCCCAAGTATATGACATCCCACATGTGGGAAATTACATTTTAGTATAAGCATGTTTGCCATGTTTTCCTGTGAAAGGTTTTTGGCAGCTCTAGAGTACAGAGAGATCATCCAAACCAGAAGCCCAGCAGTCTGGGGCCACCCAACAGCTAAGAACAGTCCAGGCCCAGTAGAAAAGGTTTCCCATTTATCAGTTCTTGTTTTATAGAGCATTCCTCACCAGCAAAGCAAAATGCTTTTGTTTACTTCAGAATGTCCTATTTCCTTCCTTAAAGCCATGTGAGGCTCTGCTTCGACTCACTATGAAAAGTAAACTCTTGAGATTATTAGAGGGCTTTTCATTACGTTATTCCTGATTCTACATGAAACCTCAGGCTGAGGCTTCCAGTCTATGCTTTCTAGACTTCTAAAACCTGTGGTGACAGCAGGAATGAGGTCTTTTGGGCCTCACTTTGGAATTAATGTTCTTATTAGAAGTGACCAGTGTTCACTTACTTTCTTTCCATAATCTAGGGCACAGCAAGAAGGAAGCTGTGTTCCAGTCAAGAGAGAGCGCTCATTAAGAGTTTGCCTCTGCTGGTACTTTCATTTTAAACTTCTTTGTCTCCAGAAAAGTTAAAAAATCATCTGGTTTTCAGTCTACGGTATCTTCATATAACAACCCAAGCAGAGTTAGGCAAGTTCAAATCCCTACTTCCCCTTTTCTTCTTTCTAGCTACTCGTTACTCTTCAGTTTTTAGTTCATGTTCATGTACTGTAGGAAATCTAGAGAAAGCACCAAGCTTGGAATGAATCAGGTGTCAATAACGTGGAACACGCTATTTAACATAGAACAAGTACTGCTGACCTAACCAGCAACACGAAGTCTATTGTCATTAAACAGAAGCAAGAGATCCATTTTTTTTTCTCAGAACTACAGTCTGAGCGCTAAGAGAGCTTGGAATCTCACACATACTCATGAAAAAATAAACAGATCCTAGAAACAATACAGGGAAGAGGATGGCTTCATGTCTGGGGCAGAACACAGCAAGCAAGGCTGCACAAACCTTGTGTGAAGCACACAAACATGCACATTTTAAACATGTGAAGTATTTATTGCTGGAATTTTTCATTTAATATTTTTGGATTGCAGTTGACCATGAGCGACAGAAACCACAGAGAACAAAACAGTGGATGGGTATGGAATAATTTTGCATCCAATCCCACAGCATTAACTTTTATGTCTGTGAATGTGTTTTCCCTGTATTGGTTTGCTCCAAATGAAATGAGTAAAAAAACAGGCTGTAGTGTTTAAAGAACAGTATATTCTAAAGCCAGCAAGAGATGAGGAAAAAGACAGGCTGAAAGATATGGTAGATATGAAAGATATGGTAGAAGGAGAAAATAGCAAAGGACTAAGTTATCTTGGACATGTGAGAGATTACCAAGGCTAATGGGGCTGGGAATTAGAGGTTCAGTTGCTGGGCCCTGTGCAATATTTGTGTTGAGATTAATTTCCTCAAATGTAAATGATCACTTAGGGTTATTTGTGCTAATGGAGATGTAAATGTGAATTATTTTAAGTCACGTTGCCATAAATCAAATATGATAGATATTTGGAATAGAAAGCTCTTCTCCATGGAAAATACCTCCATTGTAAACAAATGCTAAAATGTTTACTTGGTGTTGCATGTTGTGAATTACCTGCCAATTTAAAAATGTTTCTCAAACTATTTTCCAGGTTATAGAAAGCCCTCCCTGCAAAGTGTTCATGATATTATGAATATGTTTTTTTAATCAAATACTTGATGAGAAAAAACTCAGTGAATGGCACTGGAGAAAGGAAACTGATCCATTGTATCATGACTCATTTACATTCCCACTGGAAAATTTAAAAATTGGTAGCACAAAATCCACCCACTTCCCCTGGAAAGAGAAATGTGGTGATAATGGTTAGTTTCAGGGAAAAGAAAAAAACTCCTTTTCTGCAAAAATGTAACAGCTGCTGCTAATATAATGGACCAGTAATTGAAGCATATAGTATTTCCTCACCAGGGCTACACTGCTGTTTTATTTATTCTTGCCCAACTGTGAAGATAAACTTCACTAAATACATGTGATATCTTGTCACCTGGAAAAAAAGTATAGTTTTCCTTGGACAGATGGCTGGTGAACAAAAACACCTGGATCATCCCAAGCCTACAAATTTACACTCACAGTGGATATATGATCTCTGAAAATAATCCTCATAGACTAAAAACATTCAGACAAAAGAAAGGCCCTTCCAATTCTATCTTTTTATGACCATTTTTATCTAATGTGATAAGTATATACCACTCTATAATAGATTTCTTATTATCAGTCTGAAACAAACAACATGCTTCACCTAAGATTTACAATGAGACATTCATCTTTAAATGCAGATTGAGTTTTATCTACTAGAACATTTTGTACAATATCATTTTTCATCAATTCTTTAAGGCATTACGGCACAAGTAGAATGGTTAATCTAATTATTATTATTATCATTATTATTTAGCTGCACAAAGAAGTTTCCACTTAACAAAGCAGTTTACGAATACAATATATCTTGATCAGAGTCACCCTTTAAACATTCTCACCTAACCTTCCCCTACCCACTGCTTACCTCATTCTTCTTCATGTTGCAGGATGTACTTTAGATTCTTCTCTGCACTTTCGCCTCCTTCTGCACTAGTCTACCCTTTTTGCTTTAACCCCATTTCACTCCTTTCAAATACCTTGTTCCTGGTGTTTTATTTGACTGAACTTTGATTTGGGCTTTCTAAGAATTTACATTATTGACATCTCCCTTGAATCTACATTTTTCTGGTAATATTTTTGTATACATTTGTATACCACCTAACAACAACTTTGTAAGCTAAATCCAATTTCCACATATAAAGGAAAACAAGGAACCTTTGCTACTCTGGGTATAACTTACTTCACTTGACATAATTTTTCCTAAGTATTTCAATTTCTTTACAAATGTAACAATCTCATTCTTATTAGTGGATCAGTAAAAATCCATTGGGTATAAGTACCACATTTTCTACAGCCTGCTTGAATTGAGAAGCCTCTAGGAAATTACTAATGTTTAATTCTGGGTGTGTCATAGAGAAAGATCAGAAAACAGAAATTCTATGTTTCTACTTCCTACCTACCATTAGAGCTATGCTGCTCTGCCTTAACCTTTCTACCATGACCAACTGAAGGAATAAAACCATATGCTGAGAAATATCAACAAAGACACTTGTGATTGCATTTCAGAATAACAACAAAAATGGAATCAATGTCTCAGATTTATCATCATTTCCCTATATACTTGCTGCTATTTACTTAAAAACACATTTTGAATTATACTATCTTCTGCCTCATTTACAAATTCAGCTACCTGTATTCTAAGATACTTAGACTGTATTTCTTTTTTTAATATTTTATTGTAATTAATAAAAGGGTTACATGATATTTGCCAGATAGAAGGTGCATTAATTCACATGCATTGATACCCTTTCACATGTCTTGGTACCCATGACCCTCTCCCCCAAACCCCAACCCTTCTTGGTTTTCCCCCCTTCCCTATCAAATTTCAAATAACCAAATACAAATATATCCAATATATCAGATAACAAAGTGAGATACTGTAACACTATGATATAATCAAGGGACAGCAAAAGAGATGAGAGATAACATAGTACATTAAGGACAACAATCATTCATTATATGGCTTTGTTTCAATATCCTGGAGGTCCTTTCAATTAGCTTCATACTATACAGCCTTATGTATCAAGGTTTTGCTCTATTGCAAATCTCTGCTAGTAGAGCCCAAGGTTTCTACTGATTATGACAAATGAGGGAAACCATTGAGCCTAAGTTCCTTTGAGTCTGGCTTACTTCACTTAATATGATTTTTTCTAAGTCTTTCCATTTCCTAACAAATGGGTTGATGTCGTTTTTTTCTGACAGCAGCGTAGAATTCCATTGTGTTACAAATACCACATCTTGTTGATCCACTCATCAACTAAGGGACATCTAGGTTGGTTCCATATCTTTGCTATGGTGAATAATGCTGCAATGAACATTGTTGTGCTAGTGGATTTACACCAACAAATTTGAGAATCTAGAAGACACAGATGAATTCCTAGCCAATATTAACATACCCACACTGAACCAACAAGAACTATCCCAACTAAACAGGCCTATTTCAAGCACTGAAATAGAAATGGCAATAAGAGATCTTCCACCTAAGAAAAGCCCAGGGCCAGATGGATTCACAGCTGAATTCTATAAGGTCTTCAAAGCAGAGCTCACACCAATACTCCTCAAGCTCTTCAACGAATTTGAAAATGAAGGTTTTTTTTTACCAAACTCATTCTATGAAGCCAGTATCCCCAAACCAGACAGAGATTCATCAAAGAAAGAGAACTATAGACCTATTTCTTTGATGAACATCGATGCAAAACTTCTCAAAAAAATACTGGCCAACCGTCTAGAACAACTCATCAAAACAATTATACACTATGATCAAACAGGATTCATCACAGGGAGGCAAAGCTGGTTCAACGTACACAAATCAATTAATATAATTCAACACATCAACAGGAGCAAGGATAAAAATCACATGATTGTCTCAATAGATGTGGAAAAGGCATTTGACAAGATCCAACATCCCTTTATGCCGTTTTTTTTTTTTTTCTGACAGCAGCATAGAATTCCATTGTGTACAAATACCACAACTTGTTGATCCACTCATCAACTGAGGGACATCTAGGTTGGTTCCATATTTTTGCTATGGTGAATAATGCTGCAATGAACATTGTTGTGGTAGTGGATTTAGTATGCCCTAGTTTCTGGATGGTTGGGTAAATGCCAAGTAGTGGAATTGCTGGATCATAGGGGAGCTCTATGTTTAGCCTTTTGAGGCACTGCCATACTGTTTTCCATAGTGGTTAAACAAGTTTGCACTCCCACTAACAGTGTAGTAGTGATCCCTCCTGGCCACATCCCCTCCAGCATCTGTTATTCGTTTTCCTGATCTTGGCCATTCTAACTGGAGTGAGGTGGAATCTTAGCTCTGGAGAAACTAGGAATCCATGGAACATTCCTCAATATAATAAAGGCTGTGTATGACAAACCCATAGCTAATATTATACTTAATGGCGAAAAGCTAAAGCCATTCCCTCTAAAATCAGGAACAAGACAAGGATGCCCACTCTCTCCACTCCTCTTTAACATAGTATTAGAATTCCTAGCTAGTGCAATAAGGCAAGAAGCAAGTATAAAGGGGATCCAAGTAGGGAAATTGGAAGTAAAACTATCCCTTTTTGCAGCTGACATGATTCTGTATTTAAAGAATCCTATAGACTCTACTCCCAAGCTCCTTGAGCTGATTCAAAACTTTGGAAGGGTAGCTGGCTATAAAATTAACCCTCAAAAATCAACTGCCTTCTGAGACTGTATTTCTGAGGACATTTACTGAATATTTCTTAAATGAAAGCTTTATATGTGTTTTACCGTAGGTTCATTATACTAGGTAATTGTTATTTATTGAGAGTATTTATTTTATAATCTAAACGTTTTCCTTAAAGCCTTATAGGTAAGAAGTCATTTAATATTTTTCTCAAAAGTGAAGGGTAAAAATTGACAATTCTCGTTAATGCTTATTATGCACAATTATTATTTTTCCATGAATGATTAATGTGAGATGTAAAGTGGTCTAATAACTTGCTTGAGATTATACAGCCACTAGATGAGAGCAAGGATCCATAAAGGGAATCTACTGAGCTTTTCTCCCAATGGCCTTTGAACAAATTTCAATTCTGTTCTCTTTAAATCAAATGTGATTACCAAAACAAGTATGAGGCTTACTTTGATATCAATTATCATTCTATTTGCAAATGTTTAGTATAACTTATATCAAATAGCTATCATAATGATAATTTTCTTTTAGGATCCTGAAAGTAGGTATGAAATACATAAGCTAGCTAAGAAATATTTACCTATGTACATTTACACATATTTCTGAGATGTTAGCTTTGTTCAGAGAAAATTGCACAATTTTTCTCAAAATGTAGGTCTCTATCAGTTAACTTCTAGAAAAGTATAAATGACTTAAATATTAAAATCCCATTGACTCCTAATACTAACAGATATTTACTACCAATAATATACATTGCTATCAGAATTTCAACTTATACTTCATACCCCTACCTTCATTCATCAGGACTCTTCTGCTTTTGCTCCAAAAGTGTATCATTTATGTTTCATAACTGACTATAATGTCATAATAAAACTCAGGCCACAATAAAAATCAAAATAAGTTGTTGTTATATTTATTTAATAGTTTAACAGAAGAGGGATTTATTTTTCTGAAAACACTTATAAAAGCAAGAGACTTAGTGCTTCTTTGAACTTCACAGTTATACAAGGTCATTAGGAATCAAAGAAAATAATGATTAATACCTCTGATCACTCTACAAGGGTTGGAAATACCTTTGTATAAAGATAATGACATGATATAAAAACTACTGAAAAGTTTAAATTCAGAAATTAATTATAGGGCATCCTTATCAGTTTTTGATATAAGGTTTAGATTATAAGATTCACATGGAAAATTATCTTAATAACTGAAAAAAAATCCACAAATTAATGCTTATATCATCATGAACACTCCTGAGCACTCACTACATGCCAGGGATATTCTAAATTCCTCACACCTCTTAAGTCACTTAAGTTTAATAATGACATTGTAAAGTTAGCACTGAACAAGCACAAAGAAATTCAACATTTTGCTTCAGGTCATGCATTGCTGGGTATATGTCAATCCCAATGTTACCGATGTCTTCAATTTTCTTCTACAATAAGTAACATTATAGTAAACATGCTGGTTCTCAGACCTTTTTGAACTGGCCCTAATATGTATGTATGTATGTATGTATGTATGTATGTATGTATGTATGCATGTATATATTTATTGCCAGTCCTGGGCTTTAGCTCAGGGCCTGAGCACTGTCCTTGGACTTTCACAAGGCTAGAGCTCTACCACTTGAGCCTCAGCACCACTTCTGGCTTTTTTTTTTCTATGTATGTGGTACCGAGAAATCCAACCTAGGTCTCCGTGCATACTAGGCAAGCACTCTACCACGAGGCCAAACTCCCAGCCCCCTATTATTTTTTCAAGTAAACTTCCTGGCAATGTAGGACTGGATCAAAAGACATGCATATTCATTTCTGTCTGATTCCTAAGTGAAAAATGATAGTCTGAAATGTTGTTTTAATTTGCATTTTTATTTGAGAAGTTTGGGCATATTATATTTCAGTAGTTTGTTACAATTGCTTACATTCATTTTAGGCATCTCCTTCTACTTTTAGTGACATGAAGACAGGAGCTTATGAATGACTCTCAGTGGAAATATTTATACCTAGAATTCAGGAAAGGGTGTGTGTTGTTTTTTGTTTTGATTGGAGGAGTTGCTTTCAAATAAAGCAGTTTCAAATGTAATTTCCATTTATGTTTATGTATCAAATAGTCTACTCATATTTTTTTTTGCCCAGGTGAAAGCTCTTGTTTCCTTTAACCTATAGCATGAGTGATTTTATCTACAAAATTATGAAAATGAAGAGGAGGAAGTTGTTACTTCTGGTGCCCATGATTTAAATCCTTGGCCATGATACTTGGCCATTTCTTTTGAAACTGGTAGAGGAAAATATTAGCACTTTCAATTTAAGATCTGTTACACATTTCAAATAAATCATAGATACCATTGCATAAAAAGATCATTTTGCATTTGAATAAATATTTCCAATTATTTTATATAAAGTTTTCTTATTTATATGAATATATATAACATATGTCTTCCCAAAATGCATATAGTATATAGAAAATGTTAAAATACATTTTTAATTGTCAGGATAATGTATAGAGGGGTTACAGCTACATTATCAGGTAGTAGGTGCATTACTTCTTGCACACTGATATCCCCTCTCATGTTTTTGTCCCCATTTCCCCCCCCAACCCCTCCCAATCATCTTGTTTTCCCTCCTTCCCTTCCCTATTTCAAATAAATAAACATATATAAAATATGTTAGGTAACAATAACAAAATGAGATTAAACATAAGAGCAAAAGAAGAGAAATAACATGCTACCTAAAGAACAACTATCATTCAAGATAAACCTCTTGTCTCCATAACCCTAGAGTTCATTTCAGTTAGTCTCATCCTACATGACCTATGTATCTAGGTTTTGCGCTATTGTAATCCTCTGCTAGGAGAATCCTAGACGTGTACTAATTATTACCAATGAGAGAAACCATTGAGACTATGTTCCTTTGGTTCTGGCTTACTTCACTTAATATGTTTTTTTTTTCCAAATTTTTCCATTTTCTTACAAAAATCTTAAAAAATATATTTTAAAGATTTATCATAGCCTATATGATTCAGGTAGTAGCAAGAAATAAAGGAAAGAAACAGAAGGCATGTTGGATATCAAACTTATTATCCCAACATGTCAGATTCCTGTAGGTTTTATATCTTAATGCTAATGTAGTAGATTAATATAGTAGATCAAGATTTGGAGTGATATATATATATACATATAAATAATTTTTCGTGTGAGTTTTACACAATAGTAACACCATAGTTACACATCTTTGAAACAAGCAATATTTCTAAGCTGAACATATTTACTAAAATATTTCTGTTAAAAAACCAAAGGTGAAATATGACACTATTAGACAATATTGAACCCATAGATCCTTTATACTTTAAACAAAAGTTACTTTGAGTTTTAAAGGACTGTATCACTATCATTATTTTCATATATATTAGAACTTTCTATCCATATATATGGAAATATTGGATTATCAAGAAAAGTTTTGCTGTGGTTTAAGGCAATTTATAAAAGCCGATGTTTAAATTCCACTGAGCTAAAATGAAAGGTCATTATTTCAGGACAAAGAAATAAAAATTCTTCTAGCAGAAAAATCCTCAAAACCAAGCAACCATGACATTCATTTACACATAATTTTACTATTGATGGTCAAGAACAATCAAAAAAAGCCACTCTTCTATATTTTTCCCAAAAGATAATTTTATAGATTTCCCTGGGCAGGAAGGTCTATTCTTTTTCATCCTGAATATATGATTTAATGGCCTGACACTCTTGAAAAATATCTTATTGCTGCACTCAGTATGCTCTGTTCCCAGTCTGTTTTTAAGATCATTAAATCATACTTATGAAGTTACCATACACATCACTAGCAATCTCGATAACTGCTTTTCTCCTGCCTTAGGTCATTAGTGGACCTAACATTTTAAAAATGAAATAAAACATTTCCCACGTCACATAGTAAGAAATGGATTGAATCAAGGGGCCAGGTTCTTGGTGTCCTCTGCTACTGCCTGAGGCTAATTCCCATTTCCAGAACTTTGCTTAAATCTCCATCTCCTCAGATAACCTGATCTTTTTCCTCCCATCATATCTGTGTATATGATCCATGGACTGTGCTATCTTACCGCCCCTGCTAGTACTAATTGAAAACTCTGAGAACTTAACTACCTGTACATATAACCTTCTGTACCGAATGTTTTAATGTTATGTAAGTAAAAAATACTGAGTTGTTCTACGCAGAAAATATGTTTATTTATCTCTAAAAGTTTCTTATTCCTGACTATCACATTTGCATTCATGCACAAACACATCTGCCTTGGTAGTTTGCAACTCTTAGGAAGTTCTCATTGACACCTTAATAGACTGTGCAAAAATGATCACAGTGTGGCTTTTGTTCCTTCTGTTGATGTTTTTTATTTGTGCGTTTGCTTTATCAAACATATAATCTTTCAGTGAAGGAACTTAGGTTTGGAGGGAACATTAAAATTGAAGTATTACAGTCAAAATTTGATATTCCACTTCCAGAACAGTTCATAAATGATTTCAAATTAATTTCATTTTAAATTCAAAACCGAGGTCTAGATTCAGTTCATCTGGCTTGCTTAAGCAGAGGTCAAGTTAATTTAATGAGAAGTCATTTTTCTTAGATCTTTGTTACCTGGCTTACAAGCTAACGAAGTATGAGGTTAACAAGGACAAATCCTCTACATCTTATCTTATGAAGCAGCTTCATTCAGATCACACACTCACACACATGCACTCACATGCACACACACAGTCACATGTAAGGGCACCAAATATGTGTCACATCACAGATGCCCATGTGCTTGAAGTTTGCGCTTTTCAGGGTTCAGTTATACAAAGAGCTTCATCCATTTGAAAGCACTTATACACTACAATTTTATCCGAGTATTCCAATTTTCTGGGTATTTGAAAATCATATATAATTTTCTGTATTTGAAAATCTTTGTAAATATGGCAGTACATGGTAAGTCCTTAGATTTTTTCCCAGAGTGACAGAGTAATTCAATAATCACAAGGCTGGGCTACTTAGAAAAGGAAAGGTCTTCAACAGGGTCCACTGTATGCTCTGATCTGTCTGATGTTGAGTGCCTAGGGAATGGAGAAAAATCAACCAATGACAGAATTCATGAGAGATTTGGATCCACATAGAGAGAGGTAAATTAGAAAAGCAACAAGTTTTCCTTTAGCTAGAGATAAGGTGTAAGGAATTGGAAAGGAAGGTAGAATCTATAAATACATAAGACTATTTTGGAAAACTTTTATTGCTCTTCCTGCACACAAGACACATATTTCAATATTTTATACATTTGTTTCCTTGTAAAAACGCAAACAAATGTGTAAAAATTTCTTAGGCAGTTGTCTAATGAATGTTTGAACAGTAAAGTTAATTATCCAACAAGGTAAAATTATTTGTGTTTGACCAGAAGAACTATTGTAGTGCTGAATTCAGAGGTCTGCTGAGAAGAAACATACTCCTTTTAATTGTCTCTCATCTAAGGAAACCCAAAGCTATCTGCAATAAAATAAATTTGCATATCCACTGTATAAACTAAAAATAACAATTAGATAAAGTGATAAACATAGGACTGGAAAATGCCTGTAAAGATTGTGTTGGCCCGTTTTTACTTCTGGAAAGCTTCACTTCATTGCTCGCAAACGTACAGTGAACTCCTGTTTTCATCGTTGTCAAGCAATCCTAGGCCTTGATTTCTCCCATGAACAGTATAATTGTCTACAAACTTATTTAACTCTTCTCTTTGGTTAGGCTACCCAAAAGTGTCAGATAACATGGCTAGCCAGTAAGATGTCTCAGGCTTAAATCAGTCAAACTGGATATGTGCTCAATGAATTTAATTCATTTAGGGATTTACCTCCCTGGTAAATACTATTAAAACACTGAATCAAATGTGTATGTGAAGAAATAACCAGTAAATCGGGATCTTTTTTTCATCAGACTGAATTGTTCCTGACCAGCCTTTTATCCTTTAGTAAGAGAGTGTCTACATATATATTCCTAAAGATGTTAAAGAAGCATCCTTTCTTCTTGCTACTTTTATTGGTAAAGTAAATTCAATGATGGAAAAATGAAACAGGAGCCAGTCATGGTGGCTCACACCTGTAATCCTAGCTACTCAGGAGGCATCCTGGTCACTAAAGAATGTGAGACTCTTATCTCCAGGTAATCACCAGAAAATCGGATGTGGGGCTCCAGGGTAGGGCTGTAGCCTTGAGCTGAAGAGTTCAAGGACAGTTCCCAGGCTCAGAGCTCAAGCCCCATGACCAACAATAAATAAATAAATTAATTAATAAATTAATAAATAAAGGAAAGAAACAGGAACCATGCCTTCCTGTTCCAGCAACAACAACAACAAAAAGCCTGTGCCAGTGACATCTTTACAGCTAGTAATAGTTATCCTACTCAGGAATCTGAAATCTATGGATTAGGTTCAAAGCGAGCCAAGACAGGAAAGTCCATGAGACTCATCTCCAATCAGTCACAGTGAAAACGGGAAATGGTGCTATAGTTCAAGTGCTAGAGCACTAGCTCTGAACAAGAAAAGGAGCTCAGTTACAGTGCCCAAGCCATCCCTCAAGCTCCAGGTCTCACAAGACCAAAAAAAACAAACAAACAAACAAACAAAAAAAACCCAAAACATCAGCAACTAAAAAGAAACTTATATAAGGATCTCAAAAAGACAGATCTATTTTGTCTCAGTGTATTCAACAAGTCACATTTTTAAATGTGTCTACATTTTTTTTTCAGAAAATATTTTTTTTCCTTTCTTCCTTTTCTTTCTTCTTTTTTTTTGTGGCAGCACTTGTGCTCATTCTTCCTTAGTTTTGGACACTAAAGCTGTTATTCTAACACTTGAGTTAATCTTCCACATCTAATTTCTTGCTGATTAATTGCTGGTTACTGTCCAGGCTTTAAACTGGATCCTCACATCACAACTTCCTGAGTAGCTAGGAATAATAGGCACCCAGGTAGTATTTTTTTTTCTTAACCTCAATTGTGAATTACCATGGCTTTCATTAATCTCTCTGCATTAGAATGAAAGATATGAGTAAGTCAGACATGATTCAGAAGCTGAAGTTTAATGACTAAACAGTTGGGGTTTGATTCTCTTGTTAAAAGAGGAAGGAGGAACATACTAAGGCAGTAATTCAAGGTGCTATAGATAACAGAGAATACACTAGCACCACACCCAAATGTTATATAAAGCATTCTATCATAATATGAAAGACTATCATTTATAAAATAATTTCTAGCATCTCAAGTAACAATTCTCCCATTACAGATTTTCTTTTTTTTCTTTCTTTCTGATGAGGCTACTGAGATGTATATCAACAAAAAAAGCCTTGTTCTTATGAGGCAAGCACCCTACCAGAAATCAAACTCATGCCTGGGGATGGTGGCTCATGACTATAGTCTTAGCTACTCAAGAGGCTGAGATCTGAGGATCGCAGTTCAAAGAGGGCCCAGGCAGGAAGTCTGTTAGATTGTTTGCTCAGTTTAGCCACATGAAAACAAGAAATGATGATGTAGCTCAAATGGTTAGGTCAATAGCCTTGAACAAAAGAGCACAGGGACAGCATCCATGCCTTGAGTTCAAGTCCCATGAATGACAGAAAATTAAATAAAATACATAAAAGAGATATCCACTTCCATTAAATTTTCCAATAGAATAAGTGGTTTTACTTCATATTTTTCATATAGCTTGACAATAGATACCTCAAAATATAAAATCAGCAAAGTAGCTTAGTTCAATGATACTAAAATAAATCAGAATAAGACAATATCAGCAGTAAATCTGTTAAAAATTTAAAAGAGTATTTTAATACACAATCTGTTAGTATTTTGTAAAAAAAAAATTGACAACCATGCAACTGCAAAAGAACAAAAATATTTGAATCACTCCAAAGTGAACATTTCTCAGAGGCTCTGGACAGCGTTTCACAGAGAGCACCCAGTAATGCAAAAGCAGATACAAATTATTCTCAGAGGCATGAGTGATCTGCAAGGTGAAAGATTAAGAGTGACATTAGGAAATACAAATAATGAGCCCAAGAGCATGTAATGTTCTGATATACTGCAATATGTTCTCACTCATTAAAGTCTAATTTTAGCACACTGACAGTTAACAACCTTGAGAAATAAGACATCTAATTTTCATATTATAATATTCTTTGGTGATATATCTTTGCAATATTCACAGATACTACCAAGAAGACATTCAATCTGAATTTACCATCTTCCCTGGATGATTTTAGAATGCTCTGCTCTCTTGAAAGGCACTACAGGGGAAGTCAGAGATCACATAGCTGTCCCTGTCAAATCTCAAATTCTAAAAATCCTGTTTTCTGTCATTTTTCTATGTTAATATATCAGCTTTCCTTATTTTATTTTGTGGGTCATGGGGCTTGTACTAAGCCTGGATGCTGTCCCTGAGCTCTCCAGCTCAAGGCTACCACCCTACCCTTGAGCCAAGACCCACTTCCAATTTTCTAGAGGTTAATTGGAGAAAACAGTCCCAGGTCCTTTTGTGCGCGAGCTGGCTTTGAATCTCAATCCTCAGATCTCAACCTCCTGAGTAGCTAGGATTATAGGCATGAGCCACCACGCCCATCTATTTTTTTTTCTTTTCTATCTCTCCCACCCCCATTCCCTCCTTCTTTCTCTCCACCACCATCAACCATTTCTCTTACTCTTAACAGCACTCAACTCTAGTCTAAATCATTATTCACCATAGGCTATACTATAATGTCCTCTGAAATGGTCAGAACCAGTCCCTCATTCACCTGCTGCCTTTTCTCTGCAATGCAGTCAGCAAACTTCTATAAATACAAAGCCAACAATGACAATCTCCTACACTGAATTCCTCAAGAGGGGCTCATCATTTAGGTGAATTTGGCCTCCTCACCTTTATCTATGGCTGCTTATTCAACAAATTCAAATAACTTGGAATACACTTTCTGCTTCTCATTACCTATGCTATCCTTCAAATCTCAGATTAACTATTAACGATTCTTCAGGCAGTTCAGATTAGGAGAATATTACCTGACTCAGTCTCCCATAATTGTACCTATATTACATTCTTTGTCTCTTTTCTACTTTGGTTATGACTTACATAAAGATAGGACCTCAATGCTTCTTGGTGGATCTTACTCATGGATTCTTGATTAATGAGTGTTGAACACTGACAGCTGAAAATGTACATATAAAAGTGGTCTGTTATACTACAGTGATTACTATATTTATTTAACATTATTTGCAATGATTGTTGCTATCATTTATGATTACTTAAAAATGTTGGGTAAATTATTTTCCAATTCTCAATTATATAAATCTTTATTTCTACCATATTTCTCTTTATCCTTCCCTTCATTAACTAACTACCCTTTATTGCAATCTCATCCCGAGACTGTCAGCCTTTTCTTTATTACTGTAAATAAGATTCTGAGATCTTAAAAATCTCTGCTACATCTTCAAACTGACACCTTTTTATCTTTCTGTTACTTCCATTCCTCCAATGCTTTTCAGCCTATTTCTTAGGAATGGCATAACCAAGACTCAGTAGGTAGAACCCCTGGTGTCCCAAATTGCAAATAAATCTACATTCTTTATAGTACCTAATGGTCTGCACTACATTGCATGGTATAAGGATGATCAGAAAAATAAGCATGTACTAACTAGTTTGAGGAAGAATAAGATTTCCACTCTCATTGAACCCCAAATATCAAATTAATAAACTTGAAATTTGACATATATAACTGGCTATGCAACTATATGTTTGTAAGTTCAGCAACTGAGAAGCTGACATGTGACCCTCAGTTCAAATGTGACTTGGGAAACATAATAAGACTGTCTCCAAAAATTATTAAGAAAATTATATGTCATATATATATATAGATAGAGAGATAGATAGATAAAATAGATAATGTCTACACTCTTTCATTATGTTTTCTCAGAATTCCTTCTAAAAGAATATTGGTCAAATGGTGAGACACAAAGAAAAAGAGAATAAGTAGGAAAATAAAACCATGAGGTCTTGATCTTTTGTTTTCACCTATCTTTCATAATCTTATCAGGGCAGAGAGCTTCATATTTTTGGATAGATTTATATTGAGATACATAGGAGGTCTCTCAGGAGTCTTAAACTTTACCCAGTGGTAGAGTGGCTTTATTGTCTTCTCAGCTAGCCCACCTGACATCTGAAATTTTTACACAGCTATACTGTAGATGAATCAATAGTATGATTTGCTATCCATAGGGAAGAGGAGAACCCCCTCGGATACTTCCTATTTTTAAACAACTCAAGTTGTTTTGTATTCCTTAAACCTTATTGATCCATGAAGATAATGATAGTTTTTGCTAAAGCTCCTCTTTGTAAACTCTGCCACAGAGAAACCCGGTGGAAAATTACAATCAAGACCACAAAAAATGTAGGAAATCTTTTTCAGACTATAAGTTGAGTGCCAGCTCCTGCTATGTACAAAATAAAACAAGACCCATAGGTTTTTAACCTCCTGAGTTTGGATATGGTTAGGCAGACACAGTGGCAATGAAGATTGGTTATACTTAGCTTTAACACCCTCCAACAAAGCTGCCATCTTTTCCAAAATGTGAATGAGCTGAAATAGCCAATCAGACATTGCCTGCACTCTTTCAATTCAGCAGAAATTTTAAATGGAGGTTGTAATTCTGTAGACCCAACTGATGCCATCTGTTTTTCCACTTGGGGAAATGCATATTAAATGGCAGGGAACATGTTAGGTTTTTAATTAGAGGCAGGCTATATGCTTCCTAGTTTCCTCTAGTTTGACACCTGCTAGGTCATGCACAGAATACAAATAAAATGACAAAAAATGAGCTCTTATGAACAAATGTCAAAGTAGCCAGGAAGCAAATGAATGTACAATAGATCAAATACAAAAAACTGTTAATGCATTTTAAGGTATACTGAGCACAATCAATTCTAGTTCTTAAGAAACTGATTTATAAACATACCAATGTAAATTTCTAGAACTGATTTTGAAACCATGTCATAAATGTTCATCTTTAAAATGTTATTTAATAATTGTAATCAACAAGAAATGTCTAATTTTCACTAAGCAACATAATCTCTTACCTAGGTTTACATATCTAAAAGTATTTCTGACTTTATAATGGAATGATATGTCATTACAATTACAGCTACAGTGGATCAGTAATATTTGTGGTAGACTTTCAAGACTTGATTGTATAATTTATCCAACTTCTAGAGAGACTTTCTCCCTTGCAATTCTAGATTCACACTGTTGTTTTGGATATGGCACAAATGAAATGCAGAGCCCAATAAACAATACAGCTTGGAATTAACAGGCTAATAAAATAACTTTAAAGGTGCATTAAATTAGAGTTCAGGATATCTCTTGTATTTGCAGCATAAATGCTAATAAAAGCATAAATTTGTTATTAACTTTTTTATGGGCAAGTCAAGTGATAAAAGCAAAAAATGATGATTTACCATTATGCTTCTATAGGACAGTCAGAATAGAACAAAGTTATATAGAGATTCTGCTCCTAAGACAATACTGTGAAAAAAGACAATACTATGTTAATACCTTACTCTTTTCATAACTAAACAGTATCCCATTTTTGTCAAATGCTATCAGTACATCAGGTTCATTCATTAGCATCACATGATGTAGTAATAACTGAATAATGTACTAACCTATGCAGAAAATTCACTGTTTGAATCAAAATTATATGTCTACTCAATACATGCCCCTGAGAAACTGAGATCATAATTCCCTGAGACAAATCCCTTTCAAAATCATTTAGCATACCTGTATACCTCAAACTTTGTAAATAAGATTAAACGTTCACTTCAATTACTCAGGAAATGTTGAACTGCACAGAATAATGGAAACCAAAGCTGATAAGCTTTAACTTCATTTGGCTCTTTAATATCTCACCAGTAGAGTATTAAGTGGCCAAGAAAGGGGAACAGTTTCATCAATTATATATACCCAGACATATTTAAACTAAAACTGAACATATTAAGATAATACATGAACATCTATGATGATTTAAGCAAGTAATTTTGATGTAGTAATTTATAGTATTTGGATAATTTCAGCTGAAATATTTAAATAATGAAAGCTCATTTAGATTGTATGGAAAGTGAGCAAAAAAACAGGAATTTTATCAAAGTGCTAAATCTTCCATAATAACTGACTTTTTTGTTGATCTGACAAAATGTACACCAATTCAAGGCATTCTTGATGATAACTTAAATGATACAGTGCAGCTTCCTTTAACTTCAAGAACTTATAAGTATATAAATTAATAACTAATGATATGTATATATATATACTTTACATACACATATACACACAAACTTTTACCTAACATATTTTTAAGCAAGACAAGGCAGTGATGTAATCCTTGCTGCTCGGGAGGCTGAGATCTGTAGATCACAGTCCAAATCCAGCCAGAAAAAAAAAAACACAAGTGAAGGGTAATTTGAGTGGAAGAGTGCCAACCTTGATGAAAGAAGCCAAGAGAATTCACGACCCCAATTGCAAACTCTAGTTCCAGCAGTAATTTTGAAAGAAGACATGGTTAGAAACCTGAAAGTTTAAATTTTAGATTGAGAGATACATGTACCAATCCTAGATTAGTCATGTCCAGTTTGGGCTAGATGACAAACTATATTCAATCACATTAATAAATCTAGAGCAAAACCTGTGAGATTCATAAGAAATGGGAACAAGAAAGACTAACAATAGCTTTGAGTCAGCTTATGTTAGGATTTCTTACAAAATAAATTTTGGAGCTAACATGAAACATCCTTTAGCTTATAGAGGTTCATAGATTTAGGAACAGTGAATCAATGGATCATGGCACACCTGGGATTCTTATTCAATTCTCACTACATTCCCATAAAACAGGTAATGATATTACCATCTAATATAAGAGACAACTGAAATTTAAAACTGATAAATAGCCTGTTAAAATTATCTTGCTTGTAGGATAAACGCAGAATAATATTTTCAACCAAAAATTCAGTCTCTAAGCCCCTCAATAATTTGGAGAATTGCACATAATAGGTTTAATACTCACATAGATGTCATTGTATCTGCACTCCAGATTTTTTATGGCCTTTTGTTAGAAATGATTTCTTATTATAAATTCAGAGTTAGAAGCTTATGTTTACTGAAAGTACTTTTTAAGGGTCTATGAAAAATTGAATAATTTTATTGTTTTTGTTTCACTAAGGTTCAAGCTTGAGAACGTTCATAAAAGCTACTACTAAAAAGAGGAACTTTTAAGTGTAGTGTGGTGGGTGCATGCCTGTAATGTCAGCTATATGGTAGGCCATAAGAAAGAAGTTTCCCTTGCAGGATGTGATGGTGCTGTGGCTCAAGGGGTAGGGCAGTAGCCTTGAGCTGAAGAGCTCAGGGAGAGTGACCAGGCCCAGAGTTCAAATCCCACAATTGACAAAAATGAAAGAAAGAAAGAAAGAAAGAAAGAAAGAAAGAAAGAAAGAAAGAAAGAAAGAAAGAAAGAGAGAAAGAAAGGGGGTTTTCTTGTTTGAGATTATCCTGAGAAAATCTTCAGTCCCTATTTGATTTAAAAAGAAAAAAAAATTACAAAAAAATGAGGGCCAAAAGAGTTTGGCCTAGTGGTACAGTGCTTGCCTAGCATGCACAAAGACCCGGGTTCGATTCCTCGATAACACATACATAGAAAAAAGCTGGAAGTGGTGCTGTGGCTCAAGTGGTAGAGCATTAGCCTTGAGAAAACCCAAGGATCGTGGTCAGGCCCTGAGTTCAATCCCCAGGACAGGAAAAAAACAGAGCCGGGAAAGTGACTCATGTGAGAGGGTCTACCTAGCAAATGTGTGCTCAGAGGTCAAATAGAGGCACTACATGAATTATCAATTCATTAATAATTTTAAGTAAAATTAAGGAAGTTTAAAGAATAAATATTTGAATTTTATTCCCATATAGTTCATACTGCTATCCTCAGAAAACTGTGAGATTACTCTCAGTATAAGATTTCATAAGCAAAGTGTTATGATAACTGAGAAAATAAACAAGTTCTATAATGCCTTGATTTACATCAAAGAATATTCATGAAAAAATGCTTTATTTGAGTTAAAATTTTCTACTATTATAAGTGGAAATGCTATTATAGCATAACTACTGAAATTCAAATATTAACTTCTGGAAAATTATTGGATTTTTTACTTATTTACTATTTTGTAATTTTTTTTTTCTTTTTGAGGCTTGAACGCAGGGCCAAGGAGCTATTCTTGAGATTTTTGGCTCAAGGCTAGCACTCTACTAATTGAGCCATAACTCCAATTCTGACTTTTTTGGTGTCTCATTGGAGATAAGAATCTTTATGGACTTTCCTGCCCCGGCAGGCTTTGAACCATGAGTTTCCTGAGTAGCTAATGTTAAAGGCCTGAACCATTAGCATCCAAGTTGTTTGAATTTTGTTTAAGATTTTTATTAGCATAATTAGTTGTGTAATTGAGGAGTTTCATTACACCATTTTAATACATTCACACAATGTACACTAACCAAACTCACTTTTCTATCTATTTTCTTTGCTACTCCTTCTTAAAACAAGTTCAGTATCTTTCACTGGCAACTAAGTTTGATGAAATAAATATAATATGAAAGAAATATGATATGAACCATTTTGCTATTTTCTCTATACATTTCAGTCATATTAAATGCACTTATTTCATTGTGTCCTGTTTCCCCAGGGCCAGTCTTAGATTACCATCCAACTACTGATGCATTTCTTATAGCTAAAATTATAGAACTATATCATAGCTCTATCATGCTTGTTTGTTGAGATGGTATGTCTCACTAATTATTTGCCTAGATAGGCCCTAACCTCATCCAGATTTCCAATTCCTAAGTAGTTGGCATGGCAGACATGAACCAAGGTACCCAAGTCCTTGAATAGCATATAAGTTTTAAAAATAAAATGGATGGGGGTCTTTCTATGCTGCCCAGACTAGTAGGCTCAAAGTCCTGGGCCCAAGAGATCCTGCAGCCTCAGTCTGAGATGAAGCTGAGGCTACAGAACAAACAACATTCTCTGATGTGAATATCCAATCTTCAGTTAAGTATTCATCTGGGTTATTTCCATCTATCACCTATTTTGAATAAGGCTACTGTGAATATTGAAACACAAATAGACACACAAGACTTTACCTCTAAGCTTTTAGGGGTAGACAGAGATAGAGATACAAGCATAGATATATGGACGTATAGATAGATATATATTTAGAAGGGAAATCATTCAACCATGTTATAAGTCTGTGTTTAATTATTTTCGGAGGAAATATCCTACTGTTTTCCACAACAGCGTTACTATCTCACCACCACCAACACTTCTTAAAACCTTTAACTTCTTTACCAACACTTCTGAGAAAAAGTTTCAACTTCATAATTTCACACTAGACTTTAACCTATTCGCTAATTACTAATCACAGATAATTAGTTTAATTGTATGTTTACTTTCTTACACATCACTCTATCCACCTTTGTTTACAGTATTGAAGTGTCTATTAAAGTAGCAGCTTCTTAAAAATTTGAATAAGTAAATAAATGTACCCCAATGGAGATAACATATATTTTACAGAGTTATTTAATAGAGTTTGAAGTAACGGAAAAATGTCTTCCATGTTTAGTTACCCTAGAGCCACAGTTACTGATAGGCAAGAAGCTACCTTTACAGAATTAATTCAGATAGATTTTGAATGAATAACCTTTAGGTTAGAAAGCATGAAAGAAACTAGACTATTTTATGTTGGTGACACAGGGTCTCCTTTGTATCCCAGTATGGTCTTAAATTTGCTATCACCTAGCATGTTTCCTAAGTAGTGTTCTTGAATTACAAGATTGTACAGCCATCATGCCTAGCTCTGATTGTGTGTGTGTGTGTGTGTGTGTGTGTGTGTGTGTGTGTGTGTGTGCGTGTGTGTGTGTGTGTGTGTGTGTGTGTGTGCATGAAGTCAGGACCTGGACAAAGTCCTTTTCCTCTAAATGCTTGTATTCTACCTCTTGAGTCACAACTCTGCTTCTGGCTTCAAACCTCCATTCTCAGATTTCAGACTTCTGAGTAGCTAGGATGACAGGAATGAGTCACAGGCTCATGGTAACTGAAGAATTATCCAAATAAATAAGCACACTGTAGTATTGTAGGTGTCTACAGCATTTATAGGAATCAGCTCTTCATGAAACTATCAATAGAAACCATTACATCGCCGAATCAATAAATTAGCAGTATCCAACTAATATTTTTTCAACAACAGAAGTCTTAGAATATTTACTAATCTTCTCAGAATTTATTGAGTCTGATCTGTATGCCTCAAATTATTATAACAGGGACAGTGAAACAAAGACTATTACCAAATGTATTTGGCTCCAGGAATATAGCCCAACAGTGATGAATGTGATTAAGCTCAGTGTTCGTTTAACAAATAAGTAGTAATCTCAGTTTAACCAAGAACTTCATCTGAGAACATAAATAGAAAGGATTGACTTAATTCTTTCCATCATATAGATATCACACTACCTGCACACTCACAGACAACCCATTCTTTTACAAAATCTGAGGGAAAAGCAATGCATTGACAAGTAAGAGAAGTGAAGGTAATTTTTCTATAACATAACAAAAATAATGATAATATGTTTCTAACTTTTGTTTCAAAATATCTCTATAGTTTTAACCTCTAAAGTTATCAGGAAATTAAAATAAAAAAAATTACCAAGATACTCATTGGATGTTTTTCTTTAATTTATGGATAAATTCTGCAATGCTTTATGAGAGTTGTATTTAAAATAGACACTGAGAATACCTATACCATAGCTAATAGGAAGTTCAAAGAAACTAGTATTTGTAAAAATTTTAGAACTGTCAAAAAGTATATTTCTAAATAAATATAAGATTAATAAGATCAGATGGTTAACAATTTTGAAAGTCTCTTAATGAGATAGTGTAGGAGAATTTCAGAAGTGATTATGCGGTATTTCTCATTCTTTTCCTAAGTTTGAATATGAAGCTATTTCTTTGGTTGCAAAATCCAAAAGGAAATATTTTCACTTAAGACAATTGGAGGGTGCTAATTAGTATCACACAAGTAATTAATTAGCATTCTGCATACATATAATTAGAAAGTGTTAAATGCGGTTTGTACCACAGTTATTTTTCTAAACTTGGCCTGAGGAATCAGACTATTGGGCAGTATTTTTTCTGAATCTGAAAATAGCTTGTGAAATACTCTTTCTGAAAGAAATTGTAAAAACATAAACTCCATTGAATCTTAATATAAATCTAACAAATTCAGAAGCCCCCACATTGCATTTCTATTTTTCAGAATTAGTTAAGTGCTAAAAGAATTCATTTAAAAATTTTTCTCTGAGTAGACTATCTTTTACGTAGATATTTAGTTATTTTATATCTGTTTATTTTACTACATTTTTCTCATGCTAATATGTTCAGATATAGCTGTTACCTAAAAAACACATAAAAATCAGTGGAGCATAATTTTTCCTCCTTACTCAGAATGAAATCCACTCTAAAGATATTAGAAAATTTTAACAGGCTTTGTTTTGTTATTCATACTTTTCAATATTTATAGATTATTTCATTTGTCAAATGGTAACCAAACAGAAATCTTCTAAGATGAAAATTAACATTTAAAAAAGAATTAATGAAAAAAGAGTTAATGTGTTTAATTTTAATATTATAGATAGTAAATAACCTGTAAAACCTATTCACACACATGTTCTATATTTTTTAAAATAGTTGATTTTTATAAAATAAATTAATAGTTGATTTTATTAAAAGTCTGATCTTTTAAAAAAAAGTCTTGAGTATTGTGTGTTTTAATTGCTCTAGAGTCTTTGGCTGTTAGAGAAAATTATATTTTGCTTTGCTCATTGGAAATTTAATGGGACAAAAACCTCATATTCTTTTTAATTTTTTAACAAAATATTGTCTTGATTTCAAACAAAATATGTGACTATTTCTATTCTTTCTTTGTTGTTCATTGTTATATGTATACTCTCTAAGAACCATCAAAGTCACAAGGAAAGACACAAAAATAAAGAATTGTCTAGGCAGGGAAAAATTTACTCCTGCATAAAAAGGTTCCCATTAACCAAAATTCTGGCAAGCAAGCACACTGAGCAGACAGGCTGTTCCCTATTTATCATTAACACAGCAGGCCCTGTCCCTCTAACTGAATTGGTTTAGATCAGGTTCATAGTCTGCATGTAACTGGCAAGGTATGACGTATTTATATAAGATGACAATTAAAAGTCTTTGAATTAAGATTAATAGTATACAGCAATCTCCAAAACCTACCCAACTACCAACCTACCAACCCCTCTACTATACCTTGAGCAATCTGAGGCATGTCTTCTGAGGTCTTTCATAATTCCACCTTAGAACAGAATCTTACATTTCAAAATCCTTCCTTCTACTAAGACAGTTCTTGCTGATACAGTCTTAGCAGAATAATCAACAAGAGCCATGCCACCAGGCCAAAGCAGAGCCTTTTAAGCAAACTACTTTGCTTTAAAAAAAAAAAAAAAGATAGCTTTTCTTACATTCATGAATAAAGAAATGTGAACAGATAACTCCATCAAACTTTTGAATTTTTAACAGAGTAAGAATGAAATCAACAGCTTTCAGAAATGCCTGTATCATTCTTAAAAAAAGAAAAGAATGAGTGATTGTTGTCCTTAATGTACTATGTTATCTCTCATCTCTTTTGCTGTCCCTTGGTTATCTCATATTGTTACAGACTCTCACTTTATTATCTGATATACTGGATATATTTGTATTTGATTATTTGAAATTGGATAGGGAAGGGGGGAAAACAAGATGAGGGGTGGGGGACCAAGACATGAGAAAGGGTATCAATGTATGTGAATTAATGCACCTTCTATCTGGCGAATATCATGTAACCCTTCTATTAATTACAATAAAAATATATGAAAAGAAATTTAAAAAAGAAATCATTTTAATATCTAAAGTATTTAACAAAAGTTATTTTGTTAGAAATATCAGTTTTATAGTCCATGTAAAAATTATATCATTGGCCTTCAGAACTCAAAAAAATCCTAAATATGAAATGAAAGTTGACATCTGCAGCCAATTCCATTAAATTATTCATAACATGTTTTTCTTTATTCTAAGTATTGTTGCCTGTCAATGAGCACTGTTTTTTTTTAATGTAACAGGGTGTTATAAAAAGCAATTTAAATAGCAGCAAGAGTCACAAGGCAGACACATCATCACACATGATCATTTCAGCTGTATGAGAGGCAGAGAGAGGAGGATCACAGTTTCAGACTGGCTTGGACCAAGCAAGAAGTGAAACCTTATCTGAAAAATAACTAGGAATAAGGAGTTAAGACATGGTTTACAGGATAAAAAAATTTCCTTGTAAATGAGAGGCCTAGATTTGAATTTCAAACATCACAGAAAAAGAAAATAGAAATTAAAATGATATTGTTTGCATCAAGTAACCAGAGTCAAAGCTTTGGATTTTCTATCAGCTCTGCATCAGTAAGTAAATATTTACAAGGTATTTTAATATGTATAATAATTACATAGGATTTCTAAGTGAAGTAGCATATGTGTTTATCACTGAGTATTTTAGGGAAAATTATTACATGCTGAATTTTATAAAGGAGACATATCTAATTTCATTGACAAGTACTTTGTCTCTGTGCAATATGAATGGTACAACAATGCCATATTCTTACAAGTTTCTTGTTCATAGTTTTTTTTTTTTTTTGCTAGTCCTGGGGTTTGAACTTAGGGCCTGAGCACTGTCCTTTGGCTTTCTCAAGGCTAGAGCTCTATCACTTGAGCCACAGCTTTTTCTATGTATGTTGCACTGAGGAATCAAACCCAGTCTTTTTGCATGCTAGGCAAACACTCTACCATTAGGCCAAACTCCCAGGCCCTGTTGCTCATAGCTGTAAACTAACATAAGTAATATAATCATTTGTCTAGTTTGAGGTTCATAATGTTGTGCTGAGAAGCACAATTAAGTAAAATAGTGTTTACAAATGCATAGGATACATGATTTTCTAACTGAAAATAGAAATATTTTTCTATAAATTTCTTGTTGTGCATTAGTTATTGTCGTTGCAAAGGAGATGTACAGAGGGATTACAAGTGTATGAAGCAGATAGAGTCCATTTCTTTTTGAACACTGTCACCTCTTCCCTTGCTCTGTCCAGGTTCACCCCTATCCTCACTCACAAGTTGGAGATTTCAACACAGTGTCTAGTGAGTACTTGCTGCATGTGTTTACCCTTTCTCCTTCCATTTCTCTGCCACTGACCCCCCCTTACTGTTTCTAAGACAGACATTCCAGAGCTAACTCCTCAATATTTTGTATTTTCAGGTCCTATTGAAGGTAATCATAAATGTCCCATGATGATATAATAAACCATTTTTCAAGAGTAAAAGAGCTTCATTTAAAAAATGCTCTAGCTGGAAATCAGTGTTTCATGTCTGTAATCCTAACTACTCGGGCAGTTGAGATCCTAGGATCAAAATTTTTTATTCAGCCTAGACAGGAAACCTCAGATGACTCATATCACCAATTAACCACCAAAAAAAAAGCCAGGAGAAGAGTTGTGGATAAGTGGTAGCCTTGAGTAAGGAAGCCCAGAGATATCATCTAGGTCCTGAGATCAAGCCCCAGTACCAGCACAAAAAAATAAAATTCTGTGATAACAAAGAAATGTATCCAGTAGTCCAATCACATTAAAGAGATCTGTAAGAAGAAAAAAATTAAAGCCACTAATTCAAATAAAGGATGATAGATTGTTGCAATTTAAAGTCTCTTACAAGAAATGAATGATACTTCTAATTAATATTCTTATGGATTTGGAAGCCAGTGTGTGTGTGTGTGTGTGTGTGTGTGTGTGTGTCCCTGTGTGTGTCCCTGCTCACACACATACACACACATTCATGCATGCTTGAACTGACAGCCTTTAGCTATTGCTTAGTTTTTTTTTTGTTGTTGTTGTTGTTGTTGTTGTTGTCCCCCCACTCCCTACCCATACTGTTTCTCAAGACTCTTAAGGATTTAGCTGACCAGACTGGCCTCAAACCTCCATCCCTAGATCTCAGTCTCGTGAGTAACTAGAATTATGATTGTGAGCTACTAGTGCCTCGTTTTAGGATATTCTTTGACACTGTAATTTTTGAGAGAAATTAATTGTTCTCTGATTATATCCTCTACAAATCATATGAATAGTGAACTCAAAAAACAGCCAAAGCTTTATTTCAACTAAAGTAGCACTAGCTCAGTTGGCTACACTAAAGTCATTAGTAAAAACTGTGCAAATATTTGTGGATATTTGGGATGGAGTTGTTGATATATGATGTCACAAAGAAATTGCATAGGGTGAAATAACATAGTCTGTAATGTGACTGCCTTGGCCTTGACTTTGCGTTTACTACTTTTCTGATATTGGGCATGACACTTCAACTCTCTACCTCTAATATCTCTCCTTACGTGACTAGAATTGTACCTGTTTTATAGTGACACAGATCATCTACTCAAAGCATTTGTAGCAAGCATCAAACTTTTTATCAAATAATTAAATGTTACTCTTTTTCTATTTCCATTCTGTTCTAAAAAAAAGAAAGCATTTGAGTTTCAGAATAACTTGTCATTATATAAAATTTAAGGAATTGGATAATGACTAAAGAAGACTTCCTAATTAAAGTCATGCTTCACTACATCTGACTTTCAATGGTTAATGTATGTTATTGCAAATAATATCGGATTTGTAAAAGATTTAATTATCTGTACTCTTATTTCTATATAACCTAATTATTTTAGGGGTACTAAAATATTTAAGGGGTATCTGTTAAGACTGTAAAGCGAAGAAATAAGGAATTTTTCAGCCTCTGGTCCCTTATTCAGCATCCTTTTGCAATGGCTTTGGCTGGTCCTCCTTCAGCATTCCTGCTGGGCTAAAGCCTTCTCTTGCTTTAGGTTTTCACTCAGAAGCCATTTTCAAGTAGTGTCCTTTGTTTGCTATCCTGTTTAGAATTTCACTCCTATACATCTTCTGAAATTATTTTTGTCCTTACTCACTGTTACCATAATGTAAGGTGTAATGTGCTGTTTTGGAAAATGATTTCAGAGAAGGAATAAGCCTTTGATAAAGAAGAGGGAAATTTTGAAATACATACAAATGGCTAAGGCAAGAACTTTATATTGAAATAGGGTACAATTGAGAATTTTGAAGCAGAGGGAAGAATTACAGTGATGAGGAAGAAACTTTACTACTCTTGAAATGCAGCATACGAATGATGGGTTTAATATGAGTCTTGAGGATGTTAATGGATAGTTGGACCCAGTGGGGATGCAAAACATTAAGAAGACAAGCTTTGCTGTCTGAATTTATCAGGGAAAGAGATACATATCTTAAAATAGAAACTGCCAAAATATGCAAATAACTATTAAGACTTTGTGCATCTATGATATGCATGTATATATTTCTATCTATCATCTATCTATCAATTGATCTATTTATTTACCTATATCAGTAGATACATATGTGTTGTAGGTATGTGTAAATTAGCTTTATATACTTATAGATATATAAACTAGCTTTATATAATTAAATGTGTATCTTAATGGCCTTTTCTCTTTCTCCATTTGCATAACAGAGAAACCATGCAGACAGAGTTTAAGACATTTTTAACTCTAAAAGTACTTGTCTGACTTATCTTGAATGTATTTCAGCGGGTTATATTGGAATCCACTGCTACCTCAAAACATACAAGAAAAGTTGCAAATCTTTCTGTTTTCTCAGGTTTCATAGGACACTGCTAGTTTGGATACTTTCTGACCCAGTCATTTCTTTATATAAAGTCTCATATTCTTTCCATGGAAATAAAATTGATGTCACAGACACTTGAAATGTCCAATTCAGGTGAACCCTGGAAGTGAATTTTCTGCATATAAAATATTTTCCTTATTTAATAGAAAAACAGAACTGCATTTTTCAGACATTAATCATAACCATTTTTAAAGGTATATTACTCTTTTCATCTCAGAGTTTTATATATTAATTTTGATATCAAAGAGAATTGAGTTCCAATGCCATTATGAAAATGGCTAATGTGAATAGATTTTCAAGCTTTAGTATGACTTTTGTTTATTCCACTACCTAAAGAAAACACTTATCTTTCATATATTCCAATATCTCACAGTAGGCCCATTTCGCTCAGCAACTTCTAGATGAGTATTTGAGAAAAGAGATTTAGAATGTACATAATAGTACTACACCTATTTGCATTAAAGTTCTGACTTTCTCACTTGTTTGTGAAATTGTAGACCAAAATATGCTTCCCTTACAATTCATAGGTGTATGCTTTAACCACTGATAAGACTGACTGTATTTCAAGACAGGATTTGCACAACATTTAACACAACATTCATTCGTAAGGCTAGTAGATAGTAGATTTAGAAATGGATCCATTGGATAAAGCCAGAAGAAAATGGGGCGGGACTTGAAAGAATGACTTTTATTACTGTTAAATCAAGTAGTGCAACATTCATGTCTTTATAATGCTTACTTTTTATTTATAATGCCTAGATTTTTATGAAACAGGAAACCAGGTGTCAGCTAAGTCATGACAGGTGTCATAGTGCATCACCTATTTCTCAGTGTCCCTGCTCTACATTTTCTCTTCTGTTTATTTTAAAAAGACATCCTGAAAATTATTTCATGCATATACTCTTTGCACTGAAGAATCTCTATTTTATAGCTCCTGTCTGGACTATGATTCTGTACTTAACACTTCCATTTCCTAGGCTCCAGAACATTCCCATGATGATTCTCAGTTTCATTATGATTAAAACCATTGCATATCTTCTGCCTTTGAACCTGTATCCAATCTATGCTCAAGTATATTTTATATTCTTCATTAGGATCTGGCTCCTTTGTTTTCCAAACCAGTGGTCATTCTTGATGCCTTGTCAACCTTCAAATCTAACTGTAGATTGTGTACTATAAACTCTGTGTATTAAACATCTCTGCATCCCATTACTTTCTTTTGTACACTATCACAATAGGCATTCTCTGTTGATGCTTTAACTGTATATGATTGATTGTTATCTATGTTTCTCAGTTTACTTAACTTCCAATCCATCAATTATTCATTAAGCAATGTTTCTATTTTTAACACCTGTTTTCCATAGTGAGATGGTGGAGGATCATAATCACTAATTAACTTGGGAGACTTAGAACTGAAAGAGTATAGTTCCAGACCAGCATGGAACAGAAAGTCCTGCATGGCTTTCCATGCATAGGTAGACCAGTTACCCCAAGCTGCATGAGAAGCTGAAATTGAGAAGATACCAGTTCTGGGCCAGCCCTGACAGAAAATCTCAAAGACACTATTTTCGTGGAGGAAAGGAGGACATGGTAGTGAGAATTTACTATTACAGCTATGAAAAGAAGCTTAAATGATCTGTTCCCATAATGATGGAGCTGTTCCTTTGTGTTCACATTAGGGTTTCTAGGTCAAAGGCTATGACAGTGAACTATCCAAATTCAGAAAAAAAACATTTCTTTGGATTTTTTGATTTATTTTTTTTTATACAGAGCCCAATAAAAGTTGGTTGGCACTGACCATTAAATCAACAGGCACAAAGATACGGACAGGATTAGAATTGAGGACTTCCAACACTAACAATAATCTTGGAGTTTTCTATGTCAATACTGGGGGGAGAACTCAGGGCCTGGTGTTCATGGCTTGCATTCTATCACTCTAGTACACTAGTAGTCTAACACTCTTCTGGTTAATTGGAGATGGAGTCTCCTAGACTTCTCTGCATGGGCTGGCTTCAAATTTTAAACTAGTTTTCAGCCCCGATAGTAGCTAGAATTTTTAGGACTGAATCAATGGCACCCAGGTGACTTTAAATTATTTTTTCTTTTTCTTTCTTTTTTTTTTTTTGCCAGTCCTGTGCTTGAGCTCAGGGCCTGGGCACTGTCTTTGGACATTCTCAAGTCTAGAGCTCTACCACTTGAGCCACAGCACCACTTCCAGCTTTTTTGTATGTATATGGTATCAAGGAATCAAACCTGGGTCTTTGTGCATGCCAGACAAGCACTCTACCGCTCGGCCAAACTCCCAGCTCCTGTGACTTTAAATTCTTAACATGGTTCATATGTATATGGGATCAGAGTATAACAGGTCTTTTGAATATAGCTATTTCATTGACTTTTAAATGATTACCGAATTTTCTGCATTTGTGTGGCCCCAAATAATAACAAATGGGAAGATGTGGTTATTGTATATGTAAAATGTGTACATATAAACATAAACTGAATTTTTATTTTTATTGTTACATTTAAATTAAGTTTAACTTATGCATCAATGGCTACTGAGTTAGACAACAGAACTTTAGAATTAAGTAAACAGGCTAAATTATATCAAATAGTTATTCAAAATATTTCTTTATGAGTATCACTACAAGGTTGTTAACTTATTTAAAATAACTGATAGTACATTGAGCCTGAATTTCATGAGTAATTGACAAAATATTCTTTAAAATAAATTTAAAACCACAAAAAATGATATTTCAAATCCAGCAAAATTAAGGGTACTCGCCAAAATGTACAAGAAAGCAAAATTATTTCCATACACTGCTGCTAGAAGTATAAATTTGTAAAAATGACTTTGAAAAATCTCTGACAATATCTACTGAAACCATCCATATTTGTATCTATAAACCAATAATTCAGTTTCCTGACAGAAATACTACACTACTTTTGTTCACCAAAAGACATCTTCAAAATATACATTACTATTACCATTAGGTAAATTACTGAAATTATGATTGCTATTTGTAATAGCCTCCAAGTAGGAACTATTATAGCTCCAACAGGAGTACAACTAATAAAAATAATTGTGAGCTACCTATATACATGGTAGTAGACAGGAAGAAAGATGACTGAAATCATAGCACTGAATCACACATAAATAATGCTAATTGCATAAAGCATCAAGTCAAAAATGTAGTCTTTCTGCACCCATTGCATTGAGAAGCAAGGTTATAGCTACTTTGGAAGATGAAAGGGTTCAGAGTAGCTACACACAAGACACTTTTGTGCAAGGTGACCTCATTTGGAAAGAGATTTTAGAATATTACCCCCCAATGGACATTCACAAAAGTGAGTCCTGGGAATTCAGATTTCTATCTGGATAAACTGAAAGAACCAATAAAATTTATCTCACAAATTTGATGATAGCATGTGGACTACTTACAAGTTACTGATAAATATGATCAGAATAAGCAAAAAAATAAATATAATATATTGGAATTTTAATGGAAAATATTAACTACTGAAAAGTCTAAGATAATGATTTATTGTCTCAAAAATGAATTTTCCATTTTTTGTTATATAAACTCAACTACTTGTATTACCTATGTGTCACACCTTTCAGCAAGTATTATTTCACAAAGGGAGTTGTGATTTCTTGATATTGCAAAAGAAGTCTGGTATATAGAGATAAAAAGATGAACAGCTATAATTTCAGATATTTCAATTCACAAAACATTAGCTTTTGTGATATTCACAGGAGTTTCCTACCTTGAAGGTTAAAAGGGAAAAAAAGCTCCAGAAATGTTACTTAATTGAAATGCTACAGTGTAGTACACTAACACAGACAAAACTTTGCTAAAGAAAAATTCCTATGTAGGAAACTCATTAGCAATTTGTTATAGTTTACATATATTATAATTTGCTAACATTTAAAAGCTGTATACGGATTTTTTCCTTTTCCTTTGGCTATATGCCCACTTTTCTTAAATTGATTTATTAATGTCCAAGGTTGCTTTGCAGTTTTATCCTTTTAGCAATAATAGATGCAATATATCACAAAAACAAATTTTTAAGCGAACATCATTAGAGTGATGTAGCACTGGTAATAAAGCCCTTCACACTTGGATGAACTTAAATCAGTTTCTCTTTATTGATTTTTGGTCATAACATAATTTTAAAGTTCAACTCAGTTAATAAAAAAAGATTTGCTCTGGTATTATGGGCAAAATACTTGTGTTGTAAGTTTCCACTTCATTTGTGGAAGAATGTTATGGTGTATCATACATGGGTGTTGAATAGACATAGCAATGAGAACATTATTTTATGATAATCTTGTATAATATCTTTTTTCTTTTCCTTTTATTGATGTGATTTTTTTTTCAGCTCATTTGTATCACAGTAGGGTCCAATGATACAATTAGCAATGTTTATTTCCTATTGTCCCCTAGCTGTGTGCATGCCTGTGTGTTTGTATATGTGTACTTCTGAACCATAAAAATTCTTCAGTGTTATTCAAATGCATGAATAGTAACCCTTTAAATGATTCCATCTTGTGCAAGGAATAGAATAATTATTAATTATTCTTACTAAGATTGTAATCATTCGTTTTCTTATTTATTTTGATGCTTTTTTTCCTATTTATCTGTTTGTCTACTTTTGGTGAGGTTGGATATTCAACCCAGGGCCATACCCATGCCTTATATGTGCTCTTCCACTGAGATTCTACCCTAGCCCTTTATGGATACTAAATACCTATGTTATATGGCAAATCAAGTCAATTGTTTATAAATCTTAAAGTCCATTTAATAAATGCCAGATCTCAGTTGTCTCATCTGTTTGTTTTTTGTTTTTTGGGTTTTTTTTAGATATTTTTATTGTATTTAATAGAAGGGTTACATGATATTTGCCAGATAGAAGGTGCATTAATTCACATATATTGATACCCTTTCACATGTCTTGGTCCCCATTTTCCTACCCCCACACCCCCCCTTCTTGTTTTCCCCCCTTCCCTATCCAATTTCAAATAACCAAATACAAATATATCCAATATATCAGATAACCAAGTGAGAGACTGTAACAATATGAGGTAACCAAGGGACAGCAAAAGAGCTGAGAGATAACATAGTACCTTAAGGACAACAATCATTCATTATATGTCTTATGTTTCTATATCCTAGAGATCCTTTCAATTAGCATCATACTATATGGCCTTATGTATCAAGGTTTTGCTCTATTGCAAATCTCTGCTAGGAGAGCCCAAGGTTTCTACTGATTATGACAAATGGGGGAAACCACTTTTTTTTAACATTGGTAATAACAAATCAAATGTTTTCATCTGAGTTTTAAAACCCAAACACAAATTAGGAGGTAAAAAGTGGGATCGAAACTGGGTGCTGGTGGCTCATGCCTTCAATCCTGACTTATCAAGAGTTGAGACCTGAGGATCAGAGTTCCAAATCACCTAGGAGAAGACTTTTATATCCAATTAACCACTCAAAACCCCTGAGAAAGAGATCAGAACAAAGACCAGGTCCTGCAGTCAAGCCAACAAAAACAAAAAAGGAATCAAATATATACTCACATAAGAATGTGATGCTTTTTTAACTGTTCTGTACTGTAAGGGATCTTTCCCTCATTACTGCAACAGATCAGAGAACAAATGGCATACACTAGGAGGCTCAATCATATGTGATTCACATCACTCCAAACTTTTTCACTTATGTATCAGTAAGATGGTTGAGCATCTTGTATACGGAAATCCCTCAGGATGCCATCACAGGGAGAGTACTCACTAATATTACCTCGGATTGGCTTATAACTGAACAATGCAAATTTCCCAGCTTTCTTCTTAAACTTTTGTTGTAGTATCCCTTGTGTGTATGTGTTAACTCACAATCAAAGTTTTGGATGCAAAATTCATTGAGACTGCAAAGAAGAGAAGGAAGACCCCAAAACAGTTTTATTATATGCTTCAGTATGAAATACAATTTTCATCCACTTCTGATTGTCACAGTGAGAAAAGCCATGGTTATTTGTTAGATTCTTCAATTGGCTAAAATGGAACACCTCCCTTTTAATTAATCTAGAGATAAAGGGGAATTATTATTATTATTATTTTTTGCCAGTCCTGGGCTTGAGCTCAGGGCTTGAGCACAGTTCTTGGACTTTCTCAAGGCTAGATAGAGATCTACTACTTGAGCTTCAGCACCACTTCCAGCTTTTTTCTATGTTTGTGGTACTGAGGAATCAAATCAGGATCTTCATGCATGCTAGATAAGCACTCTACCAGTAGGCCAAACTCTGGCCCCTAGAGATAAAGGGGACTTGCGTGGAAATGATCAGAGCCAGAAGCCAAAAGGCATACCTTGAATATTTGTTACCAACCCTCAAAGGTAACTTTGAAATTCCCAAATAGTATTTGACATTTAAGAATTTGAAGTAGACATGGATGCTAAACACGTTTTGCAAACGTATGTCTGTAGAAGAGATTCACGGGAAAGCTAGATAAAGATATGTTGTAATATGAATCCCCAAAGGCAAAAGGAGTCACCTATTCCATTATTCCCTGTGACAATCATGTTTTCCTCAAAGCATATCAGTAATATTTCAAAGATATACATTATGAAAGTCTATTTCCAAATTTTAGTTTGATAGATACCATGTTTCAAAGCTTAGATAATTTTCAAAACCTACTTTAATGGCCACATCCTAATCAATCTACAAGCCTACTAGAATTTTTTATGACACTTGAACAAAATAATACTATAAAGTACCCAGGTCCTGTAGCATACTAAGTATTGGACAAAGTGTAGGTTTTCATCACTATATTGCTATCTTAAGACATCATTTGAGCCAATATGTATCCTGAACACAAAAACAAGCCGTATCTATTTGTAAATGACTTCACAAAAAATGGTCTATTTTGCTTATTCCTAATACTGCCAGCTCGATTCTGTGACATGTGAAATGGTTCTTAGGAAAATCATCAGGAGGGAAATGAAGATGTGGCTTCATATCCAGAGCTTTAAATGCTGAATTACTATTTTAGAAACATTGGCATTAATCGGTTTTTCCATTGCCCATAATTACAGGACCTACATTGAGCCTAATTTGGTAGGAATTTTAATTCAGTATGACTGTGAATAATACCCAAAGTACCTAAATTTTTCCTATTGATAAGGGAACTTATCCAGAAAATTTCGGTGGTTTATTTCTTCTCTAACATATTAGAAAACAGATATTTTCTTTCTACATTTCTCTGTTTTCTCAGTTTTCCAAAATCTTTACTCTGCAAAGAGTAAAACATTAACCTAGCTATGGAACTCATTCTTTTGTTTTATCTATTTATTTACTTGCTGATGTATTTTTAAGGACACTTAGACAGTAAGCCAATATGAAAATAGAGGGCAAAGCCAGGCCATGTCCTCATGAGATCTGAGTTTGTGAGAGAACATCTAGACTTAATAATGTGTGAACCTGGAGCTATTCAACCAGCTAATTGCCTTCAACAGTGTTCAGCATTAATCCAGATATTGCCATTCCATTTTAGTTAAATAAGGAATTTCAAACTGGCAAGAGAGGGTTTAGAGTATGCATATTTGGGTTGACTGTACTGCTTCACAGTCAGTGCCGAGGGCTTTTGCTACCAATATGTCAGCATTGTAGAATTTTTTCCTGGTAATAAAAGTTTATAGGATTCCAAAATAAGAAAAATGCTCACAAATCTTTAGTTTATCCTAATATAGAAATGGATTTATGAAGTTTCCAAAACAAGTCATGTTTACCACTTTAAAACTTAAACAGTTTTAAAGTGTTCATCATTATTTCCTAGAACTTTTTATTTGGGATATCATATGTCACATTTTTAAATTATTCAATAGTAATGAATTAAAGCAAGTTTACATATGTACTATTTTAAGAGTACAATGTGATTGCTAGAATCCATTTGTATGTGTATGAAAGAGAGAGAGACAAATGGACAGAGGCAGACAAAGAGACAGAGACAGAGAAAAAATATTTAAAAATGTGTTTTCTAATTGGAAGAAGAAGCAGAAGGAAGAACCAGGTAATGTAGGAAGCCAGGAATTTGGTAAGGCACAACTGAAGACAGACAGCAGACATTATAATCTAATCCCTTAATGTTAAAAATAAAAGAACAGAGAGCTGTGACTTTAAGTACTTGTTAAATGGCATAGCTAAAATTATAGTTTTCCACTAAATACAATTAAACTTCTTAAAACTAAGTTGTGGGTAGGAAGAAAGTTTTGGGAAGCATGTTCACCAAAATCAATAAAGAGATATCTTAACACTTATATTATGATTTGACTGCACACAAAATATTTAATAAAGGACTGTGAGATGTCAAATGGATAATATGAAACATTCTTTTAAGTAACAAAACACAAGAGTGTGCAAGAACTGTTTGTCAATGAAAATAGCCTTTTATTATAAATTGACAGTTTTACAAATTCAAAAATGGTTTCCTTTTTATAGACTATTTAATCCAGAAATGTAAAATATATTTTTATCACCTTGCTAAAAATGAGATTACTTTTCATCCATATTTCCAGACGTGAGGGAAATTTCCATGGTAAAAGAAATAGAAAACCTATTCCAACTATCATAGCACCTTAAGGACCAAGGAAATAATTTTAATTTGGCATAATAAATCACTTTTGTAACAAGTCATAGATCAGAAAATTTGTTTATCACAACAGAATTCAGCATTCACAATATAAAACTGCAGTCAAATAAAAACTGCAGTCAAATATTTTTCTCCCTTCTATAACAAAATCAATATTTTTGAGTATATAAATATGTTATTCCTTGAATCTCTATTATCTACTATATTTCATAGTTGCTACACATCCCTCAATGACATGGGAACCTGTGAAGCCTATTATAAAAGCTAAACACAGTATCAAATGCTTTCAAGCATAATCCCATGAATAGCTCTGTTTCACCATTTTACTCTTGGCATTGTTTCTCAGCTTAATTCAAAGATATTGTCACTGGAGAGAATAGTCCTATAGAGATAGTCAATATTCCTTGTGTCTGCTGTTCTGAATATTCCTTTCCTGTATCATCTGAGATAGTTACAAATGAAGGGCTCACAAGCATTATTGTTTCTGACATAGGTATTTGCACACACTGCTTGGTAGCTTCAACGTGCTTCTTTTCTTACCAAATTCAATTCACCCTTATATTTTAGTCAAATAGTAACTCTTAGAGAAACAGCTATCCCCTGTTTATCTAGTTAGATTCTTCAATTAAAGAATCTATCTTGATATATATTAATAGATGACCAGTCAACTAATATCTACTCCCTACTATTATACAAAGCCTATCAGGAATTGATCCTGTTTAACTGTTGTCAGTTTTGAAAGCCTTATTTCTAAAGGACCTAGACAGTGCTCTAGATATTTGCTCTGAACAATATTACTAACAAATTTCCAGACTTTCTTATCTGAGACCCAAGGCCTAGGATATAGCCAAATTCAATTGTAATTGGTGACAGAAAGAAGTAAAATTTTATTTCAGGCTGTCAGGACATGGGCGCCATTTATGAAGGCCAGTCAACAGTTTGCAAATAGTAACCAGTAAGCAGACAAGTGCAACTGCTTAGAGTTGATGAGGTCAATATTTTTGAACAAGGATGTTTTGGATTAGAAAATTACAAAAAAATAAATGTTTCATGTGCCATTTGGTAACACCTAGAGAAAAATATAAAATTGTGTACTATATATACAGGAGATAGACGTCAATTTTCATTTTGTAGGTAAGGTTCTTGAACATTTCTTCATATATTCATTACTCATGTGTATTGTTTCATTTGAGGACTGTTAATATACCATATGCTGATTAGATTATTTATTATTTTGTAATTCTTTTGTGAGCTTTTTATATATTCTGGGCACAAATCTCATGTCAAATGAATAGTTGGCACTCTAAAGTTGTTTTCTCTGCTGCACAAAAACTTTTTAGTTGGATGTATTTCCATTTGTCAATTGCTGCTATTATTTCTTGAGTTATTAAAGCCTTATTCAGAAAGACATTGATATGCATATATTTTCTAATGTTTTCCTACTCTTTTCATTCCTTATAGTTGTCACAGTGTTTCAGCCCTTACACTAAAGTTTTAGTCCATTAAATTGATTTTTTTGTGCAGAATAAGATATAGTAATATAATTTCCATTTTCTGCACATGGACATCCAGTCTTCCAAGCACCACTTATTAAAACAGATTCTTTTCCCCAACCCATGCATTTCAATTTTAGTTGAAAAGCAAACGGTTCAGGTTGCAAGGGTTTTCTCTATGTCCTCTATTCTATTCCATTGATCTAACCATCTTTGTGATCTTACCATGCTACTTTTGGTATTATGATTGCATGGCATAATTTGAAGTAAGTGTTGTGATACCTTCAGCATTGCATTTAATACTTTGGAGTGCTTGGATTATTACTTGGTTTATGTGATTGTGCTGCTTAGGATTTTGTGCTTTTTAGGATTGACTAATTTTAGTTTTGTGAATGATATGTGCAGAGCTTCGATGGGAATTGAATTCAATCTGTACATTGCTTTGGGTAAAAAGCTATATTCACAGCATTACTTCTGCCAATTCATTAACATGGAGGGGCTTCTAATTTTTAGTATGTTCTAACTTTTATTGATACTTAGATTTAAAAATAGTAGAAGTAATCAATTCATTCCAGTTTGGTTTTACTATGGACATTGCTCTTTTTCCAGTTATGAATGATACCTTTATCAAATACAACAGGTACACTGTTATTCCTATCATATATAATTTTTCTGGCCTTTGAACTCAAGGTTTCATGCTTGCTTGGGTGTGTTCTACCACTTGAGCCATACCACCAATTCAGCTTTATGCCAGCTAGTAAAGTGTTTTAGACTTCTTCTCAGGCTAGATTCAAACCAAGACTGTCCAGCTCTCAGCCTCCTGAGTATGTAAGATTACAGTCATGACCTAACATCCAGAATTTGCAGAGAGCTTAAAAAATCAAACTTTAAAAGAACCATCAACCAGTTAAAAAATGGGTAATACACTAATGACAGATTTCTAAGAGGAAGAAATGAAAATGGACAATAGGCACATGAAGAAATCTCTGGCCATAAAGGAAATGCAAATCAAAACAATATAGAGATTCCACTTCACCCCAGTTAGAATAGCCAGTATCAAGAAATCAAACAAGGATTCTGGCAAGGATGTGACAAAAAGGAAACCATAATACACTGTTGGTGGGAATACGATCTTGTTTAACCAGTCTGAAAAGCAGTGCAGAACATCCTCAAAAGATTAAACATCGAACTACCCTTTCATCCAACAATTCCAGTCCCAGGCATTTGTCCAAAAGATTACAATCCAAGATACTATAAAGTCACCAGTACAATTATGTTCATTGCAGCACTATTCATCATAACCAAGATATGGAATCAGCCGCGATATCCCTCAATGAAACAAGAAGATGTTGCATACATACACAATGGAATTTTACAAATCTGTTAGAAAGGATGATATCATACCATTTGTAAAGAAATGAAAAGATCTGGAAAAAATATGTTAAGTGATGTAAATCAGGTCCAGGGAGACAAAGGATGCAAGTTTCCCCTTGTAGGGGAAGCTAGAGTTAGTTTATAAACTTTTAAGTAAATAAATGGATGACATGAAAGTGTATATAAATGTATTAACTGAAATAGGGTAGATTCAATGGACAGCTCACATGGTGTAATTCTGTAGAAAGGGAAAATCAAAGTTCAGTGACAATAAAACACTAGGATGCAGTTACTCAAAAAAGGTGGGTGGGATTCAAGGGGAAAGTGGCAGATAAAGAGAAGAGAGGGAGAAAAGCAGCCAAGAATCCAATATATACCCTATAAAATTAAGAAGACAGTGTGAAGGGATAGGTAAAGGAGTGATGGTTGAAATTGTTGAAAGGTGTGACATTGATTATGGTATATTGTACTCATAAACTGCTTTGTTAAATGGCAACTACTTTGTACAATACCTGAAGATAATAAAATTATAATTAATAAAAGCACTAGTCATGAGCCACTAGTACCTGGCATGAACAAGTTTAATGCAGTCCTTCTCCTTGATGGATTGTATTTTCCTGCCTTACGTGAAGTCATATCTTCTTGCTCTCATCCCCTTTATTTTTCTTTTTTTTATTTATTTTTATAATAATTAATAGAAACGTTACTTTACATCCACCAGATAGAAGATGCATTACTTCACAAACATTGATACCCTTTTTCACTCAGTTTCCATCTTGAATATCACTTCTAAGCCAAGCCTGGGCCTTATTATAAATTTGAATTCTCCACTAATGAAGCATTGCACTTTATTTTTATACATGTTAATTTTATATCATATAATTTCAGATCCCCACCCCTCTATCATGTAGTCTGAAGTACAGAAAATTTTGTCTCTATTGTTTAGAAGCTGCCATATGTATCAAGAATGTTATTTTAATGATTGTTGGAAAAATAAATATTCTTCTGTCAGTATCTTTAAAGATAAATGCTTTAGTATTTAATTATGCTTTATATATCTCTCTATACATCTTATTTCTAGTCATTAGCCTTCACCAAATTTCCAACCACTCTTAAGACATAGAATGGTAATGTTTGGATATAAGTACAAACACATATGCACACGCACACATACACATACATACAGAGATAAACACTTCAGTAGCTCACAGACAATTAAATTTAATGAGGCATATTAAATTTCTATTTGCTAAATCTCTAAATCCTATAAGGACTGATTCTATTTATTTGTCATATTATCTTTCCCAAAAAGGTGAAATTAGTCTTTACCAAAACTAAACAGTTCTAATTTCTAATATTCTTGCTAGATATTAAATATTTTTGCTTTTATCAAACACCACTTAATAGCTTTCTTGCTACCCTGCAGGACTCGTTAGCCTAGCAATAAGACAGTAACTTTAACTAATATAGTTATCTTTCCAACTTTGTCCACATTTCTCAAAGATATTTCTTGTCTCCCTGAAGCAAAGTTCATTATTCACTATCTTGTCCAACTATGCAGAGATTTAAATTATACAACCATGCATGGCTCGTGCCTGTAATCCTAGCTATTCAGGAGGCTGAGATCTGCAGATCAAGTTTAAAAGCCAGCTCGGGCACTAAACAACGTGAGACTGTTATCTCCAATTAATCAACAGAAAACCAGAAGTGGCCCTGTGGTTCCAAGAGTAGGGCAGTAGCCTTAAGCTGACAACACCTAGACCCAGAGTCTAAGCTCCACAACCTACAAAAAAAAAAAAAAAAAAAAGTACACAAGGGACATCTACTTCAATGAGCAAGTTTTCAAACTATTAAGAAAATGAGTTTGTATTTAATTTGGAATTCACTACAACTTCATGTTATTAAGTACCATAATTATGTCAAATTTATCTCTGTGATATTATATTTTAATTTTTCTGTTTTCTTTTTTAAGTATTCTGTGATTAACTTACTATTGCCTTTAAAATTATGTTAAATTATTGTCCTTATTTTTAATTATTATCCTGCTGTTATATTACTATTGTTTGGTAACATCAGCTTTTCTCATCTCTTGTAAAAATGTATCACTAGATTGTTCTTATTTTCTTATTGTACCATTAGGGTTTTTTTCATATATTTTTATTGTAATTAATAGAAGGGTTACATTATAGTCACCAAATAGAAGGTGCATTACTTCACATACATTGATACCCTTTATCATATCTTGTACCATTAGTTTAAATTTACTCAAAGAAAAGGCTAGAAAATTAAACCAAGAGCACTTTCTAGGAATATTTTTCATAGATTACCTTTGCCCAATTCAATAGTGAACTGATGTAAAGATAGTAGTTTCATAAAAAATCTGCAATAGGCTTTTACGGTTCTGTATTATTTTCATGCTCTAGTACTCAAAAGTCTTATAAAATATATTTCCATGCATAGAAAAAAATATCTGATATTACTTATATTTCCAGTTCTAAAACTTTTCTGCAAGTGTCTATCTATGTTGAGATTGAACTGAGGGCGTGAGTGTTGTCTTGAGCTTTCTTTTGCTCAAGACTAGTGATTTTCCCATGAGCCACAGCTCTACTTAAGGCTTCCCCTCCACCCCCCACATCACCACCCTCCCCCATAGTTTATTAGAGATAAGAATCTCATGGCCTTTCCTGTCTGGCCTGGCTTTGAACCAGAATCCATAAATTTAAGCTCCATGAGTAACTAGGATTACAGGTGTGAACCACTAGCACCTTGATGGTATAAATAAAAATAAAACCCAATTAACATGTACTGACAACCTGAGAAAGGAAGTACTAATGTATAAACCTTTGATTACTCATTTATCCCTCACCTAAACAAGAAAGGGAGGAGCTGTTTAATATGTCTGGTCACACTAGTGCCTTGAGAATAACTAAGCAAATAAAGACCCTGCTCACTGACAGAAGCAAGCATTGACATTACAAGCAAATCACATCAAGTAAAATATAAAGAAGTATAACATAGTGCAATTGGTACAGCGCTTGCCTTATATGAGCAAGGTTCTGAATCCAAACTCCACTACTACCAAAATAGTAAAAATAAATAAAAATTATAAAGAACTATTATATTTAATATCAATGTTCTCTTTCAGTGGACATTGAAAACAAGAAATGAGAGGCATGAATGATATAAAATGACCACACTAACAAGCTTCTTAAAATTTGAATTGACATTTTAAATTTGCATTTATCTTTTTTTAATTTGGGTTATCATTCTCCTGATCCTTGCAATACTGAATAAGAATTTTAACTAGAAAACTAGTGAATGTCAATCAAAACTCTTTTTCCTGAATCACATTAAATTCTAAAATTGTTCCATGTTAATCCATTTAGATTTCATGTCTCTTTAAGAAGCCATTTGTATGCTTTTTGTCCTCCTTCCTTCCAGGATTTTTAATGTATTTTATTATATAATACTCTTAATCTTGAAATTATTTTTATAATTACCATATTTGGAAAATTTGTAATTGTCTTATTACAAAATCAAAGTGTCAAATATAACTGAAGTAATTTTTCTCATCAGTTATTTTAAGAATAGATTAACTCAAAGAGTTTCAATAACATGTATAAAAATTAAGAAAAATTAAAAGTATTTCCCTAGCACCTAAGGAGGTAAATTCTTAACTGTCAATATTTACATGAAGTTCAAATAAATAAGTTTCTGTAACCAGAAAAGTAACCAAAGATCAGCAGAGTATTCTCATAAATGTGTAGATCTCTCGCATACACAATGAATTAGGATCTATTTAACACATTTAATTTCTTATCATATAAATGTATTATCAGGAATGTATATGATATAATATTTAATAGTTTCATGTAATTCGTGTGCATCTCACAATAGGTGGGACTATTACATCCAATATTTTACTATATGATAACTTTTTATTAAAGAATTTATTAACATTGGTTTTTATATCATATTTCAAATGACATATTTAACAAACAAGTATTCAAGAAGGAGAACTCAATATACAATCACTGGCACTTAGATTTTACCACATAATTAAAATTAGTCTGAGGATTTGTATGTCACAGATACATATTAATCTATGTAGTAGAACGTTATATCTATAGAGTCATAGATTTTTTATGTCTATGTGGTTGTGCTTATATTTCCAATATCATGTCCATAGCACTGGGTATGCAAATATTGAGTCCATGTTCTTGTACTGTTTGGATCTAATAGCCACATATTAAAGATACCATACGCCTTTTGTTCCTTTAGTCTTGACTTGTCTCACTCAACATGATTTGCTCTAGATTCATCTACTTCCCTGCAAATACCGTTATTTTATATAACTTTTAAATGTATCCTTCTCTTTCTCCTATCTTTCTGGCTTTAAGCTAATTTAAATACCATGGTCTATGTGGTGGGCATAATTCTAACATAACATAGTTCTAACATATCTAACAGATTCCTGCCCACATAGCAGGCATTTCACTCACACAGTTGTGCTATTTTTGTTGCTTTTAAAGTGATTTCATACATGCAATCAATATCTAATAAACTGACTTCTAGTGAGTGAAAAATGATATAATATGGGGTACACTTTGTAGACCATTTGAAAGTCAGAGAGATGGAAAAGAGTCAAGGTGCCTCCTACTGATTTGGGATAAAGCAACTAGCCTTGGTTTATACCACCATGAAAGGAGATCTGTGGCTAGCAAGTGCCCTGATCTCTAAATCCGAAAGCAACTCCAGGCAATTAGCCAGGAAGAACACATGAATCCTCCTCCTAAACTGCAATAAGCCTAGCTCTTCCCATAGCACTAATGAGCTTGGAAGACATGGGTTACCAGATGAGAACTCAGCACTGGATGAATATTGGTTTCAGCTTAGTGAGACACAAGGAACAGAGAGCCCAGCCAGGCCATACCTGTTGTTCTAACCCCTGGGAAGTGACATAATAAATGCATTTCTTATGGAGCCACTAAGCTTGTGTTAATTCATTACATAGCAAAAGAAAATGAATCCAGTCTTCAGGCTTTATCTAAATCATAAGAACTTCAACTGCTAGGAAAGAAAACATATAATCTGGGGAAAATTACCAACTCACACAATATTTTTCAGTGGATAACATAATTTCTTTGGGTAAATCCAAACAAATCATTTGTTAATTGATAGATATAACTTGATACCACTTGCTTTCATCAACCTATGCAAATAACTTGACCAATATTCCACATTAGTCCACAGGTGTTCTGGAGAAGATAATATATTGGCATTATCCGTCTTAAGTTACAAGTGCTAGGGGAATATTATCAGGTGCAATAAGAAATAGGTAGAAGAGCAAAAGAGTTAAGTTTATAAAAGTCAAGCATAAAAAGAATAGCTAAATATCTTGTCAGTACTCAGACCCTAACAACAATAACAAATATATTTCATGTAGTACCTTTAAACTACTTTGATGGCCACTAATGGGATGGAACCTAGTTCTCATAGAGTTCCTGAAAATAACTTCAAAGAATGATCTCCATATAGCAAAATGGAGATCGTAAGTATCAATATGCACCAATACGAAACTAGCAACAGACAATAGAAGAAATCATCCATACATATCACATGGAAAGGTGGTCTAAAACTTGACAAGGAATTAATTCTCCCTTGGCATTTTCACTCACAAAAACGAGCATAGTATGTTCTCTTCTATATTCATAAGGAGCTAATTTACACTGAACAAAGCTTTGCTCAATTCCTATCTACCAAGTTATTTCTCTCAGGTTGTAGATGAACAATAAGTCACTTGAATTACTCCTTTATATATTAAAACCCCATTCCTTAAAATAATTTATTCATGTTACTCTTATAAGCAATGAACATTATTAGATCATCCAGAGAAACAAAAACATATAGAAATTAGGCCAGGAGCATGGCCAAGTGGTAGAGGGCTTGCTTAGCATGCTCAAATCCCTGGGTTCGATTCCTCTAACCCCTCTGTAAACACCCCAATAATAAAAGAAAAGAAAAAGGAAAAAAGAAAAAGTTGGAAGTGGTAGTGTGGCTCAAGTGGCAGAGAGCAAGACTTGAGAAAGCCCAAGGACAGTTCCCAGGCCTTGCGTTGAAGCCCCAGGACAGGCCAAAGACAAAAGAGATAGAAATTAAGATATACTATGTAAGTCATGCAATCAAGGCTTTGAATGCTCTTCTGTGCGGATAACTCGTTCCTCATCTTTAGCTACAAAATACTAAATTTTAGTTATCAACCCAGTCTCTTATAAGATTAAAACCTGTGGAAAAGTCAGTAAGTTTAAACAAAATCCAATGGATTACTGTCCAGAATAAAAAAAAAAAAAAAAACAAGTCTCGTGGGAACTTATTCTGAATGAAAATCAATGCACACTCACATAACATAAATAATAATGAGATTTCTAGGGACAGTATGCCTTGGCATCTAGCTGTCAGAGATGGAGTGAATTTGTGGCTTTCTGCCAATCAAGCTGAGCTTAAAGGGCATGTCACAATGTTCAGACAATGTTACATTAATGAAAGGATTACACAGAGAGAAAGGGTTACTTTAACTTGTTTCCAATATTCTCTCAACATTACAAAAAAAAAATCCCTGTCTTTTGAGTTATAAAATCTTCTCTCTGTTGGTTTCTAAGTGTAATAGTAGAAAATCGAATGAGAATTTTTGCATATTTAATTTTGATTAGTAAACATATTGGATTAAAAGTAAGAACAGTCAGAATCTAAAAACTTTTGTAATTTTAAGCAATATAAATTTCTGGGGAGATTTGCTCAAACAGTAAATCTGTCCTTAAAATGATTCTAGCATTAGAAAATGGCAAGGACTCTTCAGAGAAGTTGTTCATCCAGAACAAGCACATTTGGTTATGATGTATTTTAGGGTCCAGTTTAACAGAGAAGAAGAAATAATTTATAATTAAAACCTCATGTTTCCAATAGACTAATGAGCCTTCAAGATTTTCAATGGGTATTATAATTCACACATCCACTTGGGAAGAACATTTTTATGTATTTTATTTTATTGTATTCATCTCACTGCTGCAAATTATAACACTGGAAGCACAAAGAAGCACAGAATAGTTTTGATTCCTCAGATCTCACCATGTATACAAGATGGAGCATAAAGAAAATACCAGGGCAACTAATAAAATACTCAGGTTTTCAATTAAATCATAAGAATATATGAAATGACAATTGGATACATACACAGAAACTTTAAGATAATTACTTTTTTCCTATAAATTTTGAAGCAATTGTAAAAAGAAATTCTAAATCATTGCCTCAACTCGGTGAAAATTATCCACAGGAAAGTTGTTTTCTCATATTTATAATACTGGCGTTAAAAAATCTAGAATCTCTTGACCTATACAATAGTGACAGAAATGCTTAAGTGGAAAACAAACCACTGTAAGTTTCTGGGCATGTTTCACACATTGGTAAATAATACACAGTACTGCTTTAAGGAACAAAGGACATAATTGAAAACCATAACGAGAACATATTCATCCAATAACAACATGGGATGATAAAAGTAGGACAGAATGAAATAAAGAACAAAGGAACCGAGAATTGGAAGAACAAATCCAGAAAAAAAGTCAAAGTTTCACTAGGGTCATCTCTGTATTCAAATATGATTTTGTATGAATTTTTTAACTAAATATAAAATTAATGCTCGAAGTAGAGGATGGATGGATTACTGTTAGAGTTGAAACAAGTCTAGAAATGAGTTAATAAGCACAAGTGTTCTAGATATAAAGGACAACAGATGTCAAAACATGTAGTTCAAAGTTGCCATAGCTGTTCCATTCACAACACTAAAATAAACTGTGGAATGAAACGAGAATAATAATCCAAACTCAGTACCACAAGTATACATTGGAATTTTAGAGAAATTCCTAGGAATCCTAAAGCCAACAATGTGTTAGTAGATCTACTTTAGAGGATTCTACCTGGAATCTGTATCTTAGAAAGAAAAAAAAGATCAAAAGAAAATGAGGTCAGCTGGGGATGTTGAAATGATCCCATGATGAAAGAGTATGATATTTTTTTCAATAAATATAATCATGATAAACTCTCTAGAATTTTATAAAGCCAGTGAACTATAAATATGATAGTTAAAATACAGAGAGAATGCACTTACTACAGAATGTTTCTATTAGATATATATTAGTATTTAATACAATAATAAATGAATTTAATTCATAAAACATCACAAAATATTACAACTACTCAAATTTAAGAAATATTTTTACCTTTCTACATTCAACATATAAAAATATAATAAATATCTTAATGATTATTTGTCCGCAAGTCACTTTACTTTTGCTATTTCAGAAATTGTTGGATTGTTTTTTTTTTCATGTACTGTTAAACAATGTCAGAGAAGTTTTATTTCAGTGAAAGCTTTTGAAGGAATGATTTCACAGTAAGAATCAAGAAAGAAAAGTTAAACCCAGACATCTCAAACAGACCAAACTTTAGGGTGTCCCAGAGAGAAAAGTAAATTATAAGAAAGAAAAAGAAAAGAAAAGAAAAAAACAAAAAAAAATTATTTTGATCTTTAAGAAGTTGAAGGTCTAGACTCCCGGTGGCCTTAAACCTAGAGAGATATGGAACTTACAGAAGAAAAGGAAAAATGATCTTTTCCTTTCCATCTTTCATTATTTCAGACTGAAATGGCAATGTGCCTAGACACAATGGAGGGAGTGCCAGACACGACATTAAGAACTTGGCTCTGGTTAAATGCTTTCGAAGAAACCTCTGTTTTTCTCAGGAAATGGTGATTAACATGTATAATATAAAATGACCAGGTTCATTCTATAGCAGGGGAGTGGTCCATATCATTCATATTTTTTGTGTTTACTAGCCATTCATATTTATTGCTTCTGGTTGTAAACATATATTAAAAGTTAGGGAAGTAAGAAATAGCCCAAAACGATACCACTTTCATCCCCAGTGTTTTCACTCCCCCTACATCAACACATTAATTTAGTTAGACACTATCATATACTTATTTACTCTAAAGAGAGTAAATATACCCTAGAGATGAAATAGTTGTGAAAGTTTACTTCTCTACTTAATTTTATTTATGTAAGAATTTACTTGTTTTGAAGTATTGAGATTGAATCCCCAAGTCATTGCTATATTTTTGACAAGGAATCTATCATATAAGCTATGAATTTAGTGCTCTCCTCTCTCTCTCTCTCTCTCTCTCTCTCTCTCTCTCTCTCTCTCTCTCTCTCTCTCTCTCTCTCCTTTAATAGGGAAATGATAATAGAAGAACACATCAAAGAAAAACATTGAAGTTAATAAAATAGGTTAGAGAGCTTTCTGAAGAGTAAAATTTCTAAAATGGAAGTGGATGAAATCACCCTTACTCTTAATTTTTAGCTCATATAAAGAGTGTGGTGACATGAGCCAAAACTGTGCTCCCCAGAGAAGTAGCCTACTCTTAGAAAGTCAAAATGAAGCCAGATAATATATTCAACCTACAAAGGTTATAACTAAAATAAAACATAAAGATAACAATATTTTTTATCTTTTTTATTGTCGGGATAATGTATAGAAGTGTTACAGCTACAATCATCTGGTAGTAGGTGAATCTCTGGTCATAAAAGAAATGCAAATCAAAACAACTCTAAGATCCCACCTCACTCCAGTTAGAATGGCCAGGATCAAGAAAACTAATAACAACAGATGCTGGAGGGGATGTGGCCAGGAGGGATCACTACTACACTGTTGGTGGGAGTGCAAACTCATTCAAACACTATGGAAAGCAGTATGGAAGTTCCTCAAAAGACTAAACATAAACCTCCCCTACTTGGCATTTACCCAATTATCCAGAAACAAGGACATACTAAATCCACCAGCACAACAATGTTCATTGCAGCACTATTTACCCTAGCAAAGATATGGAACCAACCTAGATGTCCCTCAGTTGATGAGTGGATCAACAAGATGTGGTATTTGTACACAATGGAATTCTATGCTGCTGTCAGAAAGAATCACATTGCCCCATTTGTTAGGAAATGGAAAGACTTAGAAAAAAATCATATTAAGTGAAGTAAGCCAGACTCAAAGGATGGTTTCGCTCATTTGTCATAATCAGTAGAAACCTTGGGCTGTCCTAGCAGAGATTTGCAATAGAGCAAAACCTTGATACAAAAGGCCATATAGTAGGACGCTATGAATAGATCTCTAGGATATAGGAATGAAAGGATCTCTAGGATATAGAAACATAAGCCATATAATGAATGATTGTTGTTCTTAAGGTACTATATTATCTCTCATCTCTTTTGCTGTCCCTTGGTTATCTCATATTGTTACAGTATCACACTTGTTACCTGATATATCGGATATATTTGTATTTGGTTATTTGAAATTGGATAGGGAAGGGGGGAAAATAAGATGGAGGAGTGGGGGAGGGAAATGGGGACCAAGACATGTGAAAGGGTATCAATGTATGGGAATTAAGAGAACAATAATTTTTAAGCAATGATAAATCTATTGTAATTACTAGATGAAACAGAATTCATCTAAATTATAACAAATGTTTTGAACTATGTCAAAACTCCATAAATGATCAAAGATAGAAGGGGAAGGAGAATCAGAAGAAGAAAGAAGAAAGAAAAAGAAGAAATAGAAGAAGAAAGAGAAGAAGAATGAGGAGGAAGAAGATTTCCTGGATACCCATGTTATACTACTAAGATTACTGTTGAGAAGTTTTAGGACTATTTTAAATGTTTTTTTAGGAGATACATATATATGTATATGTACATATGTACAAACATGTGTACATGTACACATGCATATACCTGTATACATGTATGTATGTAAGTATGTACATGAATATATAAAAATAAAAATGTAGTCAAATAAATATATACTCATATGTATATATGCATAGAACACATGTATACACTTACATTATATATGCTCACTTATATATGCATGTATTTGTACATACACATGCACATATACTTGAAATATGTATATATTTCAAACTTTTAGAAGTGAAAATTTGATTAGAAGTTATATATTATTGCATTTTGAAAACTAAATAAATTTATAATTTACTTTAAAAATGTAACGATTTATCTCATGAGACAGAAGAGATTCAATAAAATTGCAGAGAACTGAGAAAATATGTGAAAATAAGCCTGATGTCATCTTAAGAATAAATCACATAAAGATTTAAATATTTTACATATAACTAAAATGTCATCCTATAACAATGGACGTCTTATTTGGAGTTACACTTGGAAATCAATTTTGTTTATGTGGCTTTTCCCAGGCTTTCTAAATTTGAAAGAGAAGCCATACCTAAATGATTAAGATATTGATCTGCTCCCCTAAAGTCCCATCTTTTAACAGCTCAAGTTAATTAATGCTTTCAAGAAAGTGCCTTTCTGCAGAATTCCTGTGGTTCACACCTCTAATCCCTACAGGAAACTGAGATCTGAGAATCTCAGTTTGAAGCCTGCTAGGGCAGGAAAGTCCATGAGACTCATCATCAATTAAATTCCAAAAAGGCTGGAAGTATCAAGTGATAATGCACTACCCTTGAGCAAAAAAGCTTAGGGACAGCACCCAAGCCCTGACTTCTACCCCAAGGAATGGAATACATACACATGCACACACATATGCACTCATACAACCTCAACAAAATACATTTCCCTTTTCTTGGAGCATCTCAGACCTTCAAATAATTCTGACAGAAATAAATAGTAAGAAATAGGAAAACTTCATAATGGTAAGCTAAGTCAACTCTTGAAACTGCAGTGTGACTAATACAGTAGCCCATTGGGCATTTGTGGGTATATGGTCCCTAGAAGATGCTACTGAGGAATGCCTCTATTCGTAGCATACTGAGTTCAATACTTCTATGTGGATTTACATTGATTTATCTTTCTCTTGATAATGCCCAACATCTACTAAAGAAATGTTGCCTTTTACCTAATTGAAAACTTATACTTTATGGCCGATATTAAACATTCACTTGCACCTTGCTCTTGAGGTCTCAAAGAATTAAAGGAAAGAAAATACACAGTAGATCACACAATGGTTTAAACACAACTGAGGACGACTTACTATGGAGAGAACTCCCTGCCTAAAACGCTTACCCGCACTTTAATTTCTCTCTTTAAAAATTCTGGTCTTTGTAATTCATTGTTTTGGGGTTTTTTTTAAACCACATTCGGTCAAACACCACGTGCAATAAATTGTTGCATAAATGAATAAATCAAGCGTATTGTATATCCCCAAAAAACTTCATAAAAATATTGGGACTGACTGGATAACATGGCTCATATCTGTAATCCTAAACTACTCAGGAGGCTGAGATATGAGGATCATAATCAAGTCATCCCAAACAGGAATGTCTGGAAAACTCTCAATCTCCACTTAACCACCAAAAAAAACCAGACACGTTGGTGCAGCTTTAGTAAGACAATACCAATGTTTTTTGAAAAAGTAAATGGTCTGTTGCCTAGGCTCTGAACTCAAGCCCAGTATCAGCACAAAGGAAAAAAAAAAGAAGGAAGGAAGGAAGGAAGGAAGGAAGGAAGGAAGGAAGAAACAAAGAAAGAAAGAAAGAAAGAAAGGAAGAAAGAAAGATAGAAAGAAATATTGAAAGAAAGATTGAAAGAAAGACTGAAAGAAAGATTGAAAGAAAAGAAAAAAAAAGCAAGCAAGCATGAACATAAATGGAATTTGCACTTTAAGGTTCAAATCCTACCTGTAAGCAAATATCTTTTCTTAAAATCACTTAACATATCTGAGATTAACTTTATTTGTAAATAGCAGTAACAAGCACCCTATACTTCTAACATGGCTTGTGAAGTTTTACATAAATCATATCAAAGTGTTTAACAGGGAGTAAATTATTATTTAAAATATTATCAAAATAATGATTCAGCCTCAAATAGTGTCACAAAGCTACTTCTGAGGACAGTTTTCATCTTCCTCTCACCAAGTTAGGTTTTCTAAATGGCCCTTTCATTTTCTCTTCTAAGTGTCACTTTCCAGTTATCTGGCTGAGTTTAAACCCCACTCAAAATATTTTCTTGCTGAGGAGGCATGCTTTTACTGGTAATCTCAAGTTCTCTCCACTTGAAAGCTCAATTCAACCTTATCAGTAGGTTTTTGTAATGGTAATGTGGTACATTTCTCTAATATAAAGAGCGATGAAATAGAAAATTATGCTAATATATAAATACAAAAACCAAGGGAAAGAAAAAATATATTCTATATTTTAGCTTTTCAGAAGAGGAAAATCAACTAAAATGGAAAATATTGTAGCAAACCAATACACAAATAATTGAAGTGGGGTGGTATTTAGAAGTTCTAAATTCTAAATCTTAGACATCGTGTTTTTGCTACCTCTGTGGCCATGGGAGGATTCCTGAATTGATTATAAACTTATAAATTGACACTATTGCTAAATTAAATGAATCGTATTTAATGCTAAATTAAATAAATTTTATTTAAATTGTGACAAATATGAAGTGCAAATATTTACTATTGATGAGGTTTAAAACATACTTCTTCCCATCCCCTCCACCCAAAAGGACATGATACACCATAGCATTTGAAAACAAAGGTACAGGAGCATCTCTTTAACTTCCCCTGGCCTGAAGTAGATTATCAGACCCACATCGAAAAGTTCCAAAACCCCATTGCAGCATATATGGGCTGTTCTTACCCTTGAATACATAGTAACACAGAAAAATCAGAACCAAAATGAAGCTATACATAGAAATTATAGATAGGCGGGTCACAATCCAAGGCTACACCTGAAAAAAATGAAAAATTCTACCTGAAAATAACCAAACACAAGCAACAATATCACAGAGTATTTCTGAGGAATAATCTACATTGTTTTTCATAATCATAGAATTGAATAGAAAAATTAATAGAATATGGTTATGAAATCACAATTGTGTACACACACACACACACACACACACACACACACACACACACACACACGTGCACACACCTGTATTGGAGCTTGACTGCTGTCCCTGAGCTATTGTGCTCAAGGCTAGTACTCTACCACTTGAACTATAATGCCACTCTTGGTGTTTTTATTGGCAAACTGGAGATAAAAGTCTTACAGAATTTCCTGCTTGTGCTGGCTTTGAACTGGTACCACAGACCTTAGAATCCTGAGCAGATGGGATTATAAATTTGAGCATTAGCACCTGGCTTCATAAATGTCTTTATACCAAAATTTTATGTGCTATGGATGCAAATTAGTATCACGTATTAGTTTTAAATTGACAAGTTCAACAAATTCTGTCTTAATTGATCATAAACCTTATTTTTTATGTAAAGTAGAATTTACTAAATTATATTGCAAAATACTAGTTTTGTTACACATTAGAAAGCATTGAGCAGCAAAAGGCACAGATATTTGATTGGGTCATGCAGTTATAAGTCATAGTTATAATTTAGAAACATTGTAGTACATTTTAGTAGTATTCAGTTATTATAAATACATGAATACTAGTAACAACTACTAATTAGTAAGTAATAAATAGACAATATCAGTAATAGTAAGAAAGTGGAAATCTCATTACAGGAAGTTAATTTTCCCTAAATCAGTTATAATTTTTTTCCTAATTCAATTAAACTTTAAATCAGCCTATAAATTTGTTCTAATTGGCAGAATCTTCTAGAAAGAGGATGCAATATAGATGGATTAATATTACATAAAATAAATAGAAGTCTTCATATTTTTATTAAAATTAAAGATAATCCTCATTCAGTTATAAAATATTATGATGATTAAAAAGTAGACAAATAAAATGTTTCACCTAGAACTTTCAAATTCATATTAAATATGGCTGTAAGTTTCAGGGTAAGCTGTTGGGGTGGGCTTCTGATTTTCTGTTTATCATTTAAATTGTAGCAGTACCATTTGGAAGCCTTGTAGTTTGTTTCTCCAAGACAAATCTCACCTAAGAGGATATGGCAGATTTCCACACTGTGCTCTGACTGAATTAGATGGAGTATGGCTAAAGAAAGAACTATTTTGACAGAGGAGATTGCACTTGAACACATCAAAGTGTCAGTTCAGATATGTGGCAGCTGAGACGCACCCTCCCCTTTTCCCAGTTGCATGAAATTTGCCACCTCTCATTGTCTCTCACAGATGGTACACTGACTTATCTTCAGCTTTAGTCCTAGAAAGCTCCAGTCCACATCAATCTGTTAGGTCATGTTCTTTGTAACACTAATGTAGCTTATTTATCAATGCCAATTAATCAATGGCACAGAACGGGTTCTTCTTCAGAAGCTAATATAGTTTCATGATTTTGTAGTTCAAAAAATTAAAGAGCAGTGAGCAGATTATAAAGCCATGCATTCAGCACTGTGGTTACTTAGGAGGCACTGAACTAATGTAAAGGTGTAAATGTTTATTTCAAAATATGATGAAGGACCATACTTAAAGATTATGATTTCTAGCAGAAGGAAATAGTGGATTCCGTGAGATAAGAGTAAAATTCATATATTTATCAGTGCAGACTCTTGTCAATTTAATGAACTTATATTGTCATACCAGAAAGAGAAAAAAATTCTATTACATTTTTGATTTTTGAGCTTGTAATGAGTCTTAGTGGCAACTACATCAATAATCCAAGATCTATGGGAGATTGTTGTTTCCATGAGAGTTAACTTGAAATACCAACCATAGGAGCACCATGTCCTAAAATTATCATTCATTCATTATTGAGTATGGACATGCTTATTATAGAAAATAAGAAATAAAAGAAGGAAGGTGCTTTCTTCTTTGTTCACCCACATATTTGTTCATTTTGTTTTGGGTGGGCTTTTGGTATGGAAATGTATGTCCATACATTATCCAAAAGACTTTGGGATTTGATTGTGTTTATGTTAACTGGTATTCTGCATTTCTTCTGGACTCAATATTCACTACACTTTGTTCTTCTTAAATTAGTTTAAACCATCGAACGAAAGTATCTATTTCAATAGTAGTATATGCGATTTCCAAAACTCAGTAGTCCGACTTCGTCCTGTAGCATCTTTTCAATTGTGTGCCGGTGATATATGATGTATGAGCTTGGATATTATTGATATTGTCAGCAAGAACTTCCAATGCACTATCAGCAACATTGGGATGGCTGAAACATACTACAAAAGGGAGGTGGGAAATTCTGAGGGGGATATTATATTTTCAGTGATTTCCATAGTTAACCTCTTACCTTACAATTGTAGGGATGAGACTTTCATGGGCATGCGAAGTCAACAAGCTTTGCATCTGTCATCATTCAGTGACCAAACAAAGGACGCTTCATCAGTAATGGCTTAGATATACACTGTCTCCAATAGCTCCATTAATGTAGCTGAGCTGTCTATTCATCCATTCTGGGACCATCATTGAAACCCAAGTTCAGAATAGGGACATGGAATCCCATGTGTTATCTGCCACACACTAGTCAAAAGTTTAACATGAGAGGATCAATTTATACTAACCAGGCTATTATTCCAGGAAGGGCAAATTACTTTATTTTAAAAGCTCAGATTAAATGGATTAATATTTCATTTTGAGCAAATTGAAAGTAGCTCTATGACTAATAAATGTGCAGAGATGAAATATATTCATTAATTATACTATTTTTCCTTACCAAAAGTGTAACATCTATATTTGAATAACAAAAATAACAACATTGTGTATGCATTTATTCAACAAACACAAACTCAGGCTGAGTACAATTAAATAAAAAGCACAGCCATCAGGCTCACATAGTTCATGCCTGTAATCCTAGCTACTCAGGAGAATGAGATCTGAGGACTTTAGTTCCAAACTAGACCAGGCAGAAAAAAATTCCTGAGACTCTGAGACTCTGAGACTCTTATTTCCAGTTGACTACCGGAAAAACCAAGATGGCCCTGTCTCAAAATGGTAGAACACTAGCTTTGAGTGAAAAAGCTCAAGAACAGTGCCCAGGTCCTGAGTACCTCATGACCCACCAACCCCCCCCCCCAAACTGCAGTTGAGTATGCAGATTAAAATATGGAGAATCAGAATCTCCACCCTCAGAAAGGTAGCTTATAAGTATGTGCAAGAATACAGAGAATATATAGAAATTGTAAGACACAAAGACATGTCACAGACAGGTGTGTCCCTAGCTTCTTATGGTTCAAACTCTGAAAATGTGAGTGATTTAAAAGTTATGTTAATTAAATAGAATAGAAAAGTAGTTTAAGTACTTTAGACATTGATGAATTTCTGGCATAAAAATATACAATTTAAGAAAACACAAAGGGGTTTAAATCCAATAATTGTTATGGAAATTTCAAAGAGCTGTAATACTGGACCATACCTTCCAGTAACTGATAATGGCAAGAAATTATGGCTGTTACATAAATGAAAGTATCTACACAGATATCATTATATTCCCCCCACGAAAGATTTTTATAATAGAGGAAAGTTTTCAAAATCAGGTCTCTGAATTTGTCAAATATACTTTAAGGCTAGAAGCAGCCACTCAACTGTAGGCACAAACTTCTGATTTTCTGAGTTGTAAAGTTATTATTTTGTTGACTCATATAACTCAATTTAACATGTCTGTGGGTCTTGAATTCTAGTAAGAAACTGAATTTCTATTTGTGAAGAATTACATAGGCAATTTGCTTTTTATTTGCAAAACTACTTTGAATAGTTCACTGAAAACTAACGTATTTGTCTATAATGCTAAAAGCATTCCTTGTGTATTCATTCATCTGATAAATATTTATTGCATACTTCAGGTGTACTTTAGGCAGCAGGGAATAAACTTAAAAATAATCCCTGCTGTCAAATACTTTGTATCCTAGTGAGAAGGGAAAAAAGGACAAAATTAAGTAGAATATATAGCTCATTTGAGAGCAATAAGAACAAGAAAAAAATAAAAATGCAAAAAGGATAGGTAATGAGGAGGAAGCTAGGTTTGGATTATTTTGTCAAATTATGGCCTTACATTGGTGATTTTTTTAAAGGATGTGAAGAAAATGAGAAAAGCAGCCACTCAGATACATGTTAGAACATGAACAGACAGAAAGAAAATCCTGACATCATAAGGTAGTGGGAAAGATGAACTCAAAGAATAAAATCAAGTATTTCAAGAGAAACTTAACTAGGGGGCAAATTATTTAAAATGAGGTTTGGAAGGTGATAAGCAATCAGACCATGAGTTTGTTTTAGATCTGCTGTTGGCTTTTAGTCGTAGAGATAAAGGTAGCCATGGAAAATTTTGAGCAGTGTAATGTATGATTTAGAATGTAGTACTTGGGTTTTTATTCAAAGAATCCACTAAAGAAGCAAGGAAGGACCAAAGGAACCAGAGAGCCACTGCAATATAAGTAAAGTTTGGCTATTACAGGAATAGTAACAGAAGAAGTTGAGATGTTATATATCTATAATATACGAACACATACTATGTTTGATATTTGAATTATGTTTGAATTGTGGAAGAAAGATAGTAAACTTTTCAATGTTTGACTTCAACCAATGAGAGGGCCTTACTATGTGTTGAGTCATCAGTAGGTAGCATTGAAGATTATGAGAGAAGATATGATTACAAATAGAGAAAAATCCCTACCACTAAACTCACAGTATATTTAGAGTCTGAGGAAGTCAAAACAAATAAAAAAAAGTAATTGAACAAGTGAGAAGGGGGGAGAAATATAGGGGTTGGAAAACTCGCTGGCAGCGGTGTCACTAGAGTTAAGGATAGAGTTTAATGTTAGAGTACTTGCCTAAAATGCACAATTCCTATAAATAAAATAAAAAGTGTTTCCAAAAGAAGAGAATGGCATTCTCTATCAAATGCTGCTGACCTATCAAGACAGGTAAAAACCTAACACTCAGGTAGGCAACATGTGTGATTTTTGACCTTTATAAAAGTCATTATGGTAAAACAGTAAGATAAAAATATTTGAATTGAATGGAGAACAATTGGAGATGATGTAACCACACTCAAGTATTTTTTTTTTTTTTACCAGTCATGGGCTTGAGCTCAGAGCACTGTCCTTGGACTTTCTCAAGGCTAGAGCTCTACCACTTGAGCCTCAGCACTACTTCTTTCATTTTTCTATGTATGTGGTACCAAGGAATCAAACCTGAGTCTTCGTGCATGCTAGGTAAGCACTCTACCACTAGGCCAAACTCCAGGCCTCAAGTATTTTTTTTTTTTAAGAATGGAAATAATAAACAGGGAGGTACTCAGATTAAAGAGCTGGGTCTTCAAAGAAAATTCTTTTAGGTAAGAGAAGTGACAATATCCTTAGGCTAATGATGTAGCCCAGAGGAGAAAGTCATAAGGCCAATGTCTATGAGAAGACGAAGGCAGATAGCATTAGACAGCTGGACAGCTTGACCTAGTCCCAAAGCCTGTCAATGTCATCTTCAATTACTATGGAGAAGACAGAGCATAGGGGAACAGATGACAGTGAGGCTGAGGTGTGAAGAGGTGTGTAGTATAGAAACTGAAAGGGTGAGGACTTCTGCATTCCCTTAGGGTATCAGCTACAGCTATGAGACACTGAGACATGTAATCTAAAAATGCATTAATACAAATAAGCAGCTGCAAGACGATTTGCATACGAGTATTAACATTTCTTCCAACACTCCTGACAGTTTGACATCTACATCTACGTTTACATTGGGGAAAGTCTTTAGTTGTATATGACATGCTTCATTAGCTGACTTTACATAGCATCAAAATGTCTGCAGATTTATTCTATTTAATGTGAATAAACATCATGACTTGGCATTGCCAAACTGACATTGCACAATTGACATTAGGGCCTATTTTACTAAGGTGTTAGGTTAAAACACTGTAAGTATTCTATTGATCCTCTTATTATATAGAGAGTAAAAAAATAATAGAAGTGAGGACATATTGATTAAAGCTGTATCTTCCAATGAAAATTAAATATTTAATGATTTTTAAGTAAAGGGAAACTGAATGAACAACTCTATATTCTACTTAGGAAGTTGTTTCTTATATGACTACAGTCTAGATATATATATAGATATAGATATAGATAGATGTAGATATAGATACTTATCTTACCAGTTTTTCCTTTTCTGTTACGGTAAAAAATAAAGCTCAATAAATGAATTTGATTCTCCATTGAAACCAGTATTACTTTTTATATTGTCATGTACAGAAAAATCACTGAACATCTTGTTAAAATGCAGATTTTTGACTTAGCAGTTCTGAAGAAGTATCCATAATTTTGCATTCCTTAGGAAGTTTCATGTTGCCTTTTTAAAGAATTGTAAATACATTAATCATTTAATGCCTATTTTTCATTCCATTGTTTGTGTTTCTTTAAAAAATGTAGTGTTAAACAGAATTGCAAAATAATACTTGTCTGAATGAAGGTCTGCATGCCTGTCATCCTACCCACTCAGAAGGCTGAGATCTGAGAATTCCAGTTCAAAGCCATCATTTTCAGGCAAGTCCCTGAGACTCTTATCTCCAATACACCTACAATAATGCCAGAAATAGAGCTGTACCTCAAGTTGGTTGAGTGCCACTTGAGCAAAAAACTAACGGGTAATTCCTAGGCCCTGATTGCAAGCCTCCAGTACTGGCACAAATAATAAGTATAATTATATTTTATTTGATATACAAATAATCTCTCTATATTCCTGTAAGACTATATGGATAAATAGATAGAATGTATATGTACACACATACACAGCCAATCTTGAAATCTCCTGAAAAGGTGTTACAAGCTCTGATGAAAACTGAATGAATAAAATTTCTAATAATTCCTCAATCCAATAGGATTTGCTCCTTATTTACCATATCATTGCATGCAGCACACTGCCTGATTTCATATAAATCCACTCATTAAACCAAGACATGAAAAGAATGGAAACGAAGTTAAAATGCGGACATTTATGTTGTATGGATCTGACGCCACAGAGTGACCATTGCTTTTCTTTGCAGTTCTGTAAATGACAATGAACATTTAGCTATGGCTGTGCAGAGCTGTTTTGCCCACACCTGCTGTCACTTGCCAGGCTGGACTGGCGCAATCTGCTCAGTTCGAGATCACAATCACTTGAACAAATCCCCGCCAGGCAGCCAGCACTGCCTCCTTAGGGCTCCTGGCAGGACTTCCCATGAATGTGTAGTGCTGTTTATGTACATTTAAAGCATGGCTTAAGGAAATGATGGCTCGATCCCAATGGGAAAACCTTCTACCTGCACTCATAAAACAATGGGATAGCCCCCAAAACGTTTATGAAAATTCAGTACTCCCAGTGTTTATGCTTTAGAAGAATATAAGAGGATGAGGAGCCTGCTGGAAAGGGAAGTACTTCACAGGGTAGCCATTCCACAAGGCTCGCTTCTTGCAGTACAAAAAGTAAATCACAGATTAAAAGGTAAGTACATGCTCAGTTTCATTCTTGTGACAGGTACTCTGAGAGTCTGACTTGATTAGGAAATGCAGACACTAAGTGAGAACACAGTAAAGATTAATTTACTGATAGGGCTCTATCTTTTGGACTAATATCGCAGGATGGGGCTAGTGGGGGCAGGAGAGGGGTAGGATGATGGAGGAGCAGCTGGGGATTAAGCTGGATGGGGGGGGGTTGCTGGCAGAGGGGAGCCTAAACCTGGAAGCACCGGTTACCCCAGAAGTGAATGTCAGGTGGATACAGAAATGTTGGGAAAGGGGATTCGGCACAGAAACTTTGGGGCTCTCTGGGCTGCAGCTACTGGGTCCTGGACTCTTCCATCCCCACACCCACACTGCACACCCACACTTCACACCCTCACAGGCATGCACACTGGCCATTTGGCACCAACAGGCATGGGAATTCAGGGTTTCTCTCCATGTGTCTGGGGGACTCCGTCTGACCCTAGGTGCCTAAGTCTTGAGGGGATTCCTCATCTCTCTCTTGGTCCTCAAAGAACAGCCCTATGGTTGACCTAAGAGGCAGCTGTCCCCACCGGAAATCTAGCCTTGGGGACTGGGTCTCAAGGGGAGACCTGGAGGTCTTAAGAATGAGCTGGATATTGTGCAAGCCTCCAGTGCTGGGGCTGGGGTTCTTCCTGAGCTCAGGAAATCCCTTGGCAAAGGGTTGGAGAAGCTGGGGTTCAGCTTCAGCAGCAGAAGCTACCAGGCTGAGTAACCTGAGCCATAGCAATGGGTTGCTGGCCTGGGCTCCGCCCTGAGCTGCACTGATAGTGCACAGGCAGTTTTGACAGCAGTGCGAGACCAAGAAGGCCAAGAATGCTGATGCTCTGGCCGGGCAGACAGACGTTGGAGCAGCCCTTGTTCAGCTGAAGTCCACCAGGTTCCCAGAGCCGCCAAAGACAGATAGATAGGGTCACGCAGTAGTTGAGTCAGAGCACATGGTCAACTTCAGAAAGTAAAGATTGCTTTTCTATTTGGTATAGGAAAAGCAGAGCAGAGAGGGGCCTGTTCCACATCCTGGAAGGCAGACAGCAGATATGCTTTTATCCACATATGCAGACAGTATAGACACACCCATTCGTGTGTATGATTTGTTTCTGTGGTAGGATTCATATTTCTTTTGTTGTTGGTGGTGGTCGTGGGACTTGAACTCTGGGCCTGGGCACTGACCCTGACCCCTGAGCCACAGTGCCACTTGCACTTTTCTAACTATTAATTGGAAATTAAGAGTCTCATGGACTTTAGTGTCCCTGCTGGCTTTGAACCTTGATCCTCAGATCTCAGCCTCCTGAATAGCTAGGATTACAGGTGGGAGCCACCATGCCTGGCTGATTTCAATATTTTATAGTAGCATTTTAAATCAGTGGGTTCATATCCCTAATTACCATTATTAAAAAGAAAAAGAAGGAGGATGAATGTTTTGCTGCAATGACCACAAAGGCAAAAGTCCACATTCCAATATAGATGTGTGTGTGTGTGTGTGTACGTGTGTGCGTGTGTGTGTGTGTGTGTGTGTGTGTGTGTGTGTGTGTGTATTAAAGCCTATCAGTCTGTGGGGGATAAAGGACTAAGTGACTAATTCAGCAAATTTTCCTTTCTAACTATTACAACACCAGCTTTAATCCAAATATTGCTCTACAAAGGTCACAGTTGACTTAAACTGTCAAGTATTTCTGTCATGCACATAAGAATCCAAGGGAAAAACATATGCTTTTTCTTTTATTTTTAAGAAGGAAAGTTGACTATTTGCTCTTGGTACAAGAATTCTTTGAGGATAGTTTAACTCTTTAAAATATGTGGGTATGGACCCATAGAAACAGCTTCTAGATTTGCTCAGCTACCAAGGATGCCATTAATTCCTTTGCCATGTGTATGTCACCTGATTCTCAAAACTTAGCAAAATAGTAAATAAACAGCTTCTTTAGCTCACACATGTGATCATAGTTACTCAAAAGGCTAAGATCTGAGGATTGAGGTTTGTAGTTGCCCTGAGTAGATAGGAAAAATCCTAGGGATCCATATCTCTAATCAACTACTACTAAAAGGCAAAAAGTGGACCTGTGGCTCAAATGCTTGAGTGCCAGGCTTTAGAAAAGGATTCAAGGACAGCATCCAGGTCCGAAGTTAAAGCACAGGTACTCATGGGCCATGCGCCCCCAAAATGTTTGTTAAAAATCTCAAAATTGTGATCGCTATTCATATTAAAGCACGATTATATTTGCTTCCAATGTCAAATAATTTGTCTGTTACTACTAGTTATATTTCTCCTCAACCTCATTCTCTTGTTTGCGTATCCATGCTAGTTATTTCTTGTTGGAGCTGGGTTTGATGGCCAGAAATCAAGGGTTGTAGGTCAATTTAAAAAGAAAGGGGTGGGAGGTATGACTTTGGTTTGGACATCACTTCCAGAGGTAGAAGGGAATGATGTCATTAAATAGTTATTAAGTAAGGCATCCTATTCAGTACTACGTTGTGAGTTTCATTTATCTCTCCAACAATGCTTTGAAATAATTATTAGCTGCTAGTACTGGGGCTTGAACTCAAGGGGCCTCCTTCTCTCCCTCCTTTAGCTTTTCATTAAAGGCTGATGTAGTATCACTAGAGTCTAAGTACATAGGATTACAGGCATAAGTCACCTGTGCCTTATAAGTTAAGTACTTTTTATCCTCAAGTTTTACAGGGCTAGGAGAAATCGAATGGAGAAGCCAGTGTTGAATCCATCTGAGTTCAAAACTGAAGTATTCTTCACAGTAGGATGAGATGAGTGAACTAAAACAATTAGCTAATTCAATTCTTTCCAGATAAAATCCTTTTGATTTGTCATAGCCTAAACAAATATTAGAACATATTGCAGTATCTGAGTGTGGATGGAAGTGACCTGTAGGAACCAATACTTTAATAACTATAACCCCAAAGTTGTGAATTCTTGAAAGACCAACCAGGAGCCATCTGGAGCCATTTTTCCAACCATTTTGCCAACAGCAATCTTAGGAAAGCTTGAATTTCATGTTTGTTTGTCTACTGAGTTTTATAACCATGAAGAAACTAGAGTTCATTTTTTATAAAGAGCAATAGTTTTGAAGTTAATGGAACATTAATAAGCAATATTTAATAATATGCAACTTATCTTTTTAATTATCTATCATGTCCATTACTTATTCATTGTTTTTTGTGATTTTAGAAACAAATTTTAAATTCCCACATTCAAGAACTTCAAAAGTGTATATTTCGGAAATAAAAAAGGCAGGTTTTTCCAAGAAATGTAATTGGGTAAAATCTCAGGAATAGAAACATTAAAAGCCTGAAAAGTTTAAGCACCTTTCTCTGGGTTACATAAATACTCAAGAAATTATTGAGAATCTACTCTAAATGCAGTATCATGCTCTAAGCACAAAATCTAATTCTCCTAATGAAGCAAGCAAACAAATGTCTTTGAACTTTCTAATACACACACACACACACACACACACACACACACACACACACACACACATCTACTGTGGTAGCCTAAGTAGAAATATAATAAATTAAGTCGCACTTGTAAATGGAACCTCATTAAGTGAATGACTATGTGGAAGAAATGAGATAAAATCATGGTCTGGTGGCAGAGAAACTACAATTGTCAATCAAGAAAATTATCCCTTATCTGTCAGTGATTCAAGTGCATTGCTTGAGAAAACATGCTCACCATTCCACAGGCTCTTGATTCTTCTTGTTTTAAGAAGATATTTACAAAGAACTTAAGATTTAAAATATGTTCAACAATACTTTAAAACACTAGTGTGTTAATAATATGTGAGATTTGTAAGAATGTCAGTATCAACTATAGTTTTTCTTTCTCTACTCTTGTCAAACAATGGATTTCTTCATAAATTAAAAGCTCTCAGTGAATGCCAGCTCACATCAGTAGTGCTAAGTACTAAAAATCAGGAGTTTTATAGTTCAAAGCTAGCCCAGGCACAATAGTACTGTGAGCTTCTTATCTTCGATTAACAGAATCCATCCTCAAAATAACCAGCAAAAAACTAGGTAAGAGGCAATGTTCAAGTAATAGAGCAAGCAAGCAAGCCAAGCATGCAGGAGATTCTATGTTCCAGTATTAAAAAAATTTAAAAGTAAAATTAAAAGCCCTTAAAAGTAACTGTCATAAATAAATTAATATGTAGTCACTTTTGCACTATTATATTTTAATGCTTTATTGTTCTTTTTAAAAAAGAGTATTCTTGGGTTGAGAAATTGGCCCAGTGGTAGAGTGCTTGCCAAGCATGCATGAAGACCCAGGTTTGATTCCTTCGTACCACATACATGGATAAAGCAGAAATGGTGCTGTGTCTCAAGTGGTAGAGCATTAGCCATGAGAAGGCCCAAGGACAGTGCGCAGGCCCCGAGTTCAAGCCCCAGGATGGGCAAAAAGAAAACCAGAGTATTCTTTAGTTACATGAACGAAACCAAAATAATCTGAGCCTGTTCTGTAAATACATACTCAAAGAGCCAAAGTGAGTTTACTGAAACAAGGATGTTCCATCACAAAAAAATATATAATCTACCATCTGAAAAACAATAGACCATAAAATGATTGTTTATAATTTAAAGAGATAAAAAGTCTTTTCAAATATTTTATTATAAAAGAAGTGCCATTTAACAAAATAGCTGATGAATGCAATGTCTGTCAATCAGTGTCACCCCTTCACTGTTCTCATCTCCCTTCTAACTCACCTCTTCTCTTACTTTTCTTGATTTTGTGGTATATTATAAATTCTTGACTTACATTCTCTCTTCTTCCATACTTTGCCGATAAAAACAAATCGTGGGGGCTGGGCACCGGTGGCTCACACATGTGTAATCCTAGGAGACTTAGATCTGAGAATCATGGTTCAAAACCAGCCCAGACACAATAGTACTGTGAGATTGTTATCTCCGATTAACAACCAGAAAATGAGAAATGGTGCTGTGGCTCAAGGAGTAGAGACCTGAGTTCAAAAGCATAAACAAAAACAAACCAAAAAACAACAAAAAATGTAATTTGAGCCGGGAATTTGGCCTATTGGTAGAGTGCTTGCCTAGCATGCACCAAGACCCAGGTTCGATTCCTTTGTACCACATACATAGAAAAAAAGCCAGAAGTGGTGCTGTGGCTCAAGTGGTAGAACTCTGGCCTTGGAAAAGCCCAAGGACAGTGCTGAGGCCATGGCAAAAAAAAAAAAAAAAAAAAAAAAAAAGTTGGATTTTCTGTTTATACTTTCTGAAGATCACATTCCTTATTTGTAATTATTTGATAACTGAAAAAGTTGTCTTCATTTCCTTTTACTTATTACACAAGATTTGAGCCATGAGTAGTTCTCAGTTATAAAAGCAAATTGCTGGCCTCAAACAATTATGCAAAATAATTATCTTTAAAAATGTCTTGATATCCAGGCACTAGTGGCTCATAGCTATAATTCTAACTACTCTGGAGACTGAGATCTGAGAATTGCAGTTCAAGGCCAACATGGGCAGAAAAAGTCCCTGTGAGACTCTTATCTCCAATTAACTACTCAAAAACCAAAAGTGACACTGTGGCTATGGCTCAAGTGATAGAGTGCTAGCCTTAAACAGAAAGAGGCTCAGGGACAGCACCCAGACCCTGAGTTCAAATTCCACAATTGACCCAAAAAGAAAAAATCTCAATCATAGAAAGCAAATTAGAAGTCTTTTCATCAGATGCCAGCAGCTCACACCTGAGATATGAGGATTGCAGTTTAAATCCAGCCTGGGCACAAAAGTCCATGAGACTCTTATTTCCAAATAACTACCAAAAAAAAAAAAAAAAAAACCTGGAAGTGACATTGTGGCTCAAAATGATAGAGCACTAGCCTTGAACTGAAGAGGTTAAGACAGTGACCAGCATCAGAGTTCAAACCCCACAAAAACTGGGGAAAAAAAAACTTTATTTATGACAGAGAAAATAATAGCCTTTCTATGTAACAATTTGAGTAAACTATTAGAACATATAGTTATACAATTGACAATAGAGTAAAATCTATCATCAGAAATGAGTCCTAGAATTTAACTGTTCTCAGACAATGAAACAGCCTACAGGTACCCTTTATTCGCATTAGCAACTTAATCAAAAATTTCCACATATGACTTAAACAGAAAGAAATACTTTGTACCATAGGTGTAATTTATTATACATCTTTCCTATGCCTCAAGCAGTAAGTTAAGGGAAGGAAATAAGAAAATTCATCAAGAAAATTAAGAAACACAATGGGCTCAAATAAAATCCATGCTTAACTTCAGGATACTGGAGGGTATTAAAAACAAAGATGATGAATTTATAGATGAATAATAAAAGTATAATTGTAGCAACAAATAGAAAAATAATTCTTCCAGCTCTTATGTATGTCTGAAATGTTTCTCATAAATTGTGAAATTTCAGATCACTGAGCTTCACTTGTAATACATCAACAGTTTTTATCATTTTCTTAGCATATACATCAAGAAAATAATCTAAAGAAAGGATTTTTATAATCCGTTAAGTAATACTTCCTATTTCCAACTCATACATTAAACTTTTAAATGTAAAAAATCAACAGGCCTCTCCCAACGTACATAAATGGTTTACATTGAGGAATTCCAGATGAACCAAACTCAAGAAAGTAACACTTGTTTAAGCAATATACTCTCTTTCTACCTCTGAAAATCAATGAGTCAAACATGTGAATGTATCTATTGAGAAGCAATGGAGACACAAATATAAACATGTTGTTTTCACAAATCCAATATACCATATGAACAAAATGTATCTGAAAGATTTTCATTGCATAAAAATCTGAGCATTTAATGAGTTTAATGATTTAACTTGAGAAACTTTCTGTCAAGTGGATTGTGGGATAACATATAGAGAAAACTAGAAAACAAGGAAAGGAAAGGGTTTTTTGCATAGCATGAAATAAGAGTTGAATTAAAATAAAATTTAACTTTCTTTTAAGGACCCAGAAACACAACAAAGCAGAGCAAGTTTGGATTAATGGGACTGCATTAAACTGCAGAGCTTCTGTATGGCAAAGGACATATCTAGCAAACTAATTAGAAAGCATACAGTGTGGGAGAATATCTTCACTAACCATACAACAGACAAAGGCCTCATATTTAAAATATATCAACAGCTCAAAAAATTGAATCACTCCCAAACTAATCTCCAAAGAAACAACTATCCCATTAAAAGATGGGCCAAAGACTTAAAGAGAGTCTGCTCTAAAGAAGAAATAAGAATTGCCTATGGACATATGAAGAATGCTCTACATCTCTGGCCATAAAAGAAATGTAAATCAAAACAACTCTTAAGATACCACCTCACTCCAGTTAGAATGGCTATGATCAAGAAATCTAATAACCTAATAACAACAGATGCTGGTGGGGATGTGGTCACTACTACACTGTTGGTGGGAGTGCAAACTCATTCAAACACTATGGAAAGCAATATGGCAGTTCCTAAAGACGAAACATAGCACTCCCCTATGACCCAGCAATTCCACCACTTGGCATTTACCCACTCCTCCAGAAACAAGGGCATACTAAATCCACTAACAAAATGATGTTCACTGCAGCACTATTCACCATAGCAAAGATATGGAACAAACCCAGATGTCCCTCAGTTGATGAGTGGATCAACAAGATATGGTATTTGTACACAATGGAATTCTATGCTGCTGTCAGAAAGAATGACATCGCCCCATTTGCAAAGAAATGGAAAGACTTAGAAAAAATAATATTAAGTGAAGTAAGCCAGACTCAAAGGAACATGGTTTCCCTCATTTGTCATAATTAATAGAAACCTTGGGCTCTCCTAGCAGATATTCACAATAGAGCAAAACCTAGATACATAAGGCCATATACTATGATGCTAAATGAAAGGACCTCCAGGATATAGAAACAAAAGTTTTTTTTTTAACTCATTAATAATAACATTAGCTATTACTGTTAGGAAAATGTGTTTGACTAAATTTTGAATCAACATTTTCCACAAAATCATACCTAAAAATTAATATTTTAGCATGGTGTTAGTTCAGGACATTCATATTAGAGTGAACATAATATTTGTTGATATTTGTGATTAGTATTAAGAAATATTCTGTTTCAAATAGTTTAAATAATTTTAGTGTTCACTAGAAAGATATTATTGAATAGAGAGCAGAAGAGTACTACTACCATTCTTGAATGTACCTAGGATTGATTATAGACATGTATTACTACACCCTGATTTTTGCATCTAGGTTGACCTACAACTACAAATATCCTAACTCTGGATCTAAGCAGGGATGATACCGACCATAAAATTGTTCTTTTAGAAAAAAATATTAGTTGTGCATAATGATATAGAAACTTGGACATGAATAAACATGTCTATTAAAACATGAAAATAAGTCCATCTGATTCCTTGTATGAAAAATTGAATTGTAACCCTGGCTTTGCTTGAAGAGAGCTCATCTACTTTGAAGTCTCTCTACCAGTACAAAACCAGTAGCTCTGTCTCCATGATTTCAGAGTCTTTCTGCATTTAAAATTGCAAAATTCTACAGCAGCACATTCCTGCAACATTTTTAATTAGTATACATTAGCTGCACAGTGGCGCTACCAGCACTCCCCCTAACATCCTTGCTATATGCAGTATATTCAATAAAACACTTCTATTTGCCTACTCTGGAAAATCTATTTCAACCATATTTTCATGACCCCTCCAACTGAAAATATACAGAATATACTTAGTACATACTTGATTATAATCAGAGGAAAGAAGAAGGGTAATTGGGTAAAGAGATACTTTTTCAATTTTATGAAAATAATTCTTAAACATGACTAAGTTTGACCATGAAGTAAAGGTAAAGAAAGTTAACTGTGTATTTTTCATACTACTAAAAAGAGAATCCATCAACAAAAACAGCAACAAAAGATAAATAGAAGTTGCCTTTGATGAAATACAATCCCTAAATAGAATTCAAACTAACACCTTGTATTTATTACAGAAATTTAAAAGCAATCTGATAATGATAATTCAGGCCAAAGACTAGCTATGCAAAAGGAATAACAAAACAGAGAAAGAAGACAATCCACATATGATTCAGCTAGATTTAAGAAGGATAAAAAGTTATTCAATGGTGAAAAGGTTGAATGACCTGGAGGCCTAGTGCAAAAAAACCACCGCTTTAAGGGTTTGGGATTTTAATCTTTGTGTCTTTGGAGGACACAACATATGAAAACATTCATTCAAGTAGGACATTGGTTGTATTTTGATGAGATAAAAGCAGAAGTGGCTCCTGCTTTTGCAAAATTTTAAATTTCCAAGATGACTCTCTCTTGAAAAAAGACTCTTTTATGAAAAATAAAAATAAAAATAAGGCCAGAAATTTGGCCTAGTGGTAGAGTGCTTGCCTAGCATGCATGAAGACCCGGGTTCGATTCCTCAGTACCACATCCATAGAAAAAAGCCAGAAATGATGCTGTGGCTCAAGTGGTAGTACTCTAGCCTTTAGAAAGCTGAACGACAGTGCCCAGGCCCTGAGTTGAAGGCCCAGGAGTGGCAAAGAAAATAAAAATAAATTAAATTAAATTAAAAATACTAGTCACATTGCAATTTCCTACTTTTACACTGAGTTTATTTTAATGTTAAAATAAACTCAAATGGAGTATTCTTATACACCTAACATACCAAAAGAAATCAAAGTCTGTAAAAGATTTAACAATATTATCTGGTGATTTTCTTTCGGCTATATTTTTATATTTCTCTTCCTATATGTTGGCTATATGTTGGCTGTGTTATATTTATTGGTATGACAAATATTTAACAGTACATTTTTCTACAGTGAGAATGAAGATCTGAATCAAATTTCCCTCCCTTATAAAGATAGTGGTTATGTTTTTGTTCAAACGAAACCTATAATTGGTATTGTCATGTAAATTGGGACACTTGTCAATCTTGGGAAATTGTTTTTCAGATTAATTTCTCTGTAAGCTGTATGTGTAATTCAGAATAATATTTTTTATTTCATATATTATTAGCTTTGCTTCTCCTCTGCTCACCACTTATATCCATTACCAGCCCTCTGGGAACATTCAATCACCTCTGGATCTCTTCTGTTCTAAGGAGGTAAATGTTACCAAGGAAAAGTACACATAGAAATGGAAAGGTACATGGGATGGATGCTTTTTGGCGATTAGTTTTGGAAGGATTCAATTTTTTAAGCTGTTGATACATTTTAGATATGAGGCCGTTGTCTGTTGTATGGTGAGTGAAGATCTTCTCCCACTCTGTAGGCTTTAATTTGTTAGCTATGTCCTTTGCCATACAGAAGCTCTGCAGTTTAATGCAGTCCCACTTATCCAGAATTTCTCTGATTTGTTGTGTTTCTGGAATCACTCCAAAACTAATCTCCATCCCATTAAAAGATGGGCAAAAGATTTAGAGAGTCTTCTCTGAAGAAAAAATAAGAATGGATTATAGACACATGAAGAAATACTCAACATCTCTGGCCATAAAAGAAATGTAAATCAGAACACCACCTCACTCCAGTTAAAATGGCCAGGATCAAGAAATCTAATAACAGCAGACACTGGAGAGAATGTGGCCAGGAGGGATCACTACTACACTGTTGGTGGGAATGCAAACTTATTCAGCCACTATGGAAAGCAGTATGGCAGTGCCTCAAAAGACGAAACATAGCACTCCGCTATGACCCAGCAATTCCACTACTTGGCATTTACCCAATCGTCTAGAAACAAGAACATACTAAATCCACTAACAAAACAATGTTCATTGCAGCACTATTTACCATAGCAAAGATATGGAACCAACCCAGATGTCCCTCGGTTGATGAGTGGATCAACAAGATGTGGTATTTCTACACAATGGAATTCTATGCTGCTGTCAGAAAGAACAACATCGCCTCATTTGTAAGGAAATGGAAAGACTTAGAAAAAACCATATTAAATGAAGTAAGCCAGACTCAAAGGAACATAGGCTCATAATCAGTAGAAACCTTGGGCTCTCCTAGCAGAGATTTACAACAGAACAAAACCTAGATACATAAGGCCATATAATATGATGCTAAATGAAAGGACCTCCTGGATATAGAAACAAAAGCCATATGAGTGATTGTTGTTCTTAATGTATTTTGCTATCTCTCATCTCTTTTACTCTCCCTTTGGTTATCTTATATTGTTACAGTATTTCATCTTGTTGACTGATATACTGTATATATGCATATTTGGTTATTTGAAAACGGATAGGGAAGGGGGGAAAACAAGATGAGGGGAGGGGGTGGGGGAAGGGAAAAGGGGACCAAGACATGACAAAGGGTATCAACGTTTGTGTAGTAATGTACTTTCTATCTGGTGAATATAATGTAACCCTTCTATTAATTACAATAAAAATATATTGGAAAAAGAAATTGCAAGGGTAAATGAAGTGTGGTTAAAATCTCTGTGTGACACAAAAATTAAAAAAAAACTCAAAAGCATTTCATTCTTACTGCCTTCTCCAAGACTTTAAAGGAAGACATCCAGTACAAGGTAGGTCTCATAGTTTGCATGTATTGGTAAACAAAAGGTTTTAGATGTGATAAGAAAGAACACAGAACATGTTGACTAGACATCTCTTAGAACCTGAACATTTATATGCTTAGAGTCACATGTTTTGACATTCTCTCAGTTTCCTATATGTAACTCCATGACACGCATACAATAAGAGAAATGTGGGCCATTTAGTTCTTCTGGGATTTTGTATTGTCATCAAATGAGCAGTAACTGCTATTCCAGGAATTTCCTGGTATATTTAGGTTGATTTGAAATGACTATCTGTATGGGTTTAATGGTGCCTCCTCTGAACTAGTGTGCTGATTTGGAATAAAGTAATTTGCAGATGCAATTAGGGGTCACCTTACAAGCACAGTGGATTATGATATATCCTAAATCCACTGAGACTGTTGTTATGAGAAACAAAGAGGAAGACTCATGGAAGACAACAGGAAGTCAAAGGCAGAGACTGAAATGCCACTCTTACTTGACAAGGGTTTGCCAGGATTCCAGATGGTTGCAAAACTGTGGGAAGCATAGGATAGATTTTATCTAAGATTTTCCAACACAGCTGACACCTCAGTTTGAGACTTCTCACTTCCAGAACTATGGGAATATAAATTGATTTTTTTTCACTTTCTTTCTTTCTTTCTTTCTTTCTTTCTTTCTTTCTTTCTTTCTTTTTTCTTTTGGTAAATCATTTAGCATGTGGTAATTTGTTACTGCTGCTTCAGAATAGTAATACACGATATTTACAGAAAAATGTCTGCAAATTGGCCAGCAAAACAGGGAATTTGTAAATCCTATATTTGGATGTTGATAAAAAAAATCTATAGAATAATAGAATCACACAAAAATATAGAGAAAATGTTTTCACAAAGAGCTGCAATGCTTCAAATGACATTTTTACAGTCCTTCAGAGCTAAGTGTGTTAACTACCCAAGAAACTGAGTTGTCAAAGAGACAAAACAAATTGCACATTATCTCTGGGAAAAGCTAACAATTCTATAAAGCAAGTTCCTTTTTATGAGCAATACTACAAAATATTATAATTGAATTTTAGGCTTAAATGCTTTCTCTGATATTACAAATGTGCAATATTCCTATCATAAGTCTAACAATGTCAATGAGAACTGTTTTACAGAAAGAAAAACTATACTTGACAACCAAAATCAACCACATTTTTCCATTTTCCATAGCTATATTCCCTCACAATTTCTGCTTTCGATTTGGAGCTCAAGATATTAATTATAATACCAAGCTTTACTTAATAATCATGTTTCATGTGCCATTTTAAGTGTTAAATAATTTCATTGGTTGATAAATACCTGTTGTTTATCTCCCCTTGCAAATGGTAAGGTCCTAGATTGCAGTTGGATGCGGTGTACAGTTATTTCATTGCTTGAGCTAGTGCTGAAAAAAATCCCCTGGATATTTGTGAGCTATTTATTGAAATGCATTTGTCACACGGAAAATATTGATGTCTCCACACAAAACGAACACAGTGTCAAAATCTCTTCAACTACAAAGGATGACAAAGCACTCCATTTGAGAATATTTGCATTCCTATTAGTTCAACATTAAATCCAGGGCAATTTGTTGATACAGAGATGCTATGCTTGTATTGGTGGCTTTCTGTTCACGAGGGAAAAGTGATCATTGGCCATATTTAACTGTGCTGGTAGAAGGCCAAGGAGAGGCTCTTCATTAACATAGACTCAGTAATTACCAAAAGCACATAGACACATCTCATTTCTATCCTGCCATTATGCTCACTGGCCTGGAAAATGGGATTGGGCCAAGTGGAACTGCCCCAAGCACATGCACGATATATTCCTGAAAGGGCAGTCACAGTGTTCTGTAAGACATCCCATTCTGTCTCTGCATCTTACCAGCCTTCTGTGGACATTTGTCTACAGAATTCCCAGTCAAAATGGAAAGAGAAACTGGCAGAGCCAAAATGATAACAATCATTTTATGTGGTCATGAACTCTTTCATCAAGGAGGTAAATTATTATGATATAGATATCTCTTAAAAGTTACCTTATGTACATTTTAAGTGTTGCTTTATATAAAAGTGATGCACACATTAACATCTGCAAGCCTGTTGGTAACATAAACCAAAGGAATTGACTGAATATGTGTGTGTGCGAGTGTGTGTGTGAGAGAGAGAGAGAGAGAGAGAAAGAGAGAGAGAGAGAGAGAGAGAGAGAGAGAGAGAGAGAGAGAGATAATGTGATAATAGTTTAACATTCATATTTATTTTGTTAAATAAATGTCAGGGGGTGGGGACTCAGTATATTTCAGCATGACAACTTATGCAGTAAAATATGTAAAAATCCTTATTTCTTTTTTCCCCTCTCACTTTAACCATCAGGATCTCACAAGATTAGAGAAAGTGGCTTGAGCTATCTTAATTGAGGAAAGAGATTCCAGTAGGGAATCCAGGCTTCAGAGTCTGTTGAAGCAGCCTGGAAAGGAAAATACAGGAATTTCTACTAAAACACCATATAACTTGTATTAGCCAAAACAGCTGTGTGTTCAATGCTCTACCAATGTTCCTGTATAATGGAAATGTTTTTGATGTGTTCCAAAAAGAAGGTCCATCAGATGATGTAGCCAACTAAAGCGTGTTTTCCCTCCTCACTTGGCTGTGTATTTTATAAGGCAGGTATTATTCTTAGCCTTTACCTTACACAAAAATAGCTCATTTAACTATGCTTTGTCAAACGTTTATTAAAATATTAACTAAGCACAGATGTGTAGCTGTATCCTGCTCAGAAAAGTAGTAATCAATCAGGTAAACTATATGATGTCCTAGATATTCCAAAGAAAACAATGTAATTTGCTATCAAGATATCACTCACTAATAAGGTAACCTGCAAATTCAAGCTGTTTGGAAAGTCGAGATTGGATGGTTATTATCCCAGGTCAACCTGGGTGAAAAGTGGGCAAAAGCACCATCTGAATCAATAGGATGGGCTTGTACCAAATGTCTGTGATCCCAGCTACATGAAAAGATACAAGTGGGAGGATCATGGTCTGGGGCATTTAGGCAGAAATATGAGACTTCACCTGACAAATAATTATGGCACAAAAGACCTGGGCTTATGGGCTAACTAATACGAGGCCTTTGGTTCAACCCCCAGTTACCCTGAAAAAAAAAGAAAGAATCAAAATAATTATAACATTTCCATTTAGACTGAACTTGCTAGTAAACAAATTACCAATTTCCTTACAAATACATTCCTAAATCCTCCTAAGCAGTCAGAGGAAGGTGCACGAATTAGAGTCTATAACTTTGGCTTCAAGGCTTTTATCATTTCCTTAAAATACCAATTACAAATAATTGATCTTTTCACTGCTCAAAGATGACACTGTCACCGGAGCCCCATTTGATGAAAAGACTGATAATCAGTAGAACCACAAAAGTTTATTACTATGACTTAAAAGTCAGGAAAGGGAAATACAAAGCAGAATTTACAAATTGTGTTGTAGCATCGAATCCATCCATCATGTCTTTGTGAATTAGCTTAAAAGTAGATGGTAAATTATCAAACCCATTGTAGATATAAAACCAGCAGCAAGTCACATGAAGTTCCTTTAGGAGTCAAAGTTTTTACTTATCCATGATACTGTAACCACTGGAGCAATATATGTTATATAGGACACAATGGGCCACTGTGCAAATCGGTCCCCAGTGACCTGATCGTGCCCTATGCCATAAAAACAATTTTCATTTTGAACACCAATAACCTTTAGGACAATGCTTGTGTTTCAGAAATAATCATATCATGCTCTGAGTGACTTAGCGGCTCTCATTTCAACCACATTCCCTTCTCTCCTGCCTCTCCTTCCCTGATTTTGCCCTTAACTTGATGCTTACAGATGAAATTCCTTTCATATTTTTTCTCTGAAAACTAACAGTAAGAGGAGGGGTATTGTTATACTAGACATGAAAGAATATTTCTTTGGCTCAACTCTCTTTCCTCTTCTGAATAAGATAGAACTATCCCAAGGGAAGGCTTTTTAATCAGAGATTTTCTATTCTGAAGCCAAAGAGTTTTTCTTTTTGAATGGAAACTCATCCTCTAAGGAAAGTCTCCAATCTAAATCAAACAAGGCCTGTTGTTACAAAAGAGCCCTACCCGCAGACTCAAGGTACCTTGCTGATTCTTTCTTGGGTCTTTCTTACTGGGTTTTAAAGAGGCTTTCGATTTTTTAAAGTAAGATCTCAGTGCAATTACCCACTGAAACTACTAATATTCCTCCCCTGCTGTTGAGAGGTGTGTTTCCAAACACCATGACACTACCTCAGTCTCTGGAAATCCTATTTCCAAAAGGAAAGCTTCCCATTAAAATGGTCACAGGAACTTTATTGTTCTTGGAATCTTCTCAGAATACTTATGCAGGCTAATGCAAGCCTTAGTAGAATTTATGCAGCTAATGCAAGCCATAGTAGAAATGAACTGTTGCTGTTTATTTTTAGCACCATAAAACAGACATTGTATTCAGTTTGATTCATATACTATTAGACATTAATTTGTTTAATACTCTGTGTGTGCAAATGAGTGTGTTTATATATGTGTATATGTGTGTGTGCACACGTGCGTGCATGAGTGTGTATGTGGCAGTCCTAGGGTTTGAACTCCAGGCCTGGGTGGTGGCTATTATTGGAAACACAGTACCATTTCTGGCTTTCTGCTAAGTAACTGGAGATAAGACTCTCATGAACTTTCCTTCCCCTGACTTGCTTTGAACTGCTATCCTCAGATATCAGCCTTTTGAATAGCTAGGATTACAGGCATGAGCCACTGGCAATCAGATCTTAATTTGTATAATATTATAAATTTTAATTTATTTCATTCAACTTGAATAAAAAGATTCAACATGAATTTATACTTTCCTTTTCTTCTTTTTTTTTGGGGGGGGTGGTGGTCATTGCGCTTGAACTTGGTCTGGGCACTATCCCTGAACTCTTCAGCTCAAGGCTACAGCCCTATCCTTGAGCCAAACCCCACTTCCTATTTTCTACAGATTAATTGGAGATAAGAGTCTCAGGTCATTTTGTGCCCACATTGGCTTTGAACCTTGATCCTCAGATCTCAGACTCCAAAGTAGCTAGGATTACAGGCATGAGCCACCATGCCAGGCGAATTTATACTTTTCTAACTAGTCCATATCTGAACTTTGAAACTTTGAAATACAGACTTTATAAACAAATGCCTAAACATTAAGAGTATATGATTAAATGCTAGTCAGAGCTATTCTAAATTACCACTGTGCATACAGAGTGAAAAAAATCCAAAATATTACATAGCGCTAAATTCAGTTGCCTCTGTCTCAACAGCCTTAATCAAATGAGAAAACCTAAATTGAAGAGCTGCTTTGTAAACATGCATTTCAATAAACCATAATGTTGGTAAAAATCAGAACATGGAAAAAGAGAGTATCAATAGGAAGAAAATAATTCCCTTTGAAAATTACCCATTTATTCTTTTTTCATGTACAAATTTAGGGATGAATACTGCAGAGTGATGTATTACCAAGCATGCCCATAGGAGACAAGATCCCAGAACTCACACATCAATCAAAAACAAAAACAAATCTGCAGTAAATGGAATTTTAATAGAACTAGGTAGTTAGTTTACTCAAACTGTACATTTCAAATGACTACTTTAGTGGAGGGTACTTCAGTATTTGAGTCATATTTTTGATTGACTTGAATAAAATGTGGTATTCTCTACTTCCCACTCTTTGCAAATACACTCTTTTCTTTTGAAAACCAAAGCACAAAGGCCTTTGCCTGACATTGTTATTAAATTATAAAAATACAATCCAATAGCAATTTCATAATTATTTTGGGTAACTTTTAGTAAGTCAGAGTTATTTGGGGAAAAGCATGGAATAGTTCAGAATGGTCTTACTTGTGTCTTTTCTGAATATAAATATTATCTCACCAAAGTTCAGATGTTCTTCCAGGATGTGCCAGCATTTTTTTTTTTTATTTTGCCAGTCCTGGGCTTGAGCTCAGGGCTTGAGCACTGTCCTTGGACTTTCTCAAGGCTAGAGCTCTACCACTTGAGCCTCAGCACCACTTCCGGCTTTTTTCTATGTATGTGGTACCAAGGAATCGAACCCGGGTCTTAGTGCATGCTAGGCAAGCACTTTAACCACTAGGCCAAACTCCCGGCCCGCCAGCAATTCTTTTGATCTAAGAATACTGAGTCATGATGGGGGTCAACTAGCATGCCTGGGTCATATACATTTTTAAATATTGTTGTAAAATTAAAAATTGAAAATGGATTTATAACAATGGAAATAAAACACTTCTCACATTTCTAGAGAAAATCAGAAGAGGCAGGAGAATGGACTAATTAATTGTGCTTTGTGACAGCATTCTCCTACAACTCTTAACCACACATATTCCCACTTAGGGATGTATGGAGAAAGCCAACTCATTTTATACATCAAGTTAGAAGAAGTGGATATGCTATCAACTGAGGCAAATGAGTCTGGTAATGCTTACAATCTTGATATTCTACCCAAAATTTATCCCAACATTAATATAATGAGGTTCAAGTGACCAGTGTCACAAATTGTAGTGTTCAAGAAAAGGTTCTCTCTACCTTACAAATAAATAATTATGAAATACTTCGGAAGCATTGTGATACCAAAAAAAAATACAAAAACAAAAACCATCATACTGCACCTTCCCCAGGACATTATCTTAAAATTTTGTTTAAAAACCTATTTCTGTAAAAGTTTTAAGCAGATATTTTCCTATGGTTTGTTTTGTATAATGAAAAAAAATCACAATTTTCTGTTTAAAAAGCCTATTTACTTCCTTGAACAACTCTTTTTAATATTTTAACAATGGTTTCTTTAATTTCAATGTCTATTTGTACATAGAGAATGGAAAATATGTGACTGATTTAACATTTAGCACAGATACAGTGCCTAACAGAACACATAAATATTGTTAAATGAAGGAAGATGATCTAATTGTCAGTTATAATAGTTTTATTTTCAAGTGATTCCTCATTTTTCCATTCTTCAATACTAGCAATGATTGGGCTGGTAGGAAGATATTCTTTCACATTTGATTTTTAAATGGTTTCAAAAATTATCATACAGGTAAAATTTATGATAAAAATACTTAAAGATTTCTCAATGTGCCTTTGATAGTTTCTTGTTGAAATTCATCTTCCAGAACTGCAAAACCTAATCATAGGCTCTGTGGTTAAGAAAACATTACTATGGGGCCAATAGTTTGGCCTAGTAGTAGAGTGCTTGCCTAGCATGCATAAAGCTGAGTTCTATGCCTCAGAACCACGTACACAGAACAAAGCTGGAAGTGTGCTGTGACTCAAGTAGTAGAATGTTAGCCTTGAGCACAGAGAAGCTTAGGGACAGTTTCCAGGCCCAGATTTCAAGACTCAGGATTAGCAAAAACAGAAACAAAAACAAAAGAAAACAAACAACCAAAAAACAAACTTACTATGAGTTGCATATTCCTTGTAAAATGGCTTTGTTTACTATACTATCCAGGGCATCCTTCCTTCTCTCTCTCTCTCTCTCTCTCTCTCTCTCTCTCTCTCTCTCTCTCTCTCTCTCTCTCTCTCTCTCTCTCTCTCTCTCCCTCCCTCCCTCCCTCCCTCCCCCTCCCTCCCTTCCTCCCTCCCTCCCTCTCTCTCTCTCTCTCTCTCTCTCTCTCTCTCTCTCTCTCTCTCTCTCTGTCTCTCTTTCCAATGAGCAAGTGGGAGTTGAGGCATTACTTCCAAGTAGAATTCTTCTGACGAAAGCTGATTCCTTCATCTCACATATTCAAAATCCACATTTGAAACTGGAATTTCTCCAGGTAAATGCAGTAACAAGGCCAGAGGAAGTTTAAGAAAGGTTTCCAAGTTGAAAGATAGATAGCTATACTTGGCCACAGAGGAAGCCAATGGAAAGTTGAGAGAAGCAAGGGCAGCTGTTCTCAATTCCATTTGTGTTTTTGGTATTACAAAAATAGTGTCACTCCATGCTCAAGAGTCCCATTCTTTTCTAAGGATTGAAATTAAATAGTTCAGGCTTACCATTCTTGAAAAGACCTATAATGAAGAAATCCCAGCTTCCCACAGCATTTATTCCATTAAGTACCAGTATTTTCTAATAATCTTGATTTAATACCATTTGTTTTTATGGAAATCTATAGTTGTGTTAGCTCAATATGCCAATGCGAACATTAAACAGTAACTCAGTGCCTCAGAAATACTATTTATAAAGCTCAGTGCTGGTGGCTAACACCTGTCATCTTAAGTGACATGTGACATATTGTAGCACCAGACAGATGGAAATGTCCCTGTGACCTCATCTCCATGGAGGGTAAGAGTGACACATGCATGTGTGAGTTCAGAAACTGTGGGAAGCCAAAAGCAGGGGGAATCACAGTCCAAGTCCTGGGCTTGAGCACAGGGCCTGAGCACTGTCCTTGGACTTTCTCAAGGCTCGAGCTCTACCACTTGAGCCTCAGCACCACTTTCAGCTTTTTTCTGTGTATGTGTTACGGAGGAATTGAACCTAGGTCTTGGTGCATGCTAGACAAGCATTCTACCACTAGGCCAAACTCCTGTCCCCCAGCTCTATTTTTGTAAAACAAAAACCCTTTCATAAAAGTAAAAATCAGTTCAACCAGGGCTGGGTGTACAGCTCAGGAGTAAAGTGACTGCCCAAAGATAGAAGGCTCTGAGCTCAACGCTATACCAGTACTGAGAAAAAAAAAAGCAAAATGTTAAAAGCACAAGTTGATGTTCAGGTAACTTTTCCAGAATTGACTACAACCAGTTAATCCCTGTGGTTCCTATACACCATTTCACCCCCCAAAAAAGCTGTACATATGCCACTCTTCCTTGGAAACTATTTGTATGCCTTTGAACCTCTGGTATTGTTTTATTTGGAAATGTTCTAATGTCAAAAACTGCCATTCTCATGTGTGTCCTTTCCCAGGACCCCTTTTCTTTCCTCAATGACATGTATTTCGTTTTCCCTGAGAACTGCCAGATGTATTTTATCTCTCCTGTCATCATCATACTTCACATGACCTCATTTTATTATAACCAATTAAAATTACCCCATTTTGTAATATATTTTAAAAACTCATTCACCATTTCTGGAAGTCTGAGGAGAAACAAACACAAGTTGCTGCTCCATATCTATCACAGAATGGGTGACATTACAGAAACAGATTCCTTTGTTTCTGTTAGCTTTCACCTACATGTAAAATGATCATAATAAGCATTGTATTCACATTTCATGTTTATTAGCCAGCTCTTATGGATCATACCTGGACTACTAGATACTCAAGAGGCTGAAATCTTAGGATTCAGGTTGGACACAAGCCTGTTCAGGAAAATCCATGAGAATCTTGTCTCCAATTGACTACCAAAAAGCCAGAAGTGGAGTTTGTGGCTCAACTGGTAGAGTGCCAGCCTTGACAAGCTCCAGTACAGGCACACATTAAAAAAAAAAAAAAAAAAAAAAAAAAGAAATTGAATGTGAGTTCACAGACAACTCACAATTTGATTAAATTTTTATTTTGTTTTGCTTTTGTGGGGTTTTGGTAATTTAGTTTTTGTATTTTTGCAAAGCTAAGAAATATACAGGGTTTGAAATCCTTATGGAAGCAATGCATTGTGAACTTATGAAGTAATTCTAAATGGAAACAACAAACCTCTCAAAGCATCTATGGGTCAAACACGGACCTCTGTGTCTGACCTTTTTCCTAGGTACTTACTATCATTTCACCAGCTGGGAAACATTATCACCAGCATTATTTGGAAAATGAGAAACGGAGCCACAAAAAATGAACTAGGTTGTCACAGGACCTGGAGACATAGGCAGAGGCAGGCCTGAGCTTAACTAAAGCAGTTTACAATGCATACAAGTAATTAAAGCACTGCTCACCAGATTATTTCATAATCAACAAGAAGGAAACATGCATACAAAAAAAGTTATCATGATCCCAAATGGCTTGAGTTTATATATTTGTTTCCCATTTATCTCCCCAGAATTAGCAATAACAATCAGAATCTCAGAGTCATTGAAAAAGGTTTATTGTTTTTGTTTGTTTGTTTGTTTTTGGAGGATATTGTTGTTTGCTTGTTTGGTGCTTGTCCTGGAGCTTGAACTCAGGAACTGGTAGCTGTCTCTGAACATTCTGGGCATAGGATAATGCTCTACCACTTGAATCACAGCTCTATTTCAAGCTTTTTTTATTTTTTTGGTGGATGGAAGGGTATTAATTAGAGGAAAGAGGCTCAGTGACTTTCCTTCCTGAGCTAATATGGACCACAATCCTCAGAAATCAATCTCCTGAGCAACTAGGAGTGAGCTACCAATGCAAGATCAAAAGATATTTTGTAAATTGAGTACAGAGGCATATAACTAAATTTAACTACTGGGATGCTGAGGCCAGAGGAGCCTGTGGACCTAAGAATTAAAAGAGTATATCCATCTCAAAAATGATAATTTATATTTGCAATATATATTTCTTAAAATATAAAGTATATAAATATATTTATATATAAAATATCTTTAATTATATTTACTAACATATCTTAAAAATATTTAAATATACTATAATGTGTATTGTATTATAATATATGATATTATAGTGCAATATAATGTATATTCTGACATAAAACATAATATAGATAAAATATAAATCAATAGGAGGAAAATAATATATACTATATAATATAGTATATAAATAATATGACATTAATAAATATATCATGAATGTATTAAATATATTTTTAAATATATTTAAAGAAACTGACAATACGTTATGATGCCATTTTACACATCCGTGTCTTCACAGAGTAACAGAATATCTAGAGAGTGGAATCAAAACAAATAATCACCAACTTAAAAACCAAGTTCTATGAACTATTTTATTTCTAATTCAAGAGGCTATGCTGACAGGCCTTTAGGAAAGTAAGTGAGGACCTTCTGCAAAATAGATGAGGTAATTAAACATCCCCGTAAGGACATATGGCTTGGAGAGAGCTTTCTGGTAGAAATTACAAAGGGAAGAGACAATGGGCAAGAAAGGCTCTGCAAATGTGCACATCTATCATGGCCAATAAGTGCCTCCACTACTAGGCTTCATTTCTACGAGTAAAGAAATCCACAATTATTCATACTCATACCTGGGATCACTCAGAGCCAAAGTTGCCTTTATCAGATTAGCAGTTCATTGTTCAGGGATCACTTTGTAACCTAGAGGATTATTTTGGTTTTCACTATCACAACTTGATACTTTCTCTTCTTTCAAGCCCTTTACCCCTAGTTTTTGTCTTCACTATTTGTTTAATTTAATTTGTTAGAAAAGCTATGTCATAAGCCATCTGATGACTTTGTAAATGCAAAGGCCCAATGTTGTGGAACAGACAATCTAATGACATAGTGTTTAGTGTTCCCTAAAGTAAGAGACAGATGAAGAGAAATGGTGAACCGGCAACCTTAGCATAATTAAGACAAGCCTGAGTGCTTGCCATGGTGCCATTACATTAATCTCACATCAGTGACACCTGGCTAAAATTTATGAGATATGTAAAAGGGGTCTTTCCAACTGACCTTGATAAGGCAGAGTTATTTATCACGTGAGAGAATAGTCCGCAAGCTAGGAGGAATGAGGTACATTAGAAATAAGTTGGCAGTGAGATTTAAGGGCAGTGGGCTGCAAAGCACTTTGAAATGATCAAGAGAAGTATTTCCAGTACTATGAACCTTACACATCCTTGATAAGTAAGACATGAAATCATATATCATGTTAATAAGCGATATATATGAGAAGGGGTGAGAGTTAATGCCAAGTTTTTAACTGATGCCAGGGCACTCATTGAATATTTCTAATGTGTGTTTACTGAGCTAATGTAATGTGACTTGGTGACCACAAAGGGTATCAAATGATTTCACCCGCAAATAAGTGAGTAAAACCTATTCACAGTGAGTTATTTGGGCCCACTGTCTTATTTTACTCATCCTTGAATTTCTAGGATGGAATTTAGATCCTACAATATTTTGGCTCCAGTAGGTCAGGAGATATTTATATGGCTCCTACTTACTATTTATTAGTTCTGTACCCATATTCACTAGAAGACTCTTGGTCCCAGAGACAAGCACAGAATTTCTTCCTTACTTACCATCCTACCAAAAAGATTCACAGCGACAAAGAATTATCCTGTGTGTTGCATTTGTGTTCATTATGTTCTCTTTCCCTCTAAACGGAAGGTCAGTTATATCTCTTGTTCACCTTTTTATGTGATGAAGACTTAATACGAAGAAGAAAATATGGTGGGTGCTCAATAAATACTTTCCAAGTAAATGAAAGAAAGTATGATTAATATAGACATTGAAGAACTATGAGGGCATTATCCCTGAGCCTCTCTATCTCAAGGCTAGAGTTCTACACAGCGCCACTCCTGGCTTTTTCTGTGTATGTGGTACTGAGGAATCAAATACAGGACATCATGCATTCTAGGCAGGCACTCTACCACTGAGCCATATTCCCAGCCAACTAGGATATTATCGATTATGCTTTCGATTATGTTTAGTCAGTTCTAGTTTAATTAATTAATTAATTAATTAATTACTTGTTTGCTGGATCTGGTCCTTGTACTATTCCTGAGTGTCTGTGCTCGAGGATAATATTCACTCACTTGAACAGCAACCCCTCCAGTTTTTTCTGAATAGTTTATTGGAGATAAGAGTTTCCTGGAGGGGCCGGGAGTTTGGCATAGTGGTAGAGTGCTTGCCTAGTATGCATGAAGACCCGGGTTCGATTCCTCAGTACCACATACATAGCAAAAAGCCGGAAGTGGTGCTGAGGCTCAAGTGGTAGAGTGCTAGCCTTGAGAAAGTCCAAGGACAGGGCTCAGGCCCTCAGCCCAAGCCCAGGACTGGCAAAAAAAAAAAAAAAAAAAAAAAAAAAAGAAAAAGTTTCCCGGACTTTTCCTGCCTGGAATGGTTTTGAACCATGATTCTCATCTCTCAGCCACCAGAGGAGCTAGAGGTACAGGCATAAACCACCAAGGCCCGGCTTAAATTTTTTTTCCACTTCATTATCAATATTTGCAAATTAGAGATTTGACAATGGAGTCTCTTCAATTAGGACAACAATCATTAGTGTCTCCTCTCGGATGTTCATTGGAAAAATATCTCAGATGTTTTCAGAAGTTGTCACTGGTATTACTAAATGGGACCAGCAAGTTATGTCCCAAAACAGTTTTGTTCCTCCAATGTTTCAGTGAGAAATTTCAGTGGAACCATGTGATATGTCCTTGTTGAAGTTTTCTTTGCTCCATTTCCACATAAAAAGCATAACATAAAATATTAGTATCTAGTCTATAGCAATTACAGTGAATATTTCTATTTGTTGGCCAAGTAGTCAGCACAGGGACCTTTATTTTGTGTGTGTGTGTGTGTGTGTGTGTGTGTGTGTGTGTGTGTGTGTGTGTGTGAAAGAGGGAGAGAGAGAGAGAGAGAGAGAGAGAGAGAGAGAGAGAGAGAGAGAGAATTACAAGTCTTTATTTTAATTTTATCTACCACAGTTGAATTTTCACTTCTAACATGGAGATGGCTGAATAAATCTCTCTTTTTACAATAAAACCATAGAGGCTTTTCAAATCAGTGTAGAACCTGATCTAGGAAATGCATTCTGGGTCAAGTAGCTCCAAATGACAATGGCCACATCAACATATGAATTTGCTGTACAAGTAAATTCCACACTGGATTCCTCTGTAAATTTGATATATCTTTGATGCAGAAACAAAAACTAACTAAAACCAGCAAAAACAAAAAATCTGAAAAACAAAAAACACACAAGCTTATCTTACGTCTTGAAATTACTATATTACAAGGGAGGAAAATAAAGCAAGAAAGTTTAAATAATGTTAAAAAGGGGGCAGAGAAGCATTTGAAAGCTAATACATTAGAATAAAAATTAAAAGTCAAATACGCAATTGGATAGGGAAGGGGGAAACAAGATGAGGGGTGGGGGTGGGGGGAGGGAAATGGGGACCAAGACATGAGAAATGGTATCAATGTATGTGAAGTAATACACCTTCTATCTGGCAAATATAATGTAACCCTTCTATTAATTACAATAAAAATATATGAAAAAATTAAAAGTCAATTTTAATTTTATAAAGACCTTTATTAATGAGTATATGGCTATATGAATGGAAATGTTGAATTTACCTCAATCCAAAGCATAACTGATAACTTTAAAATCCCAACTAGTACTCATAGCTACACAAAATTAATGACTATTTGGGTAGCATTTGGGTAGCTCCATCTTGGATCTGTGTCAGAGGTACAAGATATAACAGTATATCGGATAATATTACAAAATACTTTTTTTAAAATAATTTTGAATATTTTCCTTTGCACGGGAATTGCAAATTCTAAATTTCAAGCCTTTTTAAGTAATAGAGTTTGAGACTAAACTTATCAGAATGCACACTGCTCATTTAATATGAATTTATATACTTTTAATGTAATAAAACTGGCCTTAATTTTTTCTAGCATATTTAAATTTTTAAAATAAGAATGTCATAAATTATAATGACTATGTAGGTAGAGAAAACTGGAATTTCCCTCTAGCTATATCTTCCCATTTGAACTGAATTAATGCTTTCTTCAAACCCTTGCAGAGTTGTATTAAAAGATTCATAATCTATTAGGTTGAATGTTCACCACAATTTACTCAGTTGAATGATTTGAAATCTAAACTACCATCATCAAAGCAGATAATTTTTACAACTAAACACTAATCAATATGACTATGCTATCTTATTTGTGTTCTTCCAATTCTATCAATTTTTTCCTAATTTTGTTCACAGATGAATTTCATAAAGTTACCTTTTTCTTTTTTTATTCTTTTGTTTGGTTTGTTTTTGGTCAGTCGTTTGGCTTGAACTCTGGGCCTAGGCACTGTCCTTGAGCTTTTCAGCTCAAGGCTAGTGCTCTATTACTTGAACACCAGCAGCACTTCTAGTTTTCTGGTGGTTACTTGAAAATAAGAGTCTCACAGACTTTTGTTTTGGGGCTGGCTTAGAACTGTAATCCTCAGATCTCAGCTTCCAGAGTAGCTAGGATTGCAGGCATGAGCCACTGGCGCCCAACAACCTTTATTTTGTAATTAATCCAAGTATATAAAGGATTATTCCCCTTCCACAAAAGTGACAATATATGAGCATTGTTTTGCTTTTAAAAAGTCAATGTTTTGATTTGCCTCACTCCAGTTAGAATGGCCAGGATCAGGAAAACGAATAACAACAGATGCTGGAGGGGATGTGGCCAGGAGGGATCACTACTACACTGTTGGTGGGAGTGCAAACTCGTTCAACCACTATGGAAAGCAGTATGGCAGTTCCTCAAAAGACTAAACATAGAGCTCCCCTATGACCCAGAAATTCCACTACTTGGCATTTACCCAATTATCCAGAAACAAGGACATACTAAATCCACCAGCACAACAATGTTCATTGCAGCACTATTTACCATAGCAAAGATATGGAACCAACCTAGATGTCCCTCAGTTGATGAGTGGATCAACAAGATGTGGTATTTGTACACAATGGAATTCTACGTTGCTGTCAGAAAGAATGACATTGCCCCATTTTTTAGGAAATGGAAAGACTTAGAAAAGATCATATTAAGTGATGTAAGCCAGACTCAAAGGAACTAAGCCATATAATGAATGATTGTTGTTCTTAAGGTACTATGTTATATCTCATCTCTTTTGCTGTCCCTTGGGTATCTCATATTGTTACAGTATCTCACTTTGTTACCTGATGTATCGGATATATTTGTATTTGGTTATTTGAAATTGGATAGGGAACGGGGGAAAACAATATGAGGGGTGGGTGGGGGAGGGAAATGGGGACCAAAACATGTGAAAGGGTATCAATGTATGGGAATTAATGCACCATCTACCTGGCAAATGTCATGTAACCCTTCTATTAATTACAATAAAAAATATATGAAAAAAGTCAATGTTTTGTTGAAATGCAGACTTTTCCCTTTAATATTAAATTGGATCCTAATGAAAGCACAGGTCATTAGTTTCTAGAGAGTACTTAAGAATAATACTTTAATCCAGGTGAGAGCACAAAATTTCTCGCATAACTCACCTAAAAATGCCTAATTCTCAAAGAGAAATGTGATTATGATCTAAAAGTTTTAGGAAAGAATTATTTCTTCTAACAAAAATAAACACTTTTTAAACAAAGATAAAACATAAGAATAATTTTGATCTCTACAACTGATTACAGTGTAAGGAAATTCTCTTCAAAAAGAACTTGATAAATTGCCTCAGAAGATGCAAAATTGTTTGGGAAAAAATGAGATCCTAAACCCCAACATAATGACAATACAAACTATGTAAACAATGACAGTCGATACTTCATTATTTGTTCAAACAATGGGCCATCCCAGTTTTCTCTCACAAACATTGGAGCTGTAAGAAATGTAAGGAATTTTGCATGGACAAAATGCCAATTAGTTTGTTCCTATATAGTAACCAATATATTTTTATGGCAACACATGAAAATCAATTCTTTCATTTATATGTGAGTGGTTTAGGTCAGAGCACCTTGTCTAGTATTGGAATGTTTAATTTGCTATAAATGCCAAAAAAAGAAAACAGCAAAAATCTTTAATACATGCTAAAAGGTTAATGAAGAAGGAAACAATGCATAACTGGTTTTCCCCAAAGTCAATAGGCAAAGATCAATATTTCACGCCTTAATTTTTTAATGTATAAACTAGGCCAAAGTAACAAACCTAGCTGGGCTCTAGTTACTCATGTCTATCAATCTAGCTACTCCAGAGGCTGAGATCTGAGGCTCAAGGTTAGGTGCTAATCTGGGCAGACAAATCCAGAAGACCCATCTCCAAATAACTGGACCAAAAGAATAATACTAGAATGGAAGTGTAAGTATCTGCTTAGCAAATATCAAATGGAAAGTATCTACCTAGCATATGTGAGACCATGAGTTAAATTTTGGTCTTTCCATTACAGGTAGATGCAAGGAAGGAAGGAAATAAACAAGGCAGCCACAGTGCAAGTCAGGAAGAAGGTGGAATGACAGATTCTTGAATGAAATTTTAATGAACGGTTGAAAATTCGGAGGTCATCAGAACCAGGAAAACCCTGGGAGCCTTCTGCTCAAAGCTCTGCTTTAAGTGTCAGAAACAGAATCAGACACGCAGTGACTATGATGAAAACTTTCAAAACTAGACATCTGGGTGTGGTATGCTTGGTTCCCACTACAGTTTTCATGCTCTCACACTTAGTCCACAAACTGGAAAGAAAAATGGTAAGGAAGGATTGGTTAAACTATTATGTTCCTTGTAGCCACCCTTCCTAGCTAGTCTTAATAGTCTCTCCTTTTTATTATGTCAGAAAGCACATTAACATTTTGGAAGCCATCTAAAATGATCACAGATCTCAATTGTTTTTATTTTCCTTATTCCTCTTATTCATTTAATCAATATAATTTAATGTATTTTGTAAGTTGCCATTCTGCTTTGTGAGTCTGTGTAGTTTGGTTGTTTGAGCTATTGTGAAGCAGGATTTTGTTATGTTCAGGCTGATGGTCCTGGAACTCATGATCATCCTCTCTCGGTTCTGAGATTACAGGCATGACCACAACAAATTTGGCTGACTTTCTTTGTAATTGTAATATCCTTATGAATTTTCTGATCTCTTTCCATAACACTGAAAGCGCAATGTGGGTCACTTTGTAAAATGGAATGTTGAAATGCTATAGGAGTTACCATCTAATTTAAAGGTGAGCAATAGATAAAAAGATTCTTCTGCAAGTATAAAATAATATCAGACTAAAATTTCCCTCTTAAGAAGCTAAAGCCAGGCAAGTGCAAATACTTAGGAAACAGAAATTATCCATGTATGTGATCATTAATTTCTAAACTTTATATTTATAATAATCAGACTCACATATTTAATTCTATGGCTTGCTCTTTCACTAGAGTGCCAGCCATTGGATCTCTCTGATTTCTTTGTATTTGCTAGCTTGTTCTTTCATTTCCAAGGCAACAATCTGTTTCTAGATAATTTCTACATTTTGAACTCTGAAGTCTCTGTGGCACATTATGTGGTTCATTAAATAAAATGGAGCTTAAATTAACATATTACTTTTCCACCATTTACCAAACAGCATCTTTCCATTCACTAATTTCTGCCTATATGTGTGACATAATAGAACCATAGGTCTATTTACTTTGAGAAGTAGCAACAAGGATAATTTGTGCATCTCTGTTTTATTGTATCAGAAAAGTATTGTATTAAAGTCAGTTGGCTGACCAAAACTAACTCAAAAGGTATGCAACTGAGGATATGGTAGGTTTGTAAACCAACAACAACAACAACAAAAAATAAACAAATGCTTTTGGCTCAGGCCTATATCAGTAGGTTGAGACCTCAGGATCACAGTTCAAAGTCTATGCAGAAAGATATATCTAAAAGACTCTTATCTCCAATTAACTACCCAAACAAAGGACTTGGAGGTATGGCTCAAGTCGTATAGCAGGGGAAAACACTAGGTAAGTGTGTGAGGTCCTAAATTCAAGCCCCAGTAATGCCACCAAAATTAGTACAGAAAACAAAATAAAATATTTTATGTATTGTGTACCAAAGAATAAGAATTATATTTTAAAATATCAGTATATATGATATTCAACACTGCAATGAATAATTTGATAATTTAGAAGTTGAATCGAGAATATGTCAAAACTCTCAGGTTATCACCATATTCTCTGATGGTCACTAAATAAGCATAAAGTGGCCTCTTTAACCATCTGGACTTTGTCATGTAAGCCAATGTTCCCAGACAAAAATATTAGCCTGGCACTCACCATAAGAATAATATTTCTTTTTAACCTTCTCATTTTATGAGTAAGGGGAAGAAAATATAGCAAACAAAAGTGATTCACTTGGTGACAGTGTCTCAGTGACAAACCTGGGGCCAAAACACCAAATCTTCAAATTGTTCATAATACTTGGGCTACTTTAGCATTTCAACACCGAAAAATTCTTTTCTCTCCACACCTTTCCCTTTGTCAGCACAGTACGCTGTGAGGTAGGTAACTGCAGTGATAATCCCAAGGTATTATTGAAGAACACAACTCTAATTATGTGCCAAGTATGCAATAACCTAGTGACTTCATAAACATGAATGATAAATCTTTAATGATACATTATATATTTGCTATTGATTATAGATTTTATACTAGTCCATGAGTTTTCCCAAATTGGCCAACTTCCCTAATTGTTAAGAGTCACTTGAGAGTTTCTGGCTACGAATCAAACTCATGGAATCATAATCTCCAGGGAAAAATGCCCGGGAATTTGGATTTTTACATAGCTCTCCCAGGAAATTTTTGTAATTGGCCAATTTAGGAAACTCTGACAGTCCCCCTGGAGTGAAATGAGAGGATGCTATTTTTTGTTGTTGTTTCCTATGCTTAGACACAAAATACATCTATTGTAAAAAAAAAAAAACCCCTAATCCAGCTTTTCCTCCTTACAAACAAGCAAGATAGATGTCTTTTGTCGTGAGTAGACAAACTGCCAAATACCACCTATATTTCTGGGTCAGAGACAGATTGGAATGCCACCAAGAGAAACTGGGCATTTGTTTTCAGTCTATTTCTATGGCAGGGACAAAGCAATTCAAATCTTACTGATCTTTTCATTAAAGAATAAAGCAATCTCAGGGTATTAACAGCTGACAGTAATGCAGACCATGGATTTCATGGATTAACTAAACAAGAAACAATCTAGAACATGCTCACAGAACAATTCTTTGTTTGTGTAGTACAGGAGGCAGAAAAGCAATCAGTGTGCCATAGATTTAATTACTCAACACAAAACTTTCCATTGAAAAGTCTATATTCCATTCAGCCTAGTAACAGCCTCTCATATTCTCCATTATGATGTCATTATGACATGTCAGTGTGTATGAATATTCTATTTTCTATTTTCAAAGCAGTTTCACGTACATTAGCCATACAGTTTCCTTACAAGATCCCAATGAAATAGGTATAACTTCTCAACACATAAGAAGAATCATGTACATTTAAAATGTATTTGTAAGGGTGTATGCACCTAGTTTACTTTGGGGTGCATGCAAACTAAGATGTTTTGCTTTATAATCTAAGAAAAGAAATTCAAATCCTAAATATTCATTCAAAGATTTTAATGTAAAACATTTAATGTAATACTGGCTCAAATAGTGAACTTGAAGTGAGGAAAGAGTCAAGCAATCAAACTCAGCTAATTTGAATATCATGCCTAGAGAGTAATTTATTACAGATGTTAAATCAATTTCCATACAATGTCCCAGCTGAGCAATTATGAGTATGTTGACATACCATAGGAAAAAATAAAAAAATGAGTTTTTTAAAAACTATGTTCATTGACATTCTAAATAAAACTCAAATCCAAAATTATGTTCTAATTTTTGTTTGTTGGTACTTTCATTCAACTATCTGAAAGCTCCAAACTCTCTATACTTTGGTTAAACAAACTTTCAGTGGTATCCTTTCCAATAGAAGGACTTCAAAGATTAAACTTGCAAAAAATAATTTTTTATTTACAGTGAACATAACTGGAAATGTAACTGTGTGAGGAGAGAAGGCTACTTAAGCCAGTTACATCAAAGAATCACTTAGATACACAATAATCTATCAGAGTTTTCATTCAACTTAATATTAGCAACAGGTTTGGGAAAGACTATGTTTTTCTCATGGGAGAGACTCCATCTGAGTTTCTAATTAAATAACTTTTGTATAGTTCCTTTTCTTCCTTGTACAAAAGCTCTTTTCTCCCCCTCCATTCTTGCTCTCCTTCGTTCTTTGTTGATACTGTTTACTCCCAAGTCTGCTTCTGAACTCTCTGTCTAATTAGCTCTTGATAGATCTGCTGCCCTGTTTCTACAAACATTTAATTCTGCCGTCAGTCCCATTTACATTACAGAATGTTGCATTGTCTTTTACCAGCCTAATTTGGTTTGAGCGAATGTAAATCCCATTAAGCAGTCACCTATTAGACTGTGGCATATCAACTCCAAAAGCCTCTTTATTACAAGAGTGAACATAAGGCCTAGTTGATGAAAGCTTTCTGGGGCATTTCAATTTGTAGTCTACTTCAAATCTTCCTGTCTGCTTTAAGCTTAGTTCAGGGTTTTAAAGTATGTGACAGAATGTCTGAGTATCTTTTAGTCTATTAGGAGCATGACATATATAAATATGATTTGGTTGAAAATGGGGGTCTGAGACACTATTTGCCTATACTCAAACAGATGTTGAACAAGTTTTTCTCCCTTTAGTTATCTTATTTTCCATTTGGTAACTTGATCATATTATTTTCAAATGAGTACATGAAAGTGTTTTGTAAGTATCAGGAGAGATGGGAAAAACTCTCTGGAAAGAACTTGTCATGAATAGTTAACAATTATGCAATATGCTAATAAGTCTTAGTATTTTTCTCTGCTTTCCTTTCTTCTTTTTTTTTTTAAGAGAGGCAAAACACAGCATCCTGACACACAACAAATCCCATCATAAGCAGATATCAGCATGAAATACACTCAAGGCTCTAGGCACCGGTAACTTATACCAGCAATTTTACTCAGGCTAAGATCTGAGGATAGAGGTTCAAAGCCACCCCTGGCAGATATATCCATTGCCCTCTTACTTGCAACTAAACAGCAAGAAGACAAGAATAGCTGTGGCTTCAGTAGTAAAGTGCCATTCTTCAGCAAAAGAAGCTAAGGTAGAGCTTGAAGGTCAGAGTCAATCCCCAGAACCAGCAAAAATAAACAAATACCCATACCCACACAGGTTTCTCTCCAAATTTTAATAACATTTGACAGCTCACAATGAGAAAGAAACAAGACTATTGAAGTCCAAGAAAAACAAGATGGCCAATTATCAAGAGTGTTGATATTTACATAAGTATATACAGTGAGATGAGGGCCAGGTACAGTTTCTGAGAGAAGACACAGCTTAGACTTTCCCTACAGCTGAATGAATCCTCAGTGCATGGTCACATGCTCCTGTGCTTGATGGGAAGGGTGAGAATGGCTTTCTTTCCATTTCCTCCTGGTAATAAACTCAGAAAGACACCCAGGAAGTGCAAACCCTCTCACACAAAATGATTTCTCACCCCTGCAGGCTTGTCAAAGCCAATATTTCAGGAAAGTACAGGTTTCTGAAGAAGACTGTGATATTTTTCCTACTGTGAGGCCCTAAGGGAAAACAAACATTCCAAGAGAGGCTATCCCCAAAATTGTCAATAACTGCACAGAGTGCTTGGCCATAATGACAAAATCCAAGAGAATGATAGAGTGACTGGTTATGTGGTAAACCATGTCTATTTGTGCAGGAATAAAATATATGGATGGTGCCAATCTGAGTTTTGGAATCAATGTGGAGTAAGAAACTCAGCAAACATATGAATGATTAGGGAAGATGCATGAAAGCAAATAAAAGCAGGCATGTTGCAATAAACATAAAAGTCAGATACATAACCCAAATTACTTAAGTCGTTATAAAAGGTAGAAAAAATTAGTTGGGTACCAGTGACTCACATGTGTAATCCTAGCTAATGAGAGGGCTGAACTTGAAGGATCTCGATTCAAAGCCATCTTGGGCAAAACAGTGCATTCACTCATATCTCCAGTTAACCACTAAAATGCCAAAAATGTAACCATGATTCAAGTGATAGAATAGCAGACTTGAGTATAAAAAGCGAAGGGACAGCAATCAGGTTCAAGTTCAAATACCGGCACAGTAAAAAAAAAAAAAAAAAAAAAAAAAAAAAAAAAAAAAAGAAAGAAAATTTAAAAGAAAAAGCCTCAGTACCAGCACACTAAATAAAATAATGGAGTAAAATGAAAAGTTGTAGAAATACTGCAAAGTATTGATCTACAGTAGGTTTATAAGGTAGCATTTATGTCAGTATTTGCTCATATTTATAATATGAAACTATTCTAAAATTCATGTAGTCAGGGACCTGTAGCTCATGCTTATAATCCTTATATTTAAGAGGCTGAGATCTGAAAATAATGTGTAAAGCCAGCCTGAACAGGAAAGTAAGTTTCTTATTCCCTACTACATACACATTGCACACACATGCATTCACACAGACAGACAGGCAGACAGACAGACAGACAGACAGACACACACACACACACACACACACACACACACACGTAATACAATTATAAACACTTGAATAGCTAGGCTCTAAATAACCAGAAAATGTAAATAGGTGCCAGTGGCTTCTGCCTGTGATCTTAGCTACTCAGAAGGCTAACACGTCAGGATCTCCATTTAAGCCAGCCCTGGCTGGAAAGTTTGACCCTTATCTCCAATTAATCACCAAAAAGCTGGAAGTAGAGCTGTGGCCCAGAGTAGAGGACTAGCTTGAGCATCTAGTACTTGAGTTCAAGCTGCAGAAAAGGCACACACACACAACACACACACACACACAACACATACACACATACACACATACACATACATACACACACATCCCAAACAGTTCTCTTGGCTCCTTGACTTCCACACTTTTGTACATTTTTTTCTATTGGGTTTATTGCACGCCAAAGTATTACAAATACGAGCCTGACATTTCACAGTAGGAACTTTTTTATTCAGCTTTGATATCATCAGACACATTTTAATAGCCTACAGAAGTAGCACAGTATCCATAATTTTGAATCCCTAATCAATGGCAACGTAGCTACAGGTGAAACAAATGGAAATTTCAGAGTGACTTGCTTCCAAAATGAGCAGTCATCTTTCTTAGCTTGAGTCGTGGAGTTGACTAAAGCTCTTATGAAACATTAAAATATTATTGTGAGATATACTAATCTAGGGTTAGAGGAATGGCTCAGTTGGTAGAGTGCTAGTCCTAAGAGCAAGAAATATAAGGTACCTAGTTTGCATAAAGGTTTAAGACTAAAAATAAAAAGAAAGAGATGTAAGTATTCAAAAGGAAATTATTTTTAAGACTTACAAATATTTTCGGTTGTCTTAGAAAATTTAAGTGATTTGTAAGAAATATAAGAATGGGGGAAATCAGTCAATATGAAGTGTTTCTAAACCCATCTAAATATGTATACTTCCAATATTTATAAAAGTAACATCAGTAACTTTTTCAAATATATCTATGCTACACCAGTCAATATATCATCTGTATAGCAGGATTTATTATGTAACCGTTTGAGACTCAGTTATATTTTGAATAAGAAAACACCAATTTAAATTGTCAATTTTAAGAGAAATGGATACCTAAACAAGTATTTGCTGCTATTTAGAAAAGATTATAGTACTGAGAATTGGATTCCAGCCCTCATGCTTGCTATAAGGACTCTATTACCATACCTTCAGTCTCAGGGACAGCACGCAGGCCCTGAGTTCAGGCAGAAAAATATTGCATCGATAATAAGACAGATGGTATTCATTTTTATTCTTTGTATATCTTGGGGCTTGAATTCAGGACACTTCCCTTAACTTTTGTACTCAAGACTAGTGCCCTACTCTTTAAGCAACAGCTCCACGTCTAGCCTTTTTTTCTATTTTTATTTTTTATTTTTGAGGGAGGAAGGTAGTTCACTGGAAATAATGCTTTCATAGACTTTCATGCCTGGTCTGACTTTGAACCACAATCCTCAAACTCTCTTCCTGAGTAGCTAGGATTCTATGTATAAGCCACTAGTGCATGGTTCACATGGTATTCTTAGCACTTCATAACCAAAGTATCATTCTGTTACTTGCACTAACAGAAGTTACACTCAGTAGAGTGGAAACGATTCATAAGAAATGCTTCGGTTAGTAAATATTGGATACAGTTACAAATTGTCTAAATTGGTTTATAGATTATGGTGGCAATACTCAAAGATCCTAAATCAGCCATGCTTACATAAGAAGCTCCCTTCTTTGTCTTATCTTTGTTCTCTATGCATGTAGCACCTGAGCAAGACAGCTTAAATTCAAAGGGAGTTTTTGCCTGCAGGAGGACAACAGAATTGGGCCCAGTGGGATTTCCACACGCATACCTGAAGGCAGAATTTAGTCTAGTGGAAGAGCAGTTTCTAACTAGAAATTTAACTACTACAACAAAGTTGTAAGGAAGAAAGTTAATAACATTATAATCTCTTTTATCCACCCCTTCATTTCCCAAGCAGTTTTTTGAAAGCAAACACAACAAAAAAATCTTAATTGCACACACTATGCTCAGATAATGTTATTTTGAAATCTGTCTTGAATACTACCATGATTCTCTATCAAACAGATATTATATATTTAACAGAACAAATATACTAGCTTTGCAAATGGAAGTACAAAACAAAAGGTAAACATCTTCCTTATCCTTAGCATGTGTTAAACCCTTTTCTAAATAGCGATATGTTAGTTTAAATTAAGTAAACACTAGAGCAAAATTAGATTCTTTCTTTAGAGAAGAAGAAAGGAACCAGCAACCAGTGGCTTATGGCTGTATCCCTAGGTACTCAGGAGGTGGAGATCTGGAGTATAAAGGTGTGAAACCAATCCAGGCAGAGAAGTCCACAAAACTCCATATCCAGTTAACCAGCAAAGAATCAAACTGACAGTGTGGCTCAAGTAGTATTAAGTCAGCTCTTTGAGGCCAGGAGTTAAATCCCAGCACACACACACACACACACACACACACACACACACACACACACACACACACACAAATACACACACTGAGGAATATATCCCCTCCCCATGAAGCAGATTCTTACATTTGTACTTTATTGCATTACACAGCCATAGACTTAATTTTCTATATGAAGAAGAAAAAAAGGGGAGAAAGGAATAACACGAAGCTCGTTTTCCCTGGCTCGTAGCCCCTCTGTCCCTCTCTTTTCATTGCAAAAGCCACCCCTTTCAAATCTGTCCAGTCTTCTGGTTGCCTGCCCGACTATATATGCATGCATGCACACACACAGACAAACACATACTAGTACACACAAATAGTGGTTCATAGCATGTTGATCTAACAATGCTAGTCTTTACCATAAGATATGATTAGGTTTGGGAATGTAAATTCAACACCCTCAAGAATTACATGTAAGTTGGAAGGCAGCCTAGATATCTACCTCTCCTTTTCATAGCTATGGATTTCTGGACCTCAGGGTAGAGAAATTCCTTCAGTTATACTACTAATTAGTGGATTGGACCCAACCAAACAAGGTCTCTTTTTTCTAGTGCGATGCTTAGTAGGCCATAGACTGTCAATGTACTATATTTTTCCTTACCTTCTGTGTGTGTTATATGTGAGAACTGAACTCATGTAAATGAATTAAGCTTTGTGAAAGACAGAAAATATCAGTAACATTTTGTTCAGTGAAACAAACAAATAGGGAACATATATCATGTGGCTGGAATTTATGCCACAGCGCGATAAAAAAAAACCATAGTTTAATAGAACAAGATAAAAATACAACCATAAGGATTGTGTGAGAGTGTGCCCATGTGTTTGTTAGTGTGTAAAAATGATTAATCTAGCTGAAAGTTGTGAAAGATGCCAGAAAAAAATAAGCAACCTGTGCCATATCAATTTGTTTTATATGGCTTTATCTTTCTAACAGCATGTCTACTAACCTCTGTCATCTCACAAAGTAGAGGGCATTCCTGAGGGAAAAAGGAAGCTGTGTTTCAGCCAGGTAGACATGAGCATGTGAGGTTCAAGTTCTATACACGCATCTAGGTCCAAGCATTTGAAGACTAAACTGCCTTTGAACAGTTGTTTATATGTTGCTAGGCACAAAATTTCCTAGACTATACTACCAAAAGATAATCTACAGGTAAGTCTAAGGAATATACACATATCTATACACATATATATTCACATATATGTTGATGGATTAAATGCATTTAAAATACACATTGTATATTAAATGAACAAATTGAGGGAAAAATCATATATATGCAACACATACATATATGCATATAAATACACACAAAGAGACATTTATAGTTCATAAAATCAGTTCCTCAATCAGTTCCCTAACTAATCCAAATCATAATTGATACCAAACAATAAAATTACTTTCTTCTTATCTCACTAATTTACTAATGCATCAAATTTACTAATCAGCATGGATATAATCTGATAGTCACTATAATATTACAAGCTTAAAATAAACCAAATAAAATAGAAAATATATATCTGAAGAATCATTAGTATTCTATTTTAATTTTGCTACTGCATATACGTATGTACAAAACAAACACAAGGTTTATTGCCCAAATGGAACCAATAGAACAGATATGGGAAAGTACTCACTATGAAAAACATATTATATTTAATATAGAAAGGACATGGGAAACGATATGCCGGTAGACTCTAAGTGTAGAATTTATTTCTCTGGTCTTACCAAATGATCTAACAGAATAACTTCTTTTGAAGTAAATAACTTAAAAATTTATTCTCCAATTCTTTTAATCTTGAATCATAAAATTAGATAATTGTTTTACTCATGTTATGCATATGGGTTTTATTTCAATCACACTATCAAAAATGTATGACTGACATTTGTCAGAGACATTTCTTTTTACAACTGGTGACTAGAAAATGGCACTAAGGATATCAAAATTATTGTAAAATAATTTATACTTCCTGAATTTGTAAAATTGTCATCTTAAATTTAACAAAAATAATTGATATCTGAAAATAATAGAGACTATACTCTGACAAAATTTTATTCTGGTATATATATATATACATACTACAACTCTGCTTGATTACACTAAACAGCATCCACAGTCACGTCAGGAAAGCAAATGAAGAGGAGATCAGTCAACCACCACTGTGACTGTAAGTCTCATTCAGGTTGGCTCCCTATGCCCTGAGGGCAAAGCCAGGCACCGAAGCCTCTGCCATGTCACCCCTTGATCTGGGTCATACGTGGCAATATTTGCAGTATGGTGCTGTGATTAGGCAGCGTGGGGAGAACCAGCTGGCCAAAGCTAATGCACCATCTGGGCTGAAAAAATATTGCCAATTTTTCTGGCAGAGCAGAAAGAGTGAGTTTGTAATCGAGCTATAAATCAAAAGCAGGTCTTGCAAGTTGTCAATTAAAAGTCTGATATATTGATGTCCTCAATGCATGGGTGATTTTTTTGCTTTTTAAATATGGCTATTTACATAATAAAAAACCTTTTTAAATATCAATCTTTACCTAATAAAACATGACTGAAAGCACCACAAGAATCAAATCAGTAAATTAAGAGATGCACTGATGGGATTTTCGAGTATCACCAAAAAATGAAGGGGAAACAAATCATTAAATCTCGCAGCTGTGGTGGAATTCATCAGTGTCCAAATTACATACATTTTCTATTTCAATGTTTAAAACATAAACTAGAAAATTTTTATTGGTTGTATTACCTTCATATATCTTTCCGAAGTGAAGGAAAAGTTCATATACATATATTTACACTCTCTCTCTCTCTCTCTCTCTCTCTCTCTCTCTCTCTCTCTCTCTCTCTCTCTCTCTCTCTCACACACACACACACACACACACACACACACACACACATTTCTGTTTATCCCAATTTCATAATCTAGTGAACATCACAATGCCTTCTGACTCAGGCTAATATAAGCTATTACCCTAATCTGTTTCTTACTAGTTCCAGGGCATCGTGCAAGTTACTTAATCTTCATAAATCATAGTAATGCTGCAGTATAGAGGACAGGTGAACAATAATAATGCTAAAATTACAGATTTATTCATGTGGCAAAATAAATGATAGTTGTAAGCAGTCATATGATACTTTTGCTGTCTTTGATTGAAATACCATTGTATGTTGATACAAATTAGATCAATAAACAAATTTTAATTTGGTACCACAGAATATAAACTAAATAGCCCATAACTTTTTGCCAGTTATTTGTAAATCCAGATCTGCTGCATCAACTCTTAGTGATTTCTTCTATTTTTAAGTGATTGATTTAAGTTATTTTAATTAGTTAACCTTAGGATTTGATTTGTCACCCATTTGTAAGAATGTCTCATATAACCACTAGACACTTGACATCTACTATTTATTGAATATTATAGAAAATAATCCATGAATTGTTTTTCAAACATAAGCTATCATAGTATTCTTAGCAGTTATAGAGAACAGCATGGTGACCAGTAGCAGTCGGTACAGTAAGGATTCAGCAAGACTCAAACAATGCATGTAGACAATAACAGAAGCTCTCAGCTTTTAGAATGATCAATGTAGAGGTATAACTAAACAGAAAAAAAATAACCAGTAAGCAAAGGATTACTAGCTTCCAATGAGAGAGTCCCATCTGATTTCAATGCAGATAACATAAAAACACAGATATATTGCATCAGAAGTATCATCGATAATAATTCTTCAATACTTCATACATATATCTCAGTGCTATAACTAATACTTGGGGAATATTAAAGGAAATTCACTCAAAAGAGCAGAATTAGAGTCTCTTCTTTTCTTTCTATTGACTATGTAATTTCCAACCACTACACCTTTCAATCTTCCTTGGCTCTGGTCTCTATACAAGCAAGCAAATACTGAGGAGCATATCTTCTTTACCTACTAGCTTACATGAATGTGAATAATAAGAGGAAAATTGAGAAAGACTTTGGAGATTTAGATACTCAAAAGGTCAGTGACCAAGGTAAGCCAGCAGAAAATTTAAGGGGAGTTTCTTATGCTAAACCTATACTGTCTTCTCCTATTCATCATTATTGTCTTTAGGGCCAAATCGCCTGCCTCTATACACAAACATGACTCTTTTTAGATAGACTCAGTTTTATTATTCAAACTCCATTGTGCTTTAATAACGTGGTTCAGTATTAAGGAAGCTCATTTTTGCTTCTCTGTTCTTTATTTATTCACTTTCAGGCTCACATTTCCTTTTCTCAAAGATCCTATCCTATGGGAATCATTTCAGAGTTCTGGGTCAATCTTAAAATGGACTATCAAGTACAAAATTTGGACTCCTATTTTACCCTGAGTATACACCTATTTGTAAAAGTTAATCATGTTACACTATCAAATAAATCTATTAATTAATTAATTATATCTGTCATGGGATTTGAACTCTGGGCTTGGGCCCTACCCATAAGCACTTCAGCTCAACATTAGTGCTCTACCACTTGAGCCACAGTGCCACATCTGTTTTTCTGGTGGTTAACTGGAGATAAGAGTCTCATGGACTTTTGTGCCCGGGCTGGATTTGAACCACAATCCTCACATTTCAGTCTCCTAAGTAACTAGGATTACAGGCGTGAGCATCAGCATTGGACTAATCAAAATGTTTTAATTACTTGAAAGTATTATATATGCTTAACAAATATATACCAAAATGGTATCTAATGTTAATATTGTTTAATCTATTTTATTTTTTATCAGTAATGTATAATCTTATTTTTTTAAATTAGAAGACATGTAAAATATATTCTTTGCTATCCTACAATTTTTTTCTAAATTTTTTACTTAAGATTAGTTATACACATGATAAACATATTCCCAAAGGAATATCATAGGGAACAAAGACCCATCTGCTGTTACACTTGATTTTCACTCTTCTTTTATCCTAACCCCAAATGACATTTTTAAGTGTTAATGAAAGTTTTGTGATCAAACAAATCAATTCTGTAGTATAAGAGTGATCCAAAAAAAAAGAGTGATCCAATTTTGCGTTTTTTTGAAAACTTAAAATTTATCATTCATTTTGAAATAAATGAAGAGGCTTTCATTTACTAGTGGAATTTTTTATGGTAAAATTTTAATTGGGTAATAAAGACAAACATTAATGAAAGACATCTTAAGTTTATGTGAACAATCACTAACAGAAATCATTTTTATTAATAGTTTTTTATTAATATGTTCAATAATAATGTTAACAAAAATAATTTTGGAAAATCATGAAATATGATGAAGTGTACATATGGTATATCTAAATATGATCCTAAGTAAAAATGATAAATTTTAATTCCTAATACCATATAGAAACTGATATATTAAATCATATATAAAGATACTTGTGTTTATAGGTTGATGCTTCCAATTCATGTTTTTTCAAAAGAGAAAAGTGTAAAAATATATTTTTATCTTAGTGGAATTAAACTTTATCAACGGGATAGAGAGAGAGATTTTGGATGTTATGTGCCACTCTGTTTTTATTGGGGTTCATCTCTTGTGGTATTCTTGGCCAATGTGTAAAAAGATTGATTTCACAGTGTCATGCCTAACACAAGTTACACTTCATAAATTCTAAACAATATCAGATTTTGTTTATTTTCCTATAATGGCCTTTAGAAGATAAAAATGCCATATTTGCAACAACTACAAGTTTACTGTCAGAAATTCTAATGCAATATTCTATGTCTATGATCAAAACTGTTTTTGTTGAGAAGTTAATTAGGTAGGAGAATTTAAATAGATGCAATAGATCCCAGACTAACCAGAACTTAAGTCTTAGAAATTGGAATGCCAGAGGCTGAAGGATTATTTCAAAGGAGTAAATAATCACTTCAACCTCAGACAGTAGACTATGTATTCTGTTGCAACTTTCCCTTCATTTTAAAATACCTTCCTGCAGAGAGTCTAGTAATTGTCTGCAGTAATAGGTAACATTTATTGTGAGCTATTTTTTTTCATTTCATTGTTTACTTTGACAATTTTTACTTTTGACAAAATTTTAATGTGACAAATATTTATTCCTAGGAGTGGTCAGAAAAATATGAAATAATGAAAAGTTTTTTCACAGCTCTAGAGACTGAATACGTCAAAGTGTCAAGGTGCTAGACAATTCCATCTCTTTAAGAGTTTTCTTCTGGCTTGAGGAATGCTGTGTACTCTCTGTTGTATAGAAACTAGTGCAAAGAGCTCTGTGACTCTTCTAATAAGGGACCTGTTGCTACTGGATTATAGCTCATGCTCCTGACTTGATTTAACCTTTGTCTTTTAGAGAAAGGCTCCATCTCCAGAATCACATTGGAAATTTGGAAGCAATGCATTCATTCCATAACTACAATCACATTGATTTATTAAATTATATATCCTTTCATCTAGTTTCCATATTTGACAGACATTTAAGTTATTCTCAAACAGATTAGATTATCCTGATTGTTTTCAATCATGACTGCATATCACAATCATCAGGAGAACTTCAGAGAAAAATAATAATGCCTGGAGTCACCTTTCAGGAATTTTCATCTAATCAAGAGATAAACCTCGTTTCCATATCCTAAAGTTCATAGGCTGCATGATTTCCCTCGTTTGTAATAATTAGTACACATCGAGGAGTTTCCCAGCAGAGAATTACATTAGCTCAAAAGGTATGTACATATGGTCATACAGGATTGTAAGCTTATTTTTTTTTCAATACTAGTCACTGACTTAAAAGCTTTAAACAACTTATCTCATTTAATTTTTACTGGAATAGGTAAAAAGACACAATGAACAGCAAATTCCAAATCATACCGTGAGTGAATAATACAAGAGATTAAACTAACCAATTGCAATGTTATTCTGCATTATTCCTCTATGTTATAAGGAGGGCAGAAATTTATAGATCATAATGACATCTATTATTAGTGCATACATGTATGAATTATCTGTGGTAAAACAGGGTCTCATATGAGCACTAATGTTGGTCAATCATTTTTTGAAGAATTTGTGACCTCAATTTCAAGGTAAAAAAATATATATAGTATATGAAAAATGCTTTACAAACTGATGCTTGCTTTCCAGTTCTTAGTATGTTTGTTTTCTTCAATAACATTTACTGAGTGTTAACTGCGCATATGGAAAGAGCTGCCATGAAATCTCACCTAACTCTCACTGAGAACTGTCTTGGAGTCTCATGACTCTATACCTATGTGTGAAAATGGAAGGAACACAATGGTAACAACTTAGCATTACTTAGAAATAATAGCCCAAATAATGCCAGCTTCATATCAAGCTTCCTAGGTAACAAGGTAAACAGCAGGAGCCTGGAAAACTAGATTTCAAGCACTAATGAGCTGTGATAGATAACCCAAACAGCAGTCTGTTGTTGAAATAGATTGGCAAAAGTTTTTTCACAGACTGTCATTTAATTTACTTTGTCTTATTCAAAATACGGTAACAGAGCATATCAAATATTTTAAATGTTTCTAGTTTGTCATTTTGACTAGCATATTTAGCACTGTAACAGTTGGAGGTAGTTCACAAATTTGACTTGCAGAAAATAGCAGATTTTTTTGCAACTCCTGGCCCCAGAATTTCATGTCCCTTCGTTTTTTTTTTTTTTACTTAAATCACTGAAGCAAAAATGAAAATAAAAAAGGCATTACATCAGCAAATTAGTTCACCCAAGCAGTAGCCTCAAACCACAGGTTAATTTGAACTGTTCTAATATAATTACTTTAAAAAGGAAAGGATTCATTACTTTTGTGGTATTTGCTGGTTCATTGCACCATTGTCAGGGATTGGCAATAAACAAATTAGATCTGATGCTGTGCCCTTCTGCTGAACAGGTCCTTAGAGAATATCAGCTTGCAATTTAGTCTGTGTTTGTGTGTGTGTGTGTGTGTGTGTGTGTGTGTGTGTGTGTCCCATATCACATGCTTTTTTTTTTTTTTTGCCAGTCTTGGGCTTCGGCTCAGGGCCTGAGCACTGTCCTTGGACTTTCTCAAGGCTAGAGCTCTACCACTTGAGCCTCAGTACCACTTCCAGCTTTTTTCTATGTATGTGGTACAGAGGAATCGAACCCAGGTATTCGTTCATGCTAGGCAAGCTCTCTACCACTAGGCCAAACTCCCGGCCCCTACATGCTTTACTTTTAACATTTCAAAAAACAATTAATGTAAAACATGCAGTCTAGTTATTACAAAGCATTTTTAATTTTTGTATCTATTTGCCTTTTAACTGGCACATAAGAGCATAAGAATCGTATGTGTCACTGAGTTACCATGTGAAATCGCATGCATTTGTATAATGTATAGTTCTCTTTATGCTGAGTAGTCTAAGGTTTTTTATCTAGCCTTCTGAAATCCACACATATCCACGTGTGCATATATACAAATAAGTGTACCAAGAAAACAATGTCAATAACAACCCACACAAACTTCTTATTGCCAAGTATAATGAGTAGGCAGTGATAAGCTTTCCACTTCTTTGCCCAGCCCCTGGTTTTTGCCATTCTACTCTTATAACCATAGCTGGATTTCTTACATGCTGCTGGATTTTCTATGCCTACATTTCAGTTAATATAATAATTGCTAGTTCCATCCAGGCTGTCAAAAATTACAAAATTCCATGCTTTTTGATGGGTATTATTCTACTGTATATATAGAGCTTATTACCCATTCCATATATGGATTCTTAAGATGTTTGCAATTCTTGGTTATTGTAAATAATGCTGCAATGAACATCAGATTTTAGATAGCACTTTTTAGATACCACTTTTTTATGATTCTGAGGCTTGAACTCATGGTCTAGGCACTGTCACTGATCCTCTTTGTGCTCAAGGGTAAAGGGTAAAGCTCTACCACTTGAGTCACGACATCACTTCTGGAATTTTTTAAAGTAATTTGTTGGAAATAAGAGTCTCACTGGGTTTCTTCCCAGGCTGGCCTTGAACCATGATCCTCAGATCTTAGCCTTCTGCTTAGCTAGGAGTACAGTCATGAGCTACTGGCACCTACCTTGTAGCTCTTTTATTTTTATTATTTTTACCAGTCCTGTGGCTTGAACTCAGGGCCTGAGCACTGTCCCTGGGTTTCTCTCAGGGCTAGAGCTCTACCACTTGAGCCCCAGCACTACTTTCAGCTTTTTCTATGTATATGTGGTACCAAGGAATCGAACAGGGGTCTTTGTGCATGCTAAGTGAGCACTCTACCACTAGGCCACACTCCAGGCCCCTGTAGCTGTTTTTCTATTTAGATTTCTTGCTCATCCTTTCTTTCTCTTTGTCTATTGAGCTTTTCACATACCTTGTATATGCTTTATATTTATGGTAAGATTGGTTTTAAACTAAAAGCTTCATCAAATTAACTGCAAAAGTTGGCATATAATGATATAGACCACATTTGTTTTAACAGGACTGCCCCCAGGTTTAAAGGATGAATGTCCATATTTTAAAAAGCTAAACAAACTGCAGAAGAGTAGGTTTTAAAAAGTGACTAATCACTGAGATGCACTAAATTGAGAAGGAACCAAAGAAGGGGTGAAGATGTGAAGGGATCCACTTACACACTGCACATTAGGGCCTACCTTCAAGCAAGATACTATACTTAGTAATCTCAGGAGGTGCCCAAAACACAAGAGATGCAAGTCTTTATAGTTTACACATGATATCAGAAAACCTGTGTTCTAATCTTAGCAGTGCTTTTGGATTGTTTTGAGATAACATACCTCTCTAATATATAAATATAGCTACTTCTATTTCATTCAGACATAGGGCAGATGGATGTTACACAAATGTATTCACGCCACTGCACGGTTTCCATTCTGCTCTCCATAAAGACACTTCACACTAACACAATAATTTCTTTTCAAAAAAGGAAGTTTAGAAAGCAAAACATTATCTTCACTGACTTTCTTTATAAAGCCAAGAGAATACGTCCGTCATAAGTGTTTCTCCATAAACTGTGCTAAAAGATTTTGACAGTTAAGTAGCTATTATCTGAGTGGATTATTATTCTTAGATGATACATTAAAGACAGCATGCTTTTAGAACACTTTCAGCATATTGTGAACCTTGCATTTCCTGACTCCATGACCTGTCCTTTCCACACGTACTCCATCACAGCTACACCTTGTGTAGAAAAATTTTCTGGTATTTTATTACACTTTTCCCCTTTTTTTGTTTGCTGAGTTTTTTGTGAAAGTCTTACATAAAATGATAATGAAACCTCATGTCTTCATTTGGTACCATCTAATTCCCTACAATAGATAGACTGAAACCTTAAAATACAGAGAAATGAATGAGAAAGATTGGAAACAATGAACTTCATGTAAAGAAATAAGAGCCTAGAATATAGCTCATAAACTTTCCTCATTTATACAGTAGTAGCATGTGTCTAAAAATGATTCATTCATTCATACTTAATCAGCATCATTCTCTGTGTTAGATACATTTGAACAACGAACATAACCGATTTGGCACTACAGCCACTACACAGACCTCATTAATAAACTTGAAATAGTCAGGCCTGGTACATACAAGTACAGGGATAACATAGCACAAGTACAGGGATAACATAGCACAACTACAGGCATTACCATTACACAGGCAAAAATAATAATGAGTAATAAGTCCTCCTGGCGCAGCACTCTCGACCGGCTAGTCATTACAACATAATATCCTGTTTCTTGAATATTGAGACATGTGATATCTCAGGATGGGGAAGATTCTCAGATTATTAAAATCTCACCAGCTTCCAGGCGCCAATGGCTCGCGCCTGTCATCCTACCTACTCAGGAAGCCGAGATCTGAGGATCGTGGTTTGAAGCCAGCCCAGGCAGAAAACTGGTGAGATTCTTATTTCCACTTAGCCATTCAAAACTGGAGATGACACTGAGGCTCAAGTGGTAGAGTGCTGGCCTTGAACATAAAGAAGCTCAGAGACAGCACCCAGGCTCCGTGTGCAAACCTTACAACCAATTAAAAAAAAAATACCAACACTGCAAATTGTAAAAAAAAAATATATTGAAAAACGTAAGACTTTACGCAAGGATAACGTTATTGTTAGTGGAGTTGTCGACAGGTATTCTTTGTCACTGAGGATGTAATAATGGACAGAGCAGAGTGTCACTCTGGTGTTGTTTTTGACCTTCCTCTCATTATCTGCACTGGCTAAAGTTAGACCCTTGGATAAACACCTGATTTGAATTTGGTCAGGTTTATTCTATCGCTCACTAGACTATTAAGTGCAAGTAATCTAAGTTTTCCCAACACCAATTTAAAAGTCAATTGTGCCTTCATCACTAAGATATATCTACCCCACTGACACACCGAAAAGGAACAAAAATTTTCAGCTCTTTATATCTTTCCTAGATATATGTGTTGACAATAAGATAATATATGAAAGGCAAACATTTAATACACTATTTGTTCTTAAATGGGCACAAGATAATGTACAAATTCTGTGTAAGAATACTTGCTCTAGCTCGATTCAGAATAACAGCTTTTCCTCTACAACTTCATGTGTTTAAATTTATGGGTCATCAAAATGAGTGTTGAATTAGATTTTATTTTATTACTCTATATAATTGCACTACAATAAAAGATTAGCAAAATATGAGTTCCAAAAAATTCCCAGCAATCATGTTCACTATTTTTATTAGGAAAACAGTATTTCAAAAGTCAAATAATTTCTGTAATTGAAGAAAGCAATGAATTGCTCCTGTGAACTTCCAAAGAGATAAAAACATTATAGCCTCCTATAAAACATGAATAAATATTTTAGCTTTGCCTAAGTAATTAGTGAGGTTTCTATTTTAGACAGCATTTATTGTGATTGTTAAGTAAGCAGGTCGGTAGTACATACTTTTCATTCTACATAAATGAATAACTTTCCTTTCATGTTTATATTTTTAGCCACAGGTATATACATAAAGAAATACTTATGCATAATAATAATAAAGACCTCATGCTGGTGACTCATGCTTATAATCCTAGCTGCTCAGGGGGCTGAAATCTGAGGGTCGTAGTTCCAAGCCAGCTGGGGTAGAAAAGGTCTTACAAATTTATTACCAATAAACCACTCAGAAAAAAACAACAACAAAAAAAAAAAACCAGAAATAGGACTGTGGCCCAAGTAGTAGGTGCTCTACTGTCCTTGAGCAAAAAACTGAAGTCCTGAGTTCAAGCTCAGGACAAACAAAAAAAAACAACTGCAATATACAATAATAAAGGGGATTCACTCCTGAGAAGGTGTTTAGGGAGATAAAGGTGGAAAATGTGAAGAATAGAGAGAGGATAAGGAAGAAAATGTGTGTTGCAAGAGGAAAAAAAATGATAGATTTTTCCCCATTTTAGCATGAAATTTACATTTGTATTCTACCTATACATGAACAAAAGGAATGCTGATTTCCACAGACACTCTGATAGACTTGAAGAAGGGGTAATATAAAAGTAGTACCTTTCAGAAACAAATGGGTCTTCTTTCTCCTACCTTCTTCCAGTACTGGGTAATTGTAGAGCATCAGATGAAAAGAATTATTGGGATTTCTCCAGGTTTTACCTTATTGACAAGTCATTCCAATTATTTACATTTGGTTATAACCTCTACTTACTCATGTCAGTTTAGGAATAGTTTCTTATTCACAGCCATATAATACATTTATTCCTTTTTATCAGCCTCAAGCTTACAATTTTGCTGCACTGGCATTTGATCCTTGAAAATGTGGAGGACAGGCTCCATTTATCTAACACATGGTTAATATCGCTAAATCCCTGACAGGTGTAAAGAAGAGAAATAGTCTGGGAACCTGCCTGAATATTAAATATCATAGAACTCTGGTTTAATTTTCTAACAGATTACTTATCCAGTTCCTTCTTATTTTTATATGTGATAATATTTCCCCAGTTTTATTTATTCTGACAAGCCCAAATCAAGTATTATTGATCAATAACTGAAAATAAAATGGAGAAGTTTAAAATAAAGAAAAAAATCACGAAATCAAAGCCAGCTTCTCCTAACACATTCTTCTTTCAAGAACCCATGTTTTCCTGAAGACAGTGAACTGACCTTATAAATATTTAATGCAAGGTAGAAGAGCAGAGAGAAAGGAATATTGTTTGATGTACTCTATAGAAAGATTAGATAGATATAGAAGAAATACAGGAAAAACAAACAGAAAAAATGATTTTTAATGTATTTTATTGTCAGGGGAATGTATAGAAGGGTCACAGTTACCTTCATCAGGTAGTAGGCACATTACTTTGAGCATTGATATCCCTTCTTTTTCTTCCCTTGCCCTCCTTTCACACCCATCCAATCATCTTGTTTTTCCTCTTAAAAGAAATAAAATATTTTTCTAATTTCCCAATCAATAGAACAGAATATATACTACCCATTTTTTAATATTCATGCTGTAATCTCCACAGACACTTAATAAGCAATATCAGACACTGGAGATTTCTGAGCATAAAACAATATTGTTGATGATCAGAATCAGCCAGAAATGCTGAAAGAAAAATAAACATTCAAGTATGTTAAAAAAATTCAAGATGCACCTGGTTCATATGAACTTAGAGAACTTGATGAGCATAGAAAAATGTGCCAGAAATCAAAATAAAGGAAAGGGGAGATTTGAAGATGGCACAAAGAAATGTTTCTTGTGAAAAATATGAGAAATGATAACCTTAAAATCTATTTTAAAGATGTTGAAATGAATGAGAGTTATGTGAAAAGTGGGCATTGTATCTTAACAGAACATGTACATATAAAGTAAAAAAAACTTGAAAATATACATGTGATATAAGATACTACATAGATATTCTTTTACAATGGAATCTTCTTGTGTGATCAGGCACTTCTAGAAGATGTCACAAAGTTATCAAAAATCTTCTAAGAGAAAAATGTAAAGACAAGAGAATGCATGTCCAATGACTTTTCAGTAAAATGAGTAATTACTTGCTGTGCTTATAGATCTTTACTAAGAAAGATATTTTTTGTGCCAAAGAGCCCTAATGCTTCTTCTTCCTGTAATTGCTTCAAGCTTTAAGGTTTTTGTTTCTGTTTTTGTTTTTTGCTTTGTTTTTAATCCATTTTAAAATTGAAAGTATTGAAAGGTGATAGAAAAGGGTTGAATTTCAGGTTTCTGCATGTGGATATCCACTTTTCCCAGCACCATAAATTGAAGAGGCTACTTTTCTTCTAGCTTATGTTTTTGGCCCCCTTATTGAATATAAGTCTGTGTGTCTATTTCTGGGCCTTTTACGCTGTTCCACTGGTCCTAAGGCCTCTTTTTGTACCTGTACCAAACTGTTTTCATTACTGTAACTCTGTGGTAGGATTTGGTATTATTAAACCTCCAGCACTACTTTCTCTGCTAAAGATCACTTTTGAAAGTTCATTGCTTTTTATGGTTCTATTTGATTTTTTTAAAATATTTCCTCTATTACATTAAAAATGATGTTGGGATTTAAATGGGCATTTCATTGAATTTGTAGATTGCTTTGGTCAATATTGCCATTTTTCACAATATTGACTCTTGTCAATCTAGAATCATGGAAGGTCTTTCTACTTCTTTATGTCTTTTTCAATTACCTTCTTTAAGGTTTTATACTTTTCACTGTAGAGATCCTTTACATCCTTGGTTAAATTAATTACTAGGATCCCTCCCCATTTTTTGGAGACTCTTGCTAATGCAGAGTCATTCTCCTGATTTCAGTCTCCATCTTCTCTACCCTAAGATCCAGCAATTCCTGGGCAATTATTCAAAAGATTACAAATCAAGATAGAGTAAAGTCACCATGAGCTTTGCAGCACTATTCACCATAGCTATGGTTGAAATAATCTCAGATGCTACTCAATGGGTCTTGAAAATTATATATACATATATATATAATGTATATACATGCACAAATATATGAAATTAAATTTTACTCATCCACTAGAAAGAATGATATTGTAACATTTCTAAAGAAATTTAAAGACTTGGAAAAAATGTGGTAAGTATAGTAAGCCAGGCCCAGAGAGACAAAGGGTACATATTTCTCTCCTTATATAGAAGCGGGAACTAGTTAATAAACTTATAAATAAATAAACTGAGTGGTGTGCAAATGCATACAAATGTATCTGCTGAAATACAGTAGATTCAAAAATCACTCACATAGTGAGTCAATGTTCAAAGTCAATGTTCAACAAAATAAACACCAAGAAGTGGGTATATGAAAGTGGTAAGGTAGTGTCAAAAGGACAAGGGTAGACAAATGAAGAGGAGAAGAGATAAGAATGCAGCTAATATTTCAATGGATAGGCTACAAAACTAAGACGAAGAAGAGTGGTAAGGATGGGTAAGAAGGTTTAAATAGTAACAGTAATAAACAATCGTTGTATTCCTAAACTGCTTTGCTAAATGTTAATTCCTTTATACAGGTAATTATATTATTAATAATAAATGTAAAAATATTAAGTGGGCCTGAGAGTTTAGCCTAGGGGTAGAGTGCTTGCCTAGCATACACAATGACCCCAGGCTCAATTTCTCCGTATCATATACATAGAAAAAGCCGGAGGGGGTATTGTGGCTCAAATGGTAGAGCTCTAGGCTTAAGAAAGGCCAAAGACAATGTTCAGGCCCTGAATTCAAGATCCAGGACTGGAAAATAAAATATTATTAAGCATCGGTAGGCTTCAGGAAGAATATAAAGACAATTGATTATGAACCATACTTAAAGAATTCCAAGTCAATACTTAAATTGTATTTACGGGTTCACTCCTTGCTGGGAGTGATGGACAGAAGTAGTAGGATCATCCATGTATTGATCCATACATGGATTACTAAATTAATGGCAAATCGGCAGGGGTGGAAACTTGAGGCTGAGGTCAATGTGGAGGAAGCAGATCACTATGAGCTCATTATTGAAGACATTACCTTCTTCTCTCTGCCTATTTACCAAGAGATGAGCTACATTGCTCCACCATATGCTTCCCACCAAGAAGTTCCACTTCACCCAGCACAGTTCCAGAAGCAATAGAGCCATGTGACCATGCACTAAACCTGTGAAACCATATAGCAAATAAAAGCCCCTTCCCTATTAATTGATTTTTAATAAGTTTGTAAGCTAACTAGCCTACCAATCAAGCTATTCCAATGAACTCTAAACCAATATGTTTCCAGACACATTCATCTCTGTTCCTCAGAAACACTTAGTCATGGCAATGTTTTGTGCTATAGGCCAGGTAATCAGCCATCTTTCTTAACATCCATAAATTATCATTTCTGTAATCTATCATTTCCCTCTCTCAAAGAGTGAGGTTGGAAACCCTACTTTACTAGAGAAATGGGATCAATAAGAAAGTGCTGGGATTTGATTTCATGGCCATGCACAGCATTCTACTATATGACAAATGCCTTAAGATCTTGTTGTTTTAGATTATTTTTTTTGCAGTCCCTTGCCTTTGGGACTTGCCAAACCTGAGACGATAGTCCACCTGCCTCTGTCATCGATGTAGCTTGGATTACAGCTAACACGAACCATGATACTTAGATTATTGGTTGAAATGGGAAGCTTAATAACTTTTTGCCTGAGCTGGTTTGAACTGAGGTAATCTTTGCCTGTGAAGTAGCCAGAAATAAAGTTGTGAGGTACTGCATTTGGTTTCCAACAACTTTGAAGTCTATAATCATCTTTCTCTCCTGAGTCATAGTAAATGACATTTTCTTGTTCAAACCCAATAACTTTCTTTAGTACTTTCCAAGGTTAAAAGCTTCTTGCAAGTTTCTTAAATCAGCAAGCTTTAATGTAAAACACATAAACAAATGAACAGGATTGAGTTGTTTTCCAGTGAAGCCTCATTTGAAATATCATTCTTTCACAGGCAATCTCAATAGAATACACACACACACACACACACACACACACACACACACACACACACATATACATATACATATACATATAGTGTTGTATATCCTATTGTTCTTGTATCCTAACAAAACTGCTTTAACAACCCACACACCTCACGAAGATTTTCTTGCTAAGAATGGCAGCTGCCTAAAGCCAACATAAAAGAACTCTTTCAGTTGTTTTACTCAGAACTATGCATTTTCTTTTTACTAAGAATTACTCTTGGCCATCCAATGACTCTCATTGTTCTTTCTTAGACCTTCCTCTAAATGGTACTCACTTTGGCCCAGAATTCTGTCCTCAAACTTTGCCCAGTATATCCCCATGGATTTCCAAGTTCTACCATTTTATTTATAAGCTAACAGACTAAAATCAGGGTTTTCTATACTGAAAACTTCACTGGAGCTTTGGACATGATCATAAAGTACAATATTGGTAGCTTATATTCTACAAGCAATTAGAATTACCCCTGTTCACTCATTATCTTTTCCTTGCAATGCTTTTTTAAAAATATTGTTTTTACTTTCTACTCTAAGAATAGTCCCTCCATTGCCCAGGATCTAGTAAATAACAGAGCTCTTTCTCTAATGCATTTCTCTTTAGAATTAGGACCAAACCCTACTCCACTATATAACTCCAATATTAATGAGCTATTTTCAGTTCCTCAAACTTATTCAGTTTCAGGCAGGCATGTGCTTGCCTGTTAAAGCAAGAAAAGACTCTTTGAAGCTCTTTCTGAAATCAGTGTACTGACAGTTTTTATCTTATTTTATGTATACAAAGATCTATGAACCTTTTCTGGAAATCTAGCCAGAGTGATTACTGAGCAGTATCTCATTATGTCTGAACCTGGACATTTAAATATTTTTATCATAATGCCTATGTCATAGTAATGCATTCATTTGCTTACATATCTTTATCCTCAGTTTTCTTGATAGCAAGGATTAGTCTTAGTCATTATAATACCAGAATAGATCAAAATACCAATGTATAAAAAAGCATGCACCATAATCATTTAAATGAAAATGTTGAAGAAGAAATTTGTCAAATTGAAAATAGTATGAAAAAGATGTTTGCCAGCTCACATTTTAGCTTTAGAATTAATCAATTAAGGCTAACAAAATGAATTCACTGCCATTTAATTTGTCACTAAAAACTCTACTGAATTTGGAAACATTATTATAATTCACTAGTAATTTAAAAAAATCTTGTCGATGGATTTGGTGTAATTTCTTCCATACACTGAAGTTAATATGTATGTGAGAAAGTTTGTCTCATGCCTGGTACTGGCTTTGCCTAAAGATCACATAAAATTTGCCTGAAATAAAAATTTGCCCCAAGTAAAATTTGTTTCTAACATATCCAGAGACATATAACCAACAATTATCTGAGGTATTCAATTATAATCTAAGCTAGGACCATAAAAATACATTTAATATATCACCAGTATAAAACACCTATGAGTTCTGAAGACTTTTAATATCTGATATTTGTCAGACTGAATTAAAATCTTACCTTGAACTAATGATATCATTACTATAGAAAGTAGAGCAAATTTCACATGCCATTTTCCTCATATAAGATTCCAACTTGCAAACCAGAGAATCTGAGGCTTCAGGTAGGAAAAAATCGCAGTCATTAGGATATTTTCAAGATAGAATAAATCACTAAAATTGCTGAATAATATATTCAGATATTGGAACTTACAGTAGAACATAAGCCACCTTAAAAACCCACAATTCAAAAGTGGTACTGTGGCTCAAAGTAGTACAGCACTAGGCTTGAGCTGAAATGGTCAGGGACAGAGCCCAGGCCTAGAGTTCAAGCACCAAGACCTGAAAAAAGAAAGAGAAGGAAGGAAGGAAGAAAGAAAGAAAGAAAGAAAGAAGGAAGGAAGGAAGGAAGGAAGGAAGGAAGGAAGGAAGGAAGGAAGGAAGGAAGGAAAGAAAGAAAGAAAGAAAAAAAGAAAGAGAAAGAAAGAAAGGAGGGAGGTAGGGAAGGAAGAAAGAAAGAGAGAGAGAGAGAGAAAGAAAGAAAGAAAGAAAGAAAGAAAGAAAGAAAGAAAGAAAGAAAGAAAGAGAAAGAAAGGAGGGAGGGAGGAAAGAAAGAAAAAGAAAGGGAAGGGAAGGGAAGGGAAGGGAAGGAAGGAAGGAAGGAAGGAAGGAAGGAAGGAAGGAAGGAAGGAAGGAAGGAAGGAAGGAAGGAAGGAAGGAAAAAGAAAATACACCAATGCTGGCAGTAGTGGTGGATGCCTCTAATTCCAAAAATGCGGGGCGCGGTGGCTCATGCATGTAATCCTAGCTACTCAGCAGACTGAGATCTGAGGATCACAGTTCAAAGCCAGCCTGGTCACATAAGGACCTGAAACCCTTATCTCCAATTAACCTCTAGAAAATGGGAAGTGGGGCTTGGCTCAAGGGTAGGGCAGGGGCCTTGAGCTGAAAAGCTCAGGGACAGCTCCCAGGCCCAGAGTTCAAGCCCCATTACAGACAAAACAAACAAACAAACAAAACACCCATAATTCATATCCAAACATAGATATTAGTCTCCTAGTATCAGTACTATTAATTCTGTTTGCTTAGTGTCTACTCTGGGAAGATAACACCCCAAGTACAACAATACATAAATATTAAATAAAATAAAATGTTATCCATTACACAAATAACAAAATATGTAATATAAAACATTAATATTTTGTATAATGATATGTATATTTATATGATTCCATTTAATATTTCTCAAGACTTTCACTTCAATATTAGTGATTTTATTAATACATTTGAAATAATAATGTACCATTGATCAAGACTCCACAGAAAATCAAACTCCATAGTTTTCGTTATAGTACGTACATTATTGTTGGCACAATTATTCACATTTACTGTACAATAGTCAGACATTTTCTCTGGCAAGAGAAATCATTTCATAACTCTAAGTAAAAAAAAAGCAATGACCATTAAATATTTTGAAAACATTTTCAATAGTACTTACTATCTGTGAAATCACAATGTAAACTATTACTTAAGTTGCTGATTTCTTTAATTAAAATATTCTCATAAAATGCATGCAGCATTGGATAAAAATAAATTTTAGTGCAGATAAGAATAAATATAATGAATGATTGTTGTCCTTAATGTACTATATTATCTCTCATCTCCTTTGCTGTCCCTTGAGTATCTCATATTGTTACAGTATCTCACTTTGTTATCTGATATATTGAATTTATTTGTATTTGGTTATTTGAAATTTGATAGGGAAGGGAGGAAAACCAAGACAGGGGTGGAGGGGTGGGGGTAGGTGAGGGGGGAGGGTAATGGGTACCAAGACATGTGAAAGGGTATCAATGTATGTGAATTAATGCACCGTCTATCTGGCAAATATCATGTAACCCTTTTATTAATTAGAATAAAAAATGTATTAAAAAAGAATAAATCCTATGCAATCTAAATATTTAATTATTCCTGTTCTATTCCTCTAGTATTAAAAGAAATATATCAATTGGATTGAGCACACAAATGCTTATAATGTCTATAATAAATATAAGGAAGTATTCAGAACTCCATTTACACATATATAGAGAGATATACATACACTCATACCGATATATAGCCTATATCTTCTCTACACAGCTTACCTAAAATAGTTAAATTTAACATGCTGATAATTGCAGAAGTAAACCTGACACACAGGAAGTATTTGCTTTGGCTGCTTATGTATAAACAGCTAATTAAGTTGTGGTAAATATTCAGATATACACACATGAATATTTTGATATTCTCAATAAATATTTTAAAATACAGTTGCATAAAATAATTGTGTAACAGTAGATACAAGGACAAGTAGGACGAGAAATAAAAACATATACATCCCCACGCCCACCTTCAAATATAATATTCTATTTTACTTGGCATTTCTAATTCAGCAAGATTTGTTGTCTTTCCATGTGAAATATAATATTTCAAGGAGAAAATCTCTCTCTAAATTATAATACCCTTTATACTGCAGAAACTCACAAATAAACCCCCATCTCAGAACTATGAGGCAGCAAATGTATGCATGATGAATGGATGCTTTGCTAGAAGAGTCAGCCGTGGGCACCCCTTCGCACCTTCACCCCATTTCTTTATTTAATTACATAGTACTGGGAATACCAAGCTATAAAATCGTATTTTCATCCATAGCTGATTTCCATTTAGAGCTTGTCATGTTAATAGTGAAATAAATTGCTCTAATTGCCAGAAAACTTCATCAAATTCACATTCCTTCCCTATTTTATTCAATACTTATTAAACTCCATGTCCTAACTTGTCTGCTTGGTAAAAAGCAGAACCTTTTTTTGAATAAATTTAATTCTGAATACTAAGTGCTATCATAGAAATTCATATATATTTATATTACTAGAGTTCCAAGTTAATTGCCAAAGTTCAGATGTATTTATTGTAATTGTGTTTGGCAATTGTTTTATGAACAATTGTTCACAATTATTTTAACCTAAGAGAAAAAATAACAAAAATAAAATGAAGATCAATTAACATTCTCTAAATATTTCGTGGATGCACATCTATCTAGATGACATTTTAAACCAACCAAAAACTTGATCATTCCTGAAATATTTCCAAAAAGCTTATGTGATAGCTAAAAATGAAAGACCTAGATATCCATTAAATCATTAACATGAGTACAAAAACAGTTTTAAATATATTTTGCTGTAATTATTAGAAGGGTTACATTATATTCGCTAGACAGAAGGTGCATTACTTCACAAACATTGCTACCCTTTCTCATGTTTTTGTATCGATTTCTCTCCCTCCACCCCCTCCCCTCATCATGTTTTACTCCCTTCCCTATCCTATTTCAAATAAACAAACACATATACAATATATCAGATAACAAGATAAGATACTGTAACAATATGAGATAACCAAGGGACAGCAAAAGAGATGCAAAATAATATAGTACATTAAGAACAAGAGTCACACATTATGTGGCTCTTTTAAGATGAAAAGCATATTCACAGGAAGTAGAAGGCTGACATTCCACTGCAAGCTCAGTCAATCATTATCTGTGTATAACTGTATATATCATCCCATGTCTTAAATAAAGACAGCTCTCCTATTAACCAAAAAAAAAATGATCACACCTCTCAAGTCTCCATCAAGTTATAATTGTAATGATTGAATGATTATTTAAATGATCTTCTTAAAGAAGAGATGAAAAGAGCAAGTAGTTCATTTAAGAGCATGGTAGCTTTTCTAAATAAAACTTAAATCCAGGATATTCATTCTTGAATGGACTCGCTGGTTTACACTACTTAATAGATGTTAGCTGTTAGAAGAAATAAACATTTAAAACACTAATTCCTCAAAGGTATATTACAATTTTATATCATCTAATAAAATCCATTCAATATGGGTTATATCAGAGAATGCAAAAGTAGTTACCAGTTAACATTTTCTATGTCTCTCAAGAACACAGAGCTAGTTTCCAATTCTGGAATAGTATTCCAACAGGAGTGATATTATTATTATTATTATTATTATTATTATTATTATGTAATTGTGCAAAGAGTTTACAATTACTTATGAGAGGTTATAAGTATAATGTTCTTTGGTAAATGTCACACCTTCCAGTAGTCTTCCCCATTTCCCTATCCCGTTCAGTTTTTACAAAATGTATATTAAATATAATTACTGCCTTCCCTCACATTTCCATCCCTTGAGCAGAGATGTTGAGTCATATAGTCCAGGTTTGTAGAAAATTAATCTAAACAAATAATTACAGGCAATGTGTTTGTAGAACTAATGTTTGCAAGTATCAATTCTTTGAGTCTTTGTTCTCACATATATGACAAGAAATTGAGGTCACACACTCTGTCTAAAATATACCACACTTACATATTTATACACATATAATATAAATGATATATGCATGTATAGATTATAGATACACTAATACAAATTATACATATATGTCCTACATGTATGCATGTATTTACAGATTTATACATTTAAGTGGTAAATGGTTAAGTAGTAAATGGTGCGAGATATAGTACTTCCTTTCAAGTATAAAAGTTTGATTTATGTCTTTGCCTTCATTCAGACAAGCAAATCTTCATTTTGTGTGCTTTGAGGGAGGAGGAGATTATTTTTTCAAGTAGAAAGTTTATATCTTCTTTAATTTCCAAAAAAATACTAGAATGAAGTGCCTTAATCACATATCATAACTAAAGAGATCATGTCATTTCAGTTTTAGAGAATTTATCATTCCTAGCAATATTCTATTTCCTTAAAAAAAGCCTTAGCGAATTTCTAGATACCCAAAGCTATGGACATGGTAATGGAAATATAAACATAACTATATAGACATAAAAATCTATGACTCTATAGACATAATATTTTATTTCATAAATTAATGTTTCTATGACATACAAACCCTTAGCCTAGTTGTGATTAAGTTCTAAATACTAAGTCCCAGTGATTATAAATAGAGATTCCCTCCTTGAACACTTGTATGTTAAACTTGTCATTTAAAATATGATGTAAAAATCAACGTCAATAAATTCTTAAAAAAAAAAAAACGCAACAGAGCTGATGTCTTGATGTGAATTCCAGTAGCTAAAAGCATTTACATAGTCCTTGACATAGAGCAGGAACTAAATACTAACTGAATCTACATCCTTGTGCATCTGTAACTTCTAAATATTGCAAATAAATTACAGTTATGCCTAGAATTCTTCTCAAAATAATGAAGCCATTTCTAAAGAACACTTCCACTGAAGATGACAGCATGAATTTTGGATATCCTGTTATAAATGAATGAGTCTGAGGAAATAGCATGTTTATAACATTTAGTGTTGGCATTTTCTCTGTCAAACAATTATTCCTACCTGGTATTCACTCTCCAAGTGATATTTCTATAAAGGGTTCTAAAGGGGCAGTAAAAGACCAAAAGTTATTTGAAGTTATACAGTGTGCCTTCCAGAAACATTCTGTTTAAAGTTATCAAAGGATAATCAATATATACCTCTAAAATACCTTGCTCTTAACTTTACCGCTCTGCCAAAGAGAAAAAAGAAATGATGACTACCTGTTAATCTTTGTGCCTAGGAAAAATGCATGCTGCAGGCTAATTTACATATTTTGCCAATAAAATATATTGAATATAGTATAATATAAATGATAAGTCTATATTTTTTCAGTAGTGAAAACTAAATCCAGGGAATTATCGCTTGCTAGGTACGGGATATATCAACTGACCATGATCATGCCTCCAACTCTTTTAAAATAATTTTTCATTAATCTATTTATTTAGTTTTAATTTCTCAGGTAGTTGGGACTTTGACTGATTGTTTCTCATTTGCTTGTTTCGCCTGTTTGCCTAACACTCTATCACTGAGTCATGCCTCCGACCCAGCATTTTACTGTTTATATTTAAAAGGTAATCCTGTGGACTTTCTGCCTGGATTGGCTTTCAATGGACAGATCAGAAGATCTTATCAATCTGTGTATGATAAGAACAAAATAGTTATTATTAAAAGTGAATAAAAATATTAGCAATGCGAAGAACATTGAGAAGATTGAGGTTCTCCCTCTCCAAATGATAAGGCATGCATAACTGTCTCTACAGAAATAGATAAGACTTAACTACATCCTCAAATGTCAGCAATAAACTTCCTCTCAGCTAGACATCTGCTTAGTATCTTAAAGTTTCATTCAGGGACTACTATTTTTAATTATTTCATCAAAGCAAAATTAAAAATTTACCAGTATCACTGTTATAATCACAATTATTAATCCTGACATTCCTTTAATATCTCTCCATTTGCATTTTAATTGATTCAACTATCCCACATTGAGTACTGTTAATTATACTCCATTATTCAGGACATCTCTTTTCTGTCAGTTGATAGTGGCATTGGTGGAGATAGGAACATAGCCAATATTCAGCCTGCCTTTGGGAAGGATGCACTTAAGCATGGGTTTTAAATCTTTGAGATTTTAACCTATTCCTTCTTTCTGACATCAATATTATAAATATCATTGCACAAAGTATCTAATCTGTGTTCATTACAATTATGTATTTCCATGTCTTGCTATGTAAAGACCATTCAATTGTACACCAAAGAACGGGAAATCATTCCTGCATAGGCACAGAATGTGAAGTCTCTCTCTATAAATTATTTTACATTGCATCTGTAGGTGGCCAGATGAACAAGCACACTGAGGTTCCATGGCAGGAGATACTCTGGAGTGGTCCAGGTCAAAAACCTTGTTCATTTCTGTGAAACAATTCTTGAACTTGCTTGTTTTCTCAATGCAGGCAATAAATTGCTGGATATTTTTTCACTCAGAGCGCTGAGTTGTAAAAATATCCACTACTATTATTAGAAACTAACATTTTGTGTGTACTTTAAATTTATTATTATCAATTTCAGAACTAGATTTTAATCTTCATGAAATAACAATGCCTATTTTGTCCAAAATTCATTGATTCAAAATTCAATAAATATTTTTAGAAAAGTTTAGCTGATAGCATTGTTGTTAGATACTGCTTCCCAAATCATATAAGATAAAGCTATTAAAGTTAAGAAGTAAATATACTCTAGATAACCCATTTTAAGTAATACAAAAATACATATACTTTAAAAAATTTATGGTAGATCCAAATATAGAGTGAAATAATCTATATTCTTTTAAACTTATTCAACCACTCTAGAAAGCAGTATGGAGGTTTCTCAAAAGACTAAATATAGAGCTTCTCTATGACCCAGCAATCCCACTCCTGGTTATTTATCCAATAGAACATAAACAGAGCCACATTAAAGCCACCAGCACAACTATGTTCATTGCAAAATTATTTAACATAAATAAGATCTGGTATCAACCCAGAGGCTCCTCATTAGATGGACGGATATATGTGATACATATATACACAATGGAATTCTATGTTCTATCAGAAAGAACGACATTGCTCCATTCATAATGAAATGGAAAGATTGGAAAAAAATCATATTAAGTGAAGTAAGCCAAACACAAAGAAACATAGGTTCAATGATTTCCTTCATTTGCTTGACATCTTTATGTTAGTTTTTCCACTACATTTTTAAGATATTCTCATGAACTCCCTTTAAGCAATCATTTTTGTGGGCTTACAAACTTCAAAGTGCAAATCAATACATTTAGACAAATGTTTGTGGCATCATTATATAAAAAAGAAAGGTCAGTCATTTTTAAAGTTCATTTATAAAGTCTCAGCAATTTTCCAGTTCAACTGAACTGGGAAAAGCAAAAGAAAGAATAATAAAAATAATCATGTTTTAAATTTTCCAAGGATCAAATTTCCAAACTTATGAAGGATATCTACTAAAATGAATAGAACATGAATCCATTTACTACTTGACTCACTAACAGGAAAACATCAATTAATAATAGACATATGTAGAAAAAGGCAGAAGTGATGCAGTGGCTCAAGTGGTAGAGTGCTAGCCTTGAGAAACTTGAGGATAGTGCCCAGGCCCTGAGGTATAGGCCTGTTAAAAAATATAGGCTGATTCTTCACTTCTTTACTTTACCTTTTCTCTGTGTTCAAATTAATTTTCTCATATATTTTACTTTTTGAGCCAGTTATCTCTTTCTAACTTTAGAACATTCTCCTTTTTGGTAGAGTGTGCCTTCAAACCAGAATAAAACAAAAATAATTTTATATAATTTTAATAATTACACAGGAAAAGAATAAATGAAGAGAGTTAAAAAACATGAGTCAATTGTTTCATATCTCCAGCCATACTTTTTGCAATAAAAACTTTTCCTTTCTTCCTGTTTTACTGTCATGATTTTCATGATAAACTATTATCAACCCTATTAACAGATGCAGAGATAAGAAGTGTATACTCTAATTGCATAATGGAATGAGGCTTAATTAATTAGCAATCTTATGTTTGTGGAAGAATTTAAGCTAATTTGCTTTTTAAAATGCAATAATTTGGCCATCATCTAAGACAACATTTAGTACTTGGTTTACTCCAGTCCCAAGGAAACAGGAGCTTTAAGTACTACACCTGACACATTATGCAACATAAATTCTAAGGTTTACAGGCAAGGACTGCAGAAGATTTTATTAAAACCTTTCAATTCTGTGAATAGTTACGCTTCTTTACTGATGTTGCACATGTGCCTGAAGTTTTAAGAGCATATTATTATGTCTTTCTAGTTATCTCCACCTGTACATTCATCTTGACATAAAGTATCTGACAATGAGAAAGTCATTCATCACTGTGAGAATCTGGGGTTAAAAATTTTGTTCTTCTTAATTAGATCAGTCTCAGAGAGACTAGAGAGAAATATGGCAGGTGGCTTCTAAGGAAATTTCTAGATGCATGTAGGCAAACATATACAACTGTGCTCACAAGCAGAACCTGAAGTCACAAATTTAATTATTTCTCATGTTTCCTAAATTTAAAACCAGGTACAAGTAAGTAATTTGATTTTAATTCTGTGTTGGCAGGATAAATATTATGAAAGTTCACCGAAGATCTTGATGTCTCCAATTACAACTACAGTGTCTACAACTTTTCCAGACTTATTCAAACCCCCCTGTCTGAAAACAAAGTATAATTGTTCTGATTTTATGATGTGTTCAGGTCACTTTGCAGCTCACACAAAAACATGATCTATAGCTTATCTTAGTACAAAATTCAAGGGTCAGAATTTAGAGATTTTGTTAATATGTAGAGTTTCATTTTTGAATTTTGGTGCTAGAAAAAGAAATCCTACCTAACAGTTCACAAACTTCCTCACATAAAAAGCTAATTGTTTTGCAAAGGCATGTGACGAATCCACAGAAGGTATCTCTTTATTATGTGATACAGTTCAAGTAAACTTAGATTCACTCAGAAAGAACTAACAAAGCAACTGCATTATACAATTTCAATTAATCTTTTAATTCCTAACAAACCAAATATTAATTAGATGAAGAAATAAGAAGTCAAATATTGAGTCCTACCAGACAGATGTAAAGAAGAAAGTTTTAAGAGAATGCATGAAGGATCAGAAGCTTGAATAAAAGAATCCATTTTTTTGTTTGTTTTGCCAGTCCTGGGCTTGAGCTCAGGGCCTGAACTCTGTCCTTGGACTTTCTCAGAGCTAGAGCTCTACCACTTGAGCCTCAGCACCACTTTTAGCTTTTTTTGATGTACATGGTCCCAAGGAATTGAACCCAGTCTTCCTGCATGCTAGGCAAGCACTCTACTACTAGGCCAAACTCCCAACCTAGAACCCATGTTTTTGAAATAGAAAATTATCCCTTGAAAAAACCAACGGTCTATCTTTTCTCCTGTCTGCTTTTCATTGTTGTTCACCTAACATTATCCTCATAAATAAAAGCATTTTGGACAACTACATCCTGTTATTAGGTTAGGACAATGTGTCATGTCAGACACTGGTGTACATATATGTGCACATAAACACTGTATATGCAACTATCCTTGTGACCACAATAAAACTGTCTGTTTCCCTTTGGGTAGGTAAGAATCATTGACATTCTCATACTAAAGAGCCTCTAACCTACTAGTAATCTTTAATCAAATCCGATGGCTGTGTTCTTGCAGCAGTGTGATCTGAGTTCCTCTCTTTTTATGTCATCAATCTTCTTCAGGCTGGCATCCATCAAGCTATGTGGCAACTCCCATTCACAGTACATAAGCTTTCAGGTGAATTTACTTTGGAATCCCAAATGATCCAGTCTTAAGATTCCAATCACTCTTTCACCAAATTGCACCCAGATAGCCCCTGGCATTCTGATAAAAGTGGTTTGTCAATAAAATGCTGAGTGAAGTTGCTTGTTTGGAATGTATAGTGTCAGTGGAGAAACTAGTAGCTGAGCAAGCATCTTTCTCAGCATGGGAAGACTTTGAAATGGTTTAGAGCACTGGACTGGGATAGCTGAAAATACTGAGATGTATACTTCTTGAGTGCATTGTATAGGTAGAGGATTATAGCAATAAAGTTTTCTTAAAAAGTTAATCACTCGTGATAGCTGTGTGAATAATATTATTTTATAATTCACTTAATTGGACTGCAAGTTGCAGGGCTTATTTCTTTATCTGCTTCTTTTTTGGTTGAGGCCGAGTCTTGTAATAAGTCCCAGAACTCAAGGTCCTTTGTCTCCACCTCCTGAGTTCCAGAATGACAGGCATGTATTACCATGCTTACTTGTTTTAGAAAGGGCTATGTCTTTGTATCTCTGTGACTCTTTCTCTGTTTCAGTGTGTGTGTGTGTGTGTGTGTGTGTGTGTGTGTGTGTCTCAGGACTGAACACAAGGATTGGTATATGATCTACCATTTGAACTACACCCCTAGTCCTGCAGAGGCTATTTTGATACATCCCCCTAGTCCTGCAGAGGCTATTTTGATACATCTCTGGAGGAATTATAGTTCATATCCCTAATATAATCTAGAGGGATAAGTAGAAAAACTACAGTACAAAACCAGAATGGGGAAAAGCACCAAAAATTATCTAGAAAATACTAAAGCAAAGAAATTTTAAGTATATGATTCAAGTTGGAGAGACTCACTAAGAATATGAGGCCCCGAGTCCAAACATTAGTATTGTCAGAACAAAAGAACGAGGAGGAAAAGAAATAAAACTGGTGATGATCTGAGAAAAAATTCTATGTTCCAATTAATATTTTAAATTATATTAGTATACAAAATTGATGAAGTTTGTCATTCATCTATTTATTTTGGTCTCCTTAAGATTACACCTATTCTAGTACAAATCAATCTACACATTTCAAATCATAGGTAAAAAGAAATGAGGTAGTTTCCTTGATCTCATTTTCTTTTAAAAATATTAATTTATTTCAAATAGCACAGTAAAAGAGCTTTGTGATAAAATAAATATTTTTATTTCAAGATATTACATTAACTAGGGAATCATATTTGATCTTCAATAGTTCTCCAATTCTGACAGTCATCTGACTGAATCATTTTGACAGCTAGGTAAAAGTAAAACATCCAGTCACCAGTGATTCACACTTGTATTTCTAGCTATCTGGGAAACAGAGATTGGAATGATTACATTTCAAGGCCAGGACAGGCATGTAGCAAGACCTCTTCTCAACCTATATGTGGGTATGTACTACAGTCCTGTTATCCTAGCTGTATAGGAAGCTCAGATTGGGGGCATCATGATTACAGGAGGGCTGAGACAAAAGAATCCCAGATACTCCATGTCAATAGAAGAAGTTGGGCACAGTGACAGCTACAACAGAAAGTCAACCTGAACAGGAAGGGATACCGTATCTCAAAAATAATCAGAGAAACATTAGGGCTGAAAATGTTGTTAGTAGCAACTACCTAACAATTACAAGGTTCTGAGTTCTAAGCACAGTGTTGGCAAGATGGAATATACCCCAAACTGTATTCAGATGATTTTAAAATTAAAATAGTCTTTAAACTTATAATTGAGAAAGTAGTCACATGTGCATGCATAAATATCTTAGATTTCTTTTCGCAGAATTCTTGGAATTGCAAAAGTTACAAGATGAAGAGATTACAATGAAAAATATAGTAAAAGCTCTTGGTTTACAGGAAGAATGAATGATGACTGCCCCAAACTCTGAAAATACAACATTCTTTTGGTTATCTGTCTACAATCCCTGTTCTGAAAAAGCAAATTGATGTGTTCTTTCTGTGTGTCATAGGCAATACTTCTCATCCTTGGTGGTGTATAAGTACCGACACAAACTTATCATAAATATAGTTTATAATATATTCATATAAATTCTATTAAAGCCAAAAGAAGGTTCTTTTTAAGAATGTGAATTTAAATTGCAACTAAAATCATAACTTTTTGTTTTTGTTACTTCAAAAAATATTTTATATATGCCTGGCAACTTGTGGCTCATGTCTGGAATTCTAATTTCTCTGGAAACTGAGATTTGATAATCAAGTTTTGAAGCCACCCAAGGCAGAAAAGTCTAGGAAAACCTTATCTCCAAGTAAAATGGCAAGAAGCAGGAATTCGTGCTGTGGCTGAAACAATAGATCTCCAACCTTGAGCTCAAAAATGAAAAAGCTAAGGTCAAATGTGAGGCCCTGAGTTTAAGTGTCAGTAAGAGCACAAACAAGAAAATAAAACAATAACAGCTCATACATGGATATTTCTCTGGAGAGGAATTTATTCTTCTATTTATCCTTGATAGGATTCAATCTTCCACTCCCTAAGATGTCCATATCCACACGTAGAGTAGCATTTGAGGTGTCCTATGTCCTTTTGTATACCCATCCTTCCACTCTGCCCTACTTAAAAATCTTGTAGTGAACAGAATCAAAAGTCTTTATAAATCAGTAAAGCTTTTTTTTTTTTTTTTGCCAGTTCTAGGCTTGGGTTCACCCAGGTCTTCGTGCATGCTAGGCAAGTACTCTACCACTAGGCCAAACTCCCAGTCCCAAAAATCAGTCAAGCTTTTTAAGAAAACAGTTTAGCTCTTTTTTTTTTTAATCATTGTTTAATCCTTCCCTGTGCTTTCCATACAGAGAAACTAAATTTGAATAAAATAATACATGAAAATCCTTTTCAGCAATATAAATTACAGAATCCATTTTAAACAAAGCTTCTTGCTTCTAAGTCTACTCACAAGGAAACAGGGAGAGGGACTATCAAAAACAAATAAACAACAACAACAAAAAACAGGTTCTAGCCACAGTGTATCCTTTCTCAAATAAATTTCAATAATTGCAGACCTAAACTGAGTACTTACAGTCCTGTGAAATAGGTCGGGTTTTTAATCCCTTCAGTTTACAAAGTTAGTAAACTGATAATCTGGAGCATTCTCTGAATAGTCAGGTATCACACAGGTAAGAAAATGTCGAGATGACCCTCAAATGAAATTTTATGTGATGAAAAGACTATGATTTCTGCTTAGTTTCAGATTATAGTTGTTAAACAGGATATTTAAATTAGCCTAATATAACTACTATTATAATCAGGCCTTTCTTTCATTAACTTGCTTTGCAAAATTAGGAACACAGAATAGCATAATCGGAAAGAACTTCTCAATCCATTGTTTTGTGCCTTCGATTTCTGCCTTCCTCAGAGGGATAGTTTTGAATTAGGTATTCTGTTCTTCAAAGTAAATGTTGTTAGAAATAAATTGTGTTAGTCTCTAGAAAGAGAAAAAAGGCAAAAAAAAAAGATTCAGAGAGAAACGAAAAGGAAATGTAACAAGTTAATCTTCTTGTAATTCGATTTTACCTGCAAGGTTTTTGACAGCTGGGAATGGCTGTCGTCATAGATTCTGTGGGAAAACTGTGGCTGACTGACTTGAGTTGAAGTGGTGCCTAAAACACATGGTGATGGTTATTAAGTTAAAATAAATAAATCAACTAAGTAGATGTATGTTTCCTAATGTTTTAAGAGAATTCTTTTTATATCACTGTGGGATCCTCTGTCTATGTTCCTTCAGGTACTCCAAAAATGAGGCCACACCTCCAGCTCAGCTTTGGGCTACTGTTTAACAATGAAGTTCTAGAAGATCTTTTGGCTTGAACTATCATCTTCTGGATATCAGCATCTTGAGTAGCTCGTAATAGCACAGTGACAACTGGCACCCAGCAGAACACTTCTTAATTTTTTTTTCGCAAGAATCTTGTCTGAAATTAAAGTTTCTGGCCTGCCTCTCCACTCTCCTTAATCTATTCCAACCATAGAATGGAGAGTCTTAAAGTTTCACTGGTCAAAGGTGTTTTGTCATACATCGTTGCTCAAAGATCCAAGGAGTATATATGATTCCTGCCATTCCTTGATGGCTTGTCTGGCTCAAGTCAGAGGCCACTGAACACCTTTGACCCAAATTCTCTGGTCCTAGCCATCAAATTACCATAGTCATTTCAGCTGATTATAACTGATATGTGTGTGTGTGTGTGTGTGTGTGTGTTTGTACCTTCATAAATTTGTAGTAATGATACTATGAACCTATCCTCTTCAGAAATTTTAAGTTCAAACATTCTCACACCTTCCAGTTTCATTTGCTATAGTATTTTTATTTGCTGTAGTTTTGTTTTGCTTTTTTTGGTGTAGTTTTATAGCTTGTTTTATTTGTATAGGTATTTTGGCTTGTGTTTCTTATTACTTTATTACTGTGGTTGTTATTTTTGACTCTGTGGATTTTCCATGTGCATATATAGTTGGAAAGAAGCATGTAGTAACTCAGGTGTTTTAAAATTTCCAAGTTGTAACCTTTCTTAAGACATGCTCTGAAGCAAGCCCCAAGCATTTATGTAAAATGAGAACTTTAATTAACATGCAAAAGGTTAAGACAACTTTGTATGAGCAACAGGTTGCCTCTGGAAGCTGTGATATTTTACACTCAAAGCACATAAGCTTAACTCATCTCCCACTCTCAGTTCATAATTGACAGAAGCTTAAATGTTTCCTGTAAGATAAATATCATCCTGTGCCTCATCTCCTTCCAAAGGCAGATTTCCACAAGAGGAAGTAACAACTATTAACACACACTTGTGCTACGAATGCAATGGTGAAACACAGTACCAGAATAAATGCAAATATATTGTTTCCAAAGTAGAAACTACAAGTGACAACACTCTCTTACCAGTTCAAGAACTGACAAGGGAATCTCAGGGTCTTCCTTTGGATTTCTCTTCTATGGTGTCTAAAAGCAGTTGTTTTGGCATCTTAAAGCAAGAGAGATGCAAATTTAAGTAAGGGCAAGTGAAGGAGTTGAAGTAAGAGAAGTTTGGCAACTAGGATTTAAGATGTGCCAATCTTAAATACCTGGCATCATCTGACCAGGTAAACCTGGTCCTTACTTAGATTTTCGAGGGAATGAAATGAAATTTCTAGGTCAGTTCTGTTTATTGTTCCTTCTTTATATCATAAAAAGAAGAAATAAAGTATTTAGAGATGATGTACTGTGGTTCTTCCATTTCTCGCCATTATCTCTCACACCTTAGAAAAAAAAGGAAGGTATGATTTGTAACTCAAGGATTTTCCCTGTGAAAGGACTGAAGAAAAATGTATCTACCTGTCAGAAAGACTAGACACAGGCTATTATATTGAGATTCCTAGGAAGTGGAGAGGCCAAAGGGCAAAAGTCTCTGGAGGTAGGAGTGATGGGAAATACATAAGGATGTTTACTCTATGCCAAGGAAACCAGCACTGGGAAACAGAAAGCCAGGCCCAAAGATAAAGGGGAAGAAAGCCCATTACTCTTCAGCTTTAATCTTTTTCTCTGAAACCTTTTTCCAACCTTGGGGCCATTTTCTTTTTAAGTCACAAATAGGTCATGATTACCTGCCCTTCATAAATTTCTTGTGCTGTTATAAGACTCAAACGACATGGTTAAAGTAAAGTGCAGTGAACATTGCAACCACAGTGCCAGTACATTATTACTGTTATTCCCTGACTCTGAAGTCTCGTTCAATAAGAAAACAAAACAAACCACAACCTAAAACACTTAGATCTTTTAGTTGATTTTTGTATGTTTATTTTTCAAACTCAGATCAGAAAGGCAACATAATCTCAATTAATGGAAAGTGAATCTAAAATCTCTTGTTGCCCAATATTAGTAGTCAGAATAGCATTTTATACCAATTACAGATAATGAGCTTTATGAAGCCAGTGGAAGACTTATACAGGTGTAGCCACCAATTAATATTACACAGAGCTATTAATAAAACATATTAAATTTTATGGTTTGCCATTGTATAATTATGACATACTAAGGGTTTGGTATATTTAAAACAAAGAGTAATTGTGTTTATTAATAGATTAATTGAGAAACTACAGACTCTATGAGGTAATAAGTCAAGCAAATGCCTCCCAAGGAAATCTAACAATGAAATCTGTATCTATGCTATCATTTTGGCTAAAATTTCAGACTCTTTTAAGGATAAGAATGTGTTACACACACCCTTAAAATTATGCATGTTTAATTAGAGCTTTTGTTGGTAACCTTCATGGAATATCAATCTAATGATATGTTCCCATCACTTCTCCAAAGAGATGTGTCAGTTGAATTTGCACTTGTTATAAAAATAGCTTCATCTATGAAGTTTTGCCTTCTTATGGTTGACAGTTGAAGAAGATTCACCTAACTATCAGAAACAATGTAATTTATCTGGGAAAATGTGCAGGTTTACATATGTCACAGAACAGAATCAGTATTTGTGGTTCATCTCTCTTTATTGAAGTCATTATTTAATGTAACTCGACACTTGAACCATAATTTAATATTTACCTGTGTGTATACCTACACATGAAAATGTGCATTATAAATATATATATGTATATGTTACATGTGTGTATATATACAAAAATAAATATAAAGTTCTGATTTTGATGATATAGGAACTGAAGGATTGATGTTAGATCAGACAGAATTATTTGTGTCTAGATATTTGACTTCAGACAAATTACTCGCCCAATCTGAGTACCTTTTGTTTATCTAAATCACAAATACAGAGAAAGTGTCTTATAAAATGACACTGGTAGAATAACTCATGAAAATTATCACCACATGCTAAAACTTCATCACTTGCCTACATTTTACAATCTAGGCCTCTTCATAAGCTGAAAACACTACTTTAAAAAGACAAACTTTGTGTGTTTATTAAACAGCCACAATATCCAGAATTTAGTTATTTTATTAGTTATCTCATACATAAATCCACATGCATTTTTAGAATACTTATCACATTTTAATACATGCCCGATAACCATCAGGGAAGAGTTTATTAGATGAAAATAAGTCTGTTGTAAAAGACTTCCTTGTAATTATTTCACTGCCATTATCCTAGCCACACACTCATACAGCTTTTCAAATTAATATGCCTAGATTACCAAGCCAGTAATCAGAGCAGTGGAATTTTATGAGGAACTCATTTACTAAAGAAAATGATCACTTAAGCATTTGAAGAATTGGACTACATCTAATTTTGAATAGTAGCATTACTGATATTATAGAAGCATTCAATACAAACATTAGGGCGTGTTACACCAAAATAGTGTCTCACTTTACAGATACATTACAGATACATGGTAAACTGAGCAAACTACTTGCTAATATCTCTGGTAAATTTTGCTCAGTTGAAAAAATGAAATACGGATCTTGAAATCAGTACATAGAAAATAGAGCTGATTGCTTGATTGAATAAAAATTGGATTGCTAACTCATATTGAAAATAAACAATTCCAATGTGTGAAATACTTGAGATAACGCAATCTTAAGAGAGTAGAAATACTTATCCAATTAAAGGAAATTCAAAAATTGCTTTTGCCATATTTTCATATCAGCAAATGGCTTAAATCCTTTCATCATTGCATTTTAATTATTCCATCATGAAAAAGCCCTCTTTTGGCTAATTGATTATGAAGATCCACATGCCAACCTTTTACTTATTTAATAATTTTTAATCAGACTTTTATTATGTCCAATTTAGCCATAATTCTGAGCCCAATTGCTTTTGAGGATAGTGGTTTTTGTAGCTCTAGTGTTTAAGACTAAAGGAAAGTTCTTATTTTAAGTCTCTAATTTTTTAAAGCTGTTACATCTTTTTTTTAAAACAAAAATCGCTATAATGGTGGGATAATTAAGGAATAGGTTGAGCTTTTACTCTTTTTGCCAATTCTTTACTCTCTACTGAGACAAGCAGGAGAAAAAGAAAATCCTTCATTCACTCTCCAGCATTAATTCTTATGAAACCCACGGGCAACAGCTGTGTGTTCCTTGGAAGTTACATGCTCTCTGTCTGAAACAACCCATTGTAATAATGACTCTAAGAGAATAATAAAGATGACATTATATTCAAAGTGAAATGCTAGGCGCACACTGGAAGATGGGATTAAAATGCCACAAGAGCTGGGCTCAGTGGCTCATACCAGTAATCATAGGCTTAGATCTGAGGATCAAGGTTCAAAGCCAGCCCGGGCACAAAAGACCTGTGACTCTTATCTCCAGTTAACCTCTAGAAAAAGGAGTGGGGCTTGACTAACGGGTAGGGTGATAACCTTGCTCTAAAGAGCTCAGACACAGCACCGAGGCCAAGTTCAAGTCCCATGATCCACACAAAAAAATCCACAAGACATTCTTGTAAAAAATCAGAGTTTCAACTTTGAAAGCACTGGCCATCTTTTACAGCTATGTACCATCTTGAAAACATGTAGATGGCTAGCTCCATATCCCTAGGAGAAAGAAAATGAACACATATACAGAGGTTAAACTCTTAGAGACAACATCTCTCTGATACTTTGCAACGAGTACAAAAGAATCTCTTTACTTATTGAAAAGCCCGTGAATTAGAGGTCATGAGTATTCCAATCCAGATTTATAGCCGCTAAAATATCATGGTGTCATCTGCATCATAAGATTGTGATGTGTGAAACACCTTTGCATTCACAAGAATCAAGAATAACCAAATCCAATAAGCCCGGGTGCGCTCCTCTTTGAACTGGCGAATTGTGACTTTTGTTCTGTCCTACCTGATGAGAGAAAGGAAGTGTGAATCTTCAGCTGTTTTCAGCAGTCTCTTTGGATAACCAAAGCCAAGATGAAACCAAGATTGTGAAGGGCAGAATACATTCTTAAGTTTTTGAAAAAAATAACCTACAGCACTATGCACCTCCCAGTATACACAGCAATAAGTTTCCTTTACCCATCTATGAAGTCTCCATTTCGATCTCATTTGCTTGGTGATGCTCTCACAAACTGAACCAAGCAGATCTGTCAGACCTTCCCTTTGTAAACAATGAGTGTGAAAAGAGATGTGCTTTTGAATTCAGTCATTAAGTTTAATGTTGGAAATGTAATAAAAACATGAACAGCCCAAGGGCAGAAGAGTGTTCTTATTTAATTATTTCTTTGATTCATCGTACCAGCAATAGTCAAAGAACAGTGCCTGTCATGTAATAGGGATTCTATTTATGTTTTGGTGACCATCATAAAATATAGGTGGTTTTAAGATTAAGAAAAGATGACTTGTGGGGCTGGGAGTTTGGCTTAGCAGTAAAGTGTTTGCCTAGCATGGACTTGGACCCAAGTTCAATTCCTCAGTACCACATACGTAAAAAAAATCCGGAAGTCATGCTGTGGATCAAGTGGTAGAACTCATGCCTTGAAAAAGTCCAAGGACAGTGTTCAGGCCCTGTGTTCAGGCCCCAGGACTGGCAAAATAAAGATGCTTTGCTTGTGTTTTTTTTTTCTAATCCTATGATTATAGTTTTGATACTCTACTTCTTTATTATGAGAGTATTAGGAAAGAATTATTTGTAAGAGTACAACAGTATATAATGTTCATGTGAGATAGTCTATAGTAAACATTTTTTATTTGAATGTGTAAGGGTTTGTTCATTCAGTCTTTTAAACTTCTTGGAAGCTGATCATTGACAATTAGAGGAAATGTTCAATGCCTATTATTTAATGCATCCCAGAATAAATCCTTCCTTCCTTCCTTCTCTCCCTCCCTCCCTTCCTCTCTTTCTTCTTTCTCTCTCTCTCTCTTTCTCTCTTTGATTCACTGGAAAAGATTTACATCTCAGAATTGTGTAGCTTAATGCATAAATATGAAGTGACCACATCTATATGACTACTAGTGTACACAATTATTAGTGTAATATTTGACAAGAACCCCAAAATATTGGATTCCTACTTTAAAAATATATGTGCACTGCTTAGAATCACATGGTTTCAAATAAACTGAAAAGTAATGGAAAACATTGGGTGTTTAGCCCATGTTAGAAATCTTACTCTCTGTGAAAGTCCACATGCAAATCATCTTAATGTGCTTTCTCTAGTTTATTGCCTTATGGCCCTTTCACTGTAGTGATTCTTGATAGAGTAGATGAATCTAAAGGTAGTCCCTGAAAGTGATTGATAGATTGAAAATCTGAAAAGTATTCTCACTGGCACAATATTTATTTTCAACACTGATCTGTTTGCTTGCTTATCTCTACAGTAAATGAATCATTTCTCTGGCAAGTAGGAAAAAATTCCATTTATAAGCATACAACTGATGGAACTGAGAAACATAACAAAAAGAGAGATTAAATCTTTAAAAAAGTCACTTAATTGATTGTCTGACAATTATAACAGTAATGCTTTAAGTCTAAAGCATGAGACTCCCTGGCTCTGTTTTTCTTTTCTACTTAATTAGAACAAAATAAAATACAAGTGTATTCATAGTTAGCTAAAACTATGGGGGAAATTACACAGGAAGTTGTAGGCAATAAAGTACCAGCTGCTGCTTTGTATCTGAGTTCACCAGAGAATTTAGCAGAAAATATGGTTTTCTCATTCATCATGCCTGTGAATCAGGAGCTGCTTAAAGAACGATGTAAGCCAAAACTGTATTACTGAAACCTACTTATAATGAAGCATGGGATAAAAGTATAAAATGGAATACCATGATTAACCAAAGCCACACATTTGAAAATGAAATGGATATTGGATATTGACAGGCATTTATGAGACATTTTTCTATATTATATATATATATTTTTTTTTTTGCCAGTCCTGGGGTTGAGCTCAGCACTTGAGCATTGTTCTTGGACTTTCTCAATGCTCTATCACTTGAACCTCCACTTTTGGCTTTTTTTCTATGTATGTGGTACCGAGGAATCGAACCTTTGTGTATGCTAGGCAAGCATTCTACCCCTAGACCAAACTCCCAGCCCCTATTTTTTTATATATAATTCTATGTGTGTATTATCTTATTAGTGTGATTGATAACAAAGGAAATCTCTTCCTCAGACAAGCTGGGCAAAGAGTTCAGCTTGTCCACTTTAGAAACGGTGAGGAAGCAGTGAAGTACTCTCAGAGGAACAGAGCTGGAAGCCAACACAGACAGATTTATGTCTTGCTGTGTTATAACCATCATAGTAAAATGCAGCGACTCTAAATTCCAAGTTAAGGTGTTCTTAGATACCAACACAGTTGTGTTTGTACCTTTTCAAACATATACCAGTGAAGAAACAGCTCTATAAAATATGCCGGGCCAAAAATCAAAAATCTACCAGGTAAAAGTCTCCAAAGTGTGATTGTTATTTACCATGTATTGAAAAAATCACTACTCCCTGGCAAATCATTTGAATAATAATGTATTTCTAAGCTCTCAAAGAGCCCCAAAATTTATCCCAAATATATTCAAGAAGTATTATGAACTGAAGGTTTATAAAATATGTTTGCCGTATACAGCAATTTAAATAAATGCTTTTCTTCCTGGCCACAGGTTTGGTGAACTACTTTACAAAGATGCTTTCAATGACTGGGTTCTTTCACTTCTAAAATAAAAACTTCATTTCAATATGTTATATGGCAAAACCCTTGAAGTCATTCCTGCCTCACACAAAGGAGACAGAATGTCTGACACCACAGTGACTGGAATATTTGGAAAGCTTGCCAGAGTGCCTAATCCAGAACCTACTATTCCAATCTGACTTTAACTCTCAACCCTGTCCTGTTTCAACAAATGACCTCCTGGTACAGATGCTTTTTTGCCTTCATCTATTTGTTCAGCAGCTTTTATTAAGAAATTAATATGGTTGGCATTCTAGATCTGCAAGTATGCATGTGTTTCTACATATATATTTATATATGCTAAGATAAAATACCTTCTAACACACGTAATTGGGAGGAAATTCATTACTATTTAGTTTCTTTATTGTGTATGTGAAATATGTAGGATTTTTAATTCCAAGAGTTGTGTAATGCTTGCTAGTTGATTATTCTACCTCTTAAGACACTCTCTTGTCCTTTTATATATTATTTTAGATAAATTTTATTTCTCTTCAGGCTTAAATGAATTATGACTCTACTATTTATACTTCCTTATAACATAGAAATGACAGGAACCTAACAACGTGCCCAACCAGTGGTTGTGCAATTGTTTCAGAAACATTTTCTTCCCACACTAACCTCTCCATGCTTACCAGGAACCTCCATTACCAAATCTCTGCCTCTCAAAAAGCCAAGATTGCTGGTTTAAACCCCAATCCCAAGAGCAGATTTTTAAATTCTTAATTATCAAGAAATCTAATAAAAACAACAGATGAAGGTATGGAAAGCAGTATGGGGATTCTTCAAAACTGTAAACATAAGAGCTTCCACTATGAACCAGCAATCTGCCCCTTGGCATTTACCCAAATGTCCAGAAGCAAGGCCATACTAAAGCTACTAGCACAACAATGTTCACTGCAGCATTATTTACCATAGCAAAGATATGGAACCAACCCAGATGTCCCTCAGTAGACAAAGAGATCTAGAAGATGTGGTATTCATACACAATGGAATTTTATGCTGCCATTAGAAACAATTACATTGTCCCATTCATAAGGAAATGAAAAGACTTGGAAAAATCATACTAAGTGAAGTAAGTCAGTCCCAAAGGAGCATAGGCTCTATGGTTTCCCTCATTTGTAATTATTAGTACACATTTAGGATTCTTCTAACAGAGGGCCACAACTCAAAGGGCTCAAAACTGTGTACATGATGTCATACAGGATAAGACTAAACAAAATGAACTCTAGGTTAATGAAACAAGAAGTTTATCTTTGTGATTGTTGTTCTTAATGTACTAGGTAAAGTTTTCCTTTCTCTCTTTTATTTTTTTCACTTATGGTTAATGAAGTTAGTATATCTGAATTTGTATACTGGTATACTGTATACCCACTTATTGTTTTATTTGAAATAAGAAAGTGAAGGGGGAAATCAAGATTACTTAGAGAGGGAGGGAACAAAAACATGAGAAAGAATAACAAGTTTCAAGAAATAATGTACCCACCACCTGATGAATGTAACTGTAGGCCCTCTATAGTTTATCCTGCCAATAAAATACAATAAAAGTTATATTAAATTTAAAATAACAAAGGAATGAAAGAATTCACACAAGACTATTCCACACCATTTTAAACTATTCACTATCTCTTTATTTCCTTGGCATTTCCTAGTAGAAGACAGAGACTAAGAATTTGTCTATAGCAACGTTGTAACTAACATATCAGTACTAATATTGCCTTTCTCATGGAGTTTTTGAGAATATTTTGAGTCCATAAATGTAAAATACCCTGCTCACAACATGACAGACATTTTCTAATGTGTAATTATTATTAAAACAATAATAACACTGTGTTTAGTACTGTTCCTAATATATCATGTTACTTGATTTAACCTTCATAAAGCCTATGTATCTGGAAATACTATTAACATTTTGTAGATGCATAAGCAGAAAAATTTAAAGTTAAATAATTTGATCAATGACATGAATCTAAGTATTGGGAAAACGATTTGACCCAAGGCAATCCCTATGGCCTTTGCTCCCAAATACTAAGCTATGGACTCACAGAATGTGCACATTTCTGGAGGTAAACATGCAAGGATACACATCCATCCATATAATATATGTATAAAATCATATTCACATACATTCAATATTCATATACATTCATATTCAAATCATAAAAGAAAAAGTAACTGCTAATCATGTTCCAACTGCTAAAAATGTTATAATTATAAATACATATATACAAACAAAATGTTTAGTGTTCCACACTGGAAGATAAAGTAGATTGAACAGGGCTGGAAAAGTGGGTGTGGAAAGGGTTCCCCCTTAGGGTTACATGTAGGAATTGTCTCACCTTTCTTCCCAATTTGAATAACATCCCCAGTGAGTAGAACGTATGTGGGGAAAAATATGTATTTATAACTAAACAATAAGAATATCCTTGATTCCATGAGATCTATACTTAAAACTAATTACCTATGTTGAAATTGTATGTTTGGTCTCTTTAAAATAAGGCAAGATTCTTCATATGCAAAGACCTGTGTGCATTTCCTTGTATGAGTTTGCTCAAGATCAAGTTTTTCCTATTCTACCCAATGAAAAAAATGTTAGACATCTTGATATAACTATCCATTGGTCCAATTTATGATTGCTCTCAACTTGTCAAGGCATATTGCATGAATAACAATTTTAGAACTCTTTAATGTATGGGTTGAACATAGAGTTCCTCAACATTTATATTGCTGGGTTGAAAAACTCCTGAAGCCAAGATTGAATACATATAAACCTGAACAAAACATCATAGCTGATTTTAAATAAGAAAGCAACTTAGAGAAACCCTAATATTCCTTCATAAACAGATAAATTGAAAGAAAATAACACATTCCAATTTAGAGCATTTTCTTATTGTATATTATGGCAAGATCCCAGATAATTGAACTAAGTCTGATCAGTGACAAGCTTAACTGTCTCAGGGATATACGCACCTTAAATATAATTCTGTTTTTGGTAACTATAAATTCTTGGAGGGGAGGAATTAATGTTTCACTATTACTGAATATTTTGTATACTGCTTAGCTACAGTTAGTAATATATAAAAATGTATTTTATGAATAACAGAATTTTCCACTAAAGCAGAGTATAATCCAGTAGGTAAGTACATTATTTCTATAGGCTGCTAGGAAAGAACTCCAGAAAATATACTCTATTATGTGTACTATTGCTTTTCCAAATCACTATTGTATAAATTAGCATTAAATTACCTAGGGTTATTCCTAGACAAAACATAGAATAAATAAAATATAGTTTGTTTCTTCTGAGAGGGTCTATTATACTTGCTTAAAACCATACCCCTGTAAGCCTAAGGGCAGCTTTCATTACTTCAATCCAAATATGGAAAATTACACACTTATTTTCTTTGTTCTATTTTATATAACATAATTAGACTCCATAATGCTTTACTATTTTATCATTCTTAAAATACTTCCAATATTTCTTTTTTGCTCTTATTTTATCTTTATTTTTCTTTTGCTTTTTTGTTTTGTTTTGTTTTGTTGCCAGTCCTGGGCCTTGAAATCAGGGCCTGGGAACTGTTCTTGGGCTTTCTCAAGGCCACAGCTCTACCACTTGAGCCACAGCATCATTTCTGGCTTTTTGCTATGTATGTGGTACCAAGGAATCGAACCCAGGTCTTTGTGCATGCTTGGCAAGCACTCTACCACTAGGCTAAACTCTCGGCCCTATTTTTAGTTTTTATGAATTTGTTCCATTTCTTTGTTGTTGTTGTTGTAAATGTGATGTTCAGAGGGGTTACAGTTACATGAGTATGATAAAAAGCCTATTTCTTTTTTTCACATTTTTATGCTCCCCTTCATTTTGTTCTACTTATTGCATATAGAATGCATGAGACATGCTCACATGAATGAATGAACAAGTATATAATCACTATAACTTATCCTGTTAATACCAAAACATTATTAATTAAAATATATTTGCAGGCTCCTAACAGTGGCTTAATCCTAGGTATTATAGTACATATTTTAGAATGTACCACAATGCATCATAATTATTCATTTACACAACTGGCTCATATTGCCTTGTTTCCACAAATCTTAACACCACTCCATGCATGGCATATCACAGCCTGTCAAAAAATGTTGTTGTAGTGAGCTTGTGAACAAAACAAATTCCCTTTCAAAATTTATATTCACCTTGCTACGACTACAATACCAAAGAATTTAGATTATTCAGACATGATTCAATCACAGTAATTTAAGTGCTCTTTACAATTCATGATAATAATCTCTATTGATCTGGAAAACATAAATGCCAAAGGGAATTTGATAGATAGATGGATAGATAGATAAATAGATAGATAAATTAGATGATAGACAGATGATAGACAACTATCTGAAGATCAACATTCATATCATTATTTATATTTCATAATCAAGCAAGTAAACAGTTCCCAAATAGAAAAATTTATCAATATTTATATTTGGAACAATTCTTGGGCAATAATTTCATAAAGATAATGCTATTCAAATTTACATATTTCTTATCAATTTTTACCATTATATCTCTGAATTGTGAATGAGAGGTAGTCAATTAAATATACAATTGCATACTACCCACAGTAACAGCTGTACTTCTGTCACCTTTTAAGGCATCAGTAGTTATCAATGATGAGCATATTATTATATTATATATTAAAATTGTGAACTACATATTTGAAGATATTCAAAATAAGCAAGATATAAATTTAAGCTGCATTATAACAAAGTTGGATATCATGATACATTTTGTAACCTGACTACTTTTCTTCTGGAAGTAACATTTATGCTAAGAACTAATAGAAAAACAAGTCCATTCTTATATATGCACTGTCCTGATATACAAAAAGTTATCTTGGGATAAAAAGTGGATTTAGATGTTTCTGATACATCATTATAAAAATAATTCATTGCCAGTCCTAGGGCTTGAACTCAGGGGTTGGGCCCTTTGAGCTTTCTCAAGAGGAACACTCTACCACTTGAGCCACAACACCACTTCTGGCTTTTTCTGTGTATGCAGTGCAGAGGAATCAAACCCAGACTTCATGCATGATAGGCAAGCACTATACTACCAGGCTACACTCTCAGCCCACAAATTCTTAACCTGTTTGCATATTAGAAAGTGCCTGTTGTTGAAATCTACTAGTAGGTTTTAGATAGCATGCATTCTCTATGCAATTAGAGTTCAAGAATATGATATTGTGTTTACCATTCTACAAAAAAATTAAGATTTTTTGAAAAACTGGTACTGAGGAAATGTATTATATTATTACCAATGCAATATTGAATGAGGAAACTAATGATCCGAAGATTTTTTTCTGTAAATTTGAAAAGTAAACTAAGTTTGATCCAATTTTGCATTCAAGTTCTTCAAGAGGAATGAAGGAAAAAAGTATAAAGCTGCTTTGTAAAGATGGCCATAAAGTGAATTTTACTGTGATTCAATAAATAAATACGCAGAAGGATATTCTATGATTCACAATGGAATAAACAAAGTTTACTTGGAACTTACCGAAAAGGCAAATTAAAGCTATCAGACCCTTGGTCAGAACCCTCGGAGAAACACATGAACTACAAACAACAAACTGGTGAGACAAAGGACAAAAGGTGAGCCAGTATAATAACAATATTCACAAGAAACTATGTTGGAAATGAACTTTACAACTTGGAGGCAAGGAAAATGTGGATGAAAACAAGGGAGGGGGTAACAATATTCATTAAGATATGTTCCCATTTCTTACAAACATAACTATAACCCCTCTGAATATCACATTTACAATAAAATTAAATTAAAAAAGAAAAGTAGAATTGCAAACCAGAAACAAGAAATAGAATAATACTTGCTAGAGATTCTATCTCTAAATAAAAATTTAAAAGACACCCCCCAAAAAAGAGAAAGCAGAATTTCAGGGAAAGAAGAAATCCATCCTTCCCATCCACCTTTTTTAACCTGAGAATCCAACCCAAAGTATTTAGAAACTAGTTCTAAATGGCATTTTATTAAAAAGAAATTCCACCTTTGTGTCAATGTAGATGAGCTTAACTAATTAATTGATTAATCTACTCTGTTTTGAATCCACCAACAGTCTCTTTAAGATCCAGTGCTCAACAAACAATCCATTCTAAATAATTCAATAACCATTTATTAAACCAAAAAGGAATATAATGCATAGAGTTCTCCAAATTCCCTGCTCTGCAGGATCCCTTTAAAGCAAGCATTTGTGGAAGTGGGAAACAACTACAGGTTGGGAAAAGTTGTTCTAAATTGCTAAAGTATTGTACATAATTCTAAAAATATATGTAGGTTTATATTAAATCAATGCTTCACCATGTTTTGATTATTTTTTCCATTATGGTTTTGAGTTATTTTTTGTTATGGTTTTGAGTCATGTGACTTCCATCTACAGTACTGAGAATTTGACTAGATTTCTAATGTGTAATATTTAAATAATCTTTTTTCTTTCTTTTCTTTACAAAGTCAGTATAGCAGATTTAAACTAAAGAAAAAAACCTGATAACCTACCCCTCTGTAGATGTATGAAAGTAAATTACCTATTCTTTTTTTAAATATGCCTTTTCTCTCAGCATCTGAGTAATATATTTTTCCCTTCAGAAACAAAAGTCTGGCAAATGACATTCTAAATGATCATAAACAGAAAATGCACTCTCAAGCAATATTGTTTGTAGTTAGTTGAGGACATCATATAATTTTGTTTGCTATACTAAAAGTCATTTATGTTACAGAAGATAATTTCTTTTTTTGATTGTCCAAAATTGAAAGTTTTTGATGAAAGCTTCATTTCATGCCTAGACATCACACTGTTTTGAACTCCTTGAATTAGCTGTATTGTGCGTGTGCGTGTGTGTGTGTGTGTGTATGTGTGTGTGTGTGTGTGTGTGTGCGCGCGCACACGCGCGTGCCAGTGCTCTTTAAAGGATGCTGTTGCAAGTACCTCACAATAACAGCAAGTGTAGAATTTCATTAATAACATTTCATTACAGGCATTCTAACACTATACATCCTACTGAGATTAGAATACTGAAACAAAAACCAAAATTCTATCTGTGTAGACACTTGTACAACAGTGATTCTCCAAATTAAATTCTCCAAATTGAGTAACTTGACAATTATATATAAATGTGCATTTTGTTTAAGCAGTTGTAAGGTAGAGCCTGAGTTTCATTTCTTATGGGCCAGATTTGTTAAAACATGGTGGGCCTATTTTGAGTAGCAAGTCTGAAGTCTCTACAGTGGTTACTAACTCACAGCTAGTACTCATAACTTAATGTGAATATATTCTCTTTTGCTTCAATACATGTACGATTCCTAATTTAAAAATCAGATCTGGGGGGTCGGGAGTTTGGCCTAGTGGTAGAGTGCTTGCCTAGCATGCACGAAGACCGGGGATCGATTCCTCGGTACCCCACATACATAGCAAAAAGCCGGAAGTGGTGCTGAGGCTCAAGTGGTAGAGTGCTAGCCTTGAGAAAGTCCAAGGACAGTGCTCAAGCCCTGAGCTCAAGCCCAGGACTGGCAAAAAAAAAAAGAATCAGATCTGGTCAAATGCTTTCAGAGGAACAACACTTAGCCTTTGGTTACTCTCCTGGATTATGCTGTTGTTACCTGCATTATTCCTGTGTGTGTGTGTGTGTGTGTGTGTGTGTGTGTGTGTGTGTGTGTGTGTGTGTGTGTGTGTGTGTGTGTGTGTGTGTTGCTGTGGCTTGAAATTAGGACCTGGGTTCTGTCCCATAGTTTTTTTCACTCAAGACTGACATTCTACCCCATTTGAGACATAGCTCCACTTTTGACTTTTTAATCTTTCATCAAAGATAAGAATTCACAGACTTCCCTGACAAAATGGCTGCAAACTTGAATCCTCAGATTTCAGGCCCCTGTGTATCTAAGATTCCAAGTGTGAGCCACCACTGCTTGGAACATTTTACCCTTTTCATCTTTTACTAAGGAAAACTTTCATACAGTAATACTTGCCAAATTAAGTTTGAATTGATCCACCCTCTTTATCTAGGACCTGATGAGATTCAGTAGTTTTGTAATTGAATTTCAAAGTCTCTAATTAGAAATTAACACCTGATATATAAGTACTGCCTATGTTTCAGTTATTGTTTTGATCCTATGCCTGGTTTTGTCATTCCTTCTTGAACTGAGGACCTTAAATCGTCTTTTAAATCAAACACATTTATAAGTAATAGGTAGCAAAATAAATACTACTATCATTATAACACAAAAGGGGAGCTATCCGGGGTAAACGAGGTGTCATGTCGGTGTCAGGGTAGAGGAGCCCATTGCTGTCTATCTTTGTTTTCTGCATCTTAGTACCATTGTCAGAGAATTGAAGTATGTCATGCTACATGATTGGGGGACACTTTACTACTTTTATAGCCATACCGCTGTTTTCTATGGCACAGAAAGGAGAGTCTGCATACTTACACCCTATATCAATTACTTTTCCATAGTATCTGATGGAAACCACTGAGGAGGAGGGATAAATTTTTACTCAATCCATCTAAATAGGTAGTGTGTGGCAGAGAAGGGCAGTTCACATCATAACAACAAGGAAAGGAGACAGGGGAAGAAGTAAAGGCAAGTCCCCACCCCAAGTATCAACACCAGCCACCTACTTGCACCCATTAAGCCTTAAGCCTTACTCCACTTGTCAGCACAGGATAACACTGCCATTGTATTATGAATTTATCAGAATTAGACCTTGAGATCAAATTGTTTCTGAAAATGCCCTCATAGCCATACCCAGATATGTGGCTTACTAATCCCCTATTATGTATTAACCAAATTCATAAACAATGGAGATATATCTGTAATACTTCCTTATGGTGAAAATAGTTAAAACCTACAAAACCATCAAAGGAATGTTCTGAATATTTTACCTTTTTCTCTTAATTCTTCCTCATATGAAAAAAACATATAATTCAGAGAAGAGAGAGAAGCACCAGGTACACATTGATTTTCTGGGCAATGACATCAAGTGCCTGTAGGCACTGCTGACTCTTCTTTCCTGTAAGTGTTGCTTTGTCAAACCATTCATGGAAAGAACTACAGGGTAATAATCTTTTTTTTTCATTTTAATAGTATTGAAATTCAATTAAATGGATATTCCAAAGATCCATATAGAAAAGCTAAGGAGGGGGTCATATCAAGTAACATAAAATTACTCACACAAAGTTCCATCCATTGTAGACTATTTCATTCTCTTGCCTCATATTTTCAGGTGTTAATTTTTAAAGTGTGGTAATACCACCTTCAAGAAATACTGGTCTGTCAGTTAATAGAAAGCCAAATGAAAGCATGAGCTAGATAGAACGTTTATTAATGTAGTGTAGTATTAGTAAATCATATACTCAATGCTAACCTTTCAGGTATGTGTTGTTTTTATAAATTAACTGGAACTGGTTTAACCTCGGGGTCAGGTTCAAGTGGTGTACATCAGCAATCAGATTACAACTTGGTGCAATTTTTTCTGATTAATAAATTCACACACTCCACCAATTCATTTGCAAAGTAATTGAGTACCTGGCAAGGTCAAAGAAGTTTCCCTCTGAATAAATTCCGCTTTTTAAAATGCAGCTTAAACTATGAGAAAGATTACTCAACTTATTTCTATTGGAGGAGAAAATATTCTGAACAACTTGATGGGTTTAATGACCACTTCCAATTATTTATTCTGAAAGAAATAGAAAAATTCTATAAACATCTGATGTATTATTATTATTATTATTATTATTATTATTATTATTATTATTTTGCCAGTCCTAGAGCTTGAACTCAGGGCCTAAGTACTGTCCTTGGGCTTTTTCCTCAATGCTAGCACTGTGCCACTTGAGCCACAGTGCCACTTATGGCTTTTCTGTGTATGTGGTATAGAAGAATCGAATCCCGGTCTTCATGCATGCCAGGCAGGCACTCTACCACTAGACCAAACTCCCAGCCCTTGTTTTTTATTTTGCCAAATTAAACACAATGTATCACTTTAGTCCAAAAGGTACACATTCTATCATTCTTGGGGAGCGCTCAAAGAAAACCATTAATACCAAAATACAATTCTCAGGGCTCAGTGATAATCTGAATTTAATTTTGCAAATATACTAGATATAAAGTCATCCTAATAAAAAATGAAAAGAGAAAAAATGAAGTGTTTACGGTCTTCATGTGACATTAACATCTGGATATTGGTTCAAAATTGTACTTTAAAACTTTGGTCTCAAGATAGATTCAGTCAGTTATTTCCTGTGGTATTAAATCCAGTGATTCAAATCTCTTTTCTTGTTCCACTTTCTATTACTCCTAAAATATTTCAAGATAAATATTTATTTTGAAACTATAAGCCAGCTGATATTCTAAGATTAAAATATAATTCACAACCATTTTAAGATGTTTTATATATATAATATTAAACTGATATTTTTACTTTCCTTAAGGATATTTCAGATAGTATTTCAGAAAATATAAAATACACATGCACTGGTCAGAAGCTCGCCAAATTCTCATAAATTCCATCTTTGAGATAGTTGAATTTGAAATGCAAAGGACAGAAGGGAGCTATCTAGCAAGAAAATCTCTTGAAAAGCAGAGTTTATGAGCTGCTATAATTTTTTTAGAAGAGTAATTATAGCATTGCTTTTAAACAGCCAAGATCTTGTTGTTGTTTTTTAAGATAATCCCTTGGCTAAATATATAATAAGAAGTGAAAATGGTTTGATTGAAGAGTCCTGCAAAATTAATCAGTCAAATTTTAGTATTCTATTGATCATGTGAACTGAGAGTAGGAAAAGATACAGTGAGGAAATAATCAGAAACAGGTAGAAGAATGTCTTCCAGGGGAAATAAGTACTTTTCCATCAGAGCTCTATCTCTAGTGGAGTCAAAGTGGAAATAGTTTCTCTCCATCTAACTTGAGGGTAGTCCCAATATTGAATTTTTGTTCCACATAGTACCAAAGCACTAAGAAAAACTCAGAGAAAAAAATTATGCAGAGCCTACTTTTAGAATAAGTGAAAGCAATGATCAGTGAAGGGTAGGTATGTTTCTAAAGCACATTTTAGTTGATGATATCAATTTGGGATTCAGCATTGGAAGTATTTGTTTAAGGATGATGCAGAGCAAACTAAATTAACCTAAAGAATACTTTATCACAACTTTAAAATATGAACTGAGAAAAGGTACAAAGACGCAGAATCCTAGATTATAAAGTGGAAAAAGGACTTGCTACATTAAACCAGTATAGTAAGTATCTGATAATCAGCAGATAGCCAGATGCAGAATTTGTCAGAGCATAAAAAGATAATAAAAAATGCAAGACAGAAATAATCGCAAACAAAGTGAAGATAGTAACAATTTCTGTCTCATTGGATTATTCTAATGTAAACTGAGAGAGTTTATTACATACCAAATTGTCATTACAGTTTCTGAAAAATAAATAGACTTCTCTGATGTCCAAGGATTCATTAGCGTAAAACAGGAGCCCGTCTTCTCCCTCAATAAAAGCTAAAAACTTGTAAAGGATAGAAGGAAAGGTGACTGGTGAGATGCAAGAGCCTCAAAGTGGGAGACAATTCCAAGGAAGTTCACCAGTCCACTAATTCAGTTCTTATCCAAAGGACACAGGAGCTAGCTACCCAGATCTGATTCTTACATTACTATTCACTCTGTATACAATCATTACCTGACAAAGTCAGTAACCCAAAAGTATATTCTCAACACTTTGGTACTTATCCTAAAACCATAGTTAGACACTTGAGAGGAAAATGGTCATAGCCAAAAAATGTATGAGAATTGGCTTTTGTGATCATTTAAAATTGATACACTGGAAAAATATATCTTCTGAACTCTATAATTGGTGCATATTCCTCAATATTCCACATAGCTGATTATAAATGAATATTTCGTGTACTTAATTTATAAAATGTTCTCTAGCTGATGACTTAATTTCTAGAACACAATCTGATTTTCTTAATAACAACACAGTTACAAATAACTGTCTTAATACAAAAGTTTTAATCTATCTATCTATCGCTGGTTCTGAGGCTTAAACGTAAGGCCTTGTCACTGTACTTCAGCTTTTTTTGTGCCCACTTCAGCCATATCACTACTTAGAGCTGAGTGGTTTATTGGAGATAAGAGTCTCACAAACTTTTCTGTTTTTACGTTAATCCTTGGATCTCAGCCTAATAAGTAGGTAGGACTACAGGCATGAGCCACCAGTGCCCAGCTCAGAGATTTGTAAATTAAAGATAATCCTTAATCATTGGGAGATCACTAGTCAGTAGAGTAGAATAGTTCATTTTAACTGGAAGTCCACAGTCAGGTTTCTAGGTCTAATTAAGTTTTCAAAACCATTTATTGATTTTGATCTTTCATATATTCATATTTTTATTATTTGTGATTAACATTTTTTGAAAATTTTAATAGATATTATTTACTCTTGTGCTAATCTCTTGATTCATAAATTTAATACAAACCTTATAACACATATGCTATGTGTTATAATGTGATATAACATATATCACATTAATAAAAAAGCTCTAAAAATGTTCTATCTCTTGATTTTCAATTTGAAGTAGAAATATATGCCAATTTGAAGTAGTATGTTTATGTCGATTAATGCTATATCAGTAGTTATCAATTTCTAATTGTCCCAAACAATACCATAATAGACAATATACTGTATTTTAGAAGATAATTAAATTTCCTATCTCTTCACTGAGTTAAAAAAAGATTATGTTGTAGCTTCTAAATAATGATTCTTTCCCATTACAGAATTCTGGAGTTTTAAAAAATTTAAATAAGATTCTTTTGTTAGTACATTACATCTGATTCATGAATACAAAAGGAGAAAGCTTTCACATCTTCCATTTATGTGTCTCTTTTATTCCTTACTAGTTGAATTATTCCATTAATCTTTAACCCAAGAATTTCTACTCTTTCTCTTCTTTTCAAGTAATCCTCAATCAACTGATAAACAAAAAAAACACAGCTTTTATCTGGAATCATGGTCTGAATAAGCTTAGAAAATATACTTGTCATTTCATCAGTCAGGCCATAATGAACATATTGAGTAAATTCATATAATTTTAGAATATCATTCAAAACTCCCTTGTTCAGTTTCTCAAACCCAGGTTGACACAAGCTGTGTGGCTCTGATTGGCAAATGATTTCAACCATACTCTTCCAGTAAGAATATGTCATTTTGAAGTGAAGTCAATTCTGAGAGAGAAATAAAAAGTATCTGTTACTTATTTATGCTTATCATTGTCATAGGCTAGATTTTTCTGGACAATGAAATAAGCTTATCGTTTCTTCTTCATTTTGCTCTAAGAAATAGAATATTGTTTCTTTGTTACAATAAGAAAGATGTTATAAATAAATATGTACAGGTATACACAAATCCAAATGCATAGTGAACATATCTCAGACTGTTAAAAGTGAAGGACCTAGAGAAAGAAATCTCAGTCATAATCATAGTGCTCAGATAAAATCATCACATAAACAACCCAAAAGAATATTACAACAGAGCTATTTATTATGTCTTAGTAAATTACATTTAGTTCTGGTCTGATAAATTCTAAAAACCTAACTGGATTCAGCAAAAGTTGCAAACTGATCAAGCTATGTTATTTAGATTTATTTTCATATATTACTTTTCCAGGATTATGTTTTATATTTCTACACACATTTGCATTTACCAAATGCACATATTGTTTTTCATATCTTATTCATAAATTCTTAGGAACCCATTTCCTTTAATAAATGATGTATGAAGAGTAAAAGAATTCCCATACTAAAGTATTTCTCATTAATTACATAGCTTCTTTATCATAAAACTAAAGTGTAAAAGTCTTTCTCATCCCTGGGGAATGAACAAAGAAAAGCATCATCCTGAAACCAATTCAAAGAACTTACTGAAAATGGGAAAATTAGGGGACAGAAATTGTGGCTCTGTATGTGTGGCATCTGATTTGATGATGTCACAAAAGATAACTTTATGTAGTAGTTATTAATGAAATGCCAAGGAATTGATGTCTCTGAGTTTAGTGTTCAAAAACAAATGAGCCAAGTGGGTGTATAAATCTCCACAGAAAGGACGTGTTGGGGCCGATAGTTCTCTGGAGTCAAGAGAACTGCCCTGTATAATGTTGACTATGGAGAACATCTGGATCCTCTACCCATTAGATGCCAGTAGCACGTTGCTCCCAGCTGTGAAGAGCCAAAAATGTCTCTACACATTGCCAAATGTCCCCTGGGGGCATAATTGCTCCAGGTTGAGAATCACAGTATAAAACTAATAGAAGACTATAAAACTCCAATGGGAATAACAATAGCAACAACGCAGCCAGATTTGATTACTCACTATATATTAAGTATTCTGTAGACATTTCCATATTCTAGGCTTAGTGTTGCCTGTTTTTGTAAACATTATATCCTTTTTTATCCAATAACTCCATATACTATTATGATTTCATTTTCCAGAGGAGGAAAGACGCTTCATGGTTAAATTATTATTCCATGTCTTTCTGATTCCAAATCCAGAATTCTCAGAACCTTTGGCCCCTGCTCCTTGAGGTTTAGACAATGCAATTGGCATTAACTGAATTTTATGCAGCAGGAAATTAGGACTTTTGAGAAATCATACAAAGTGTGATCTATTGCCTAAAGCCCTAGGAGAAGGACACTTCCTGCTGAGAACTATTTCAGTTGCCTCTACTTTATCTCTCTGTGCTCAAGCTCTGAGTTCAAGGCCCAAGTCTGGCAAAAATAAATAAATAAAAAGTGTTGCACTTGATGAAGGCAGGGAATTTTTTTCAGGAAAAAGTATAACAATATTTTGTACCTCCAGTGTTCCTTGGTAATTCACTCAAAACAAGCAATTAAGTGGAATACACTGTATCTTCAATAATCCATATGTGTGTGTACACAGGCCCATATGTTATTTGTATGTGTATACTAATATTCTAGTGTTTGAACTCAGGATTTTGTGTTATTACTTGGCTTTCCTGCTCAAGGTTGACACTCTACCAACTGTCGTTTCTGTTTTAATTAGACTTAAGTGTCTCATGGACTTTCCTGAAAAGGAGGCAGTGAGTGGAGGTCTTCAAACTGTGATCCTCATATCTCAGCCTCTTGAGGAGCTAGAATGAAAAGTGTCAGTCATCACTACCCTCTATATATTTATGTATTTCATTCATAACTAACATCTTTTTATAACATCAACTAAGAAAGACTAAAACATAGCACAGACACATAGTTATCTGATAATGTCACTTAATTTGGGCACAGCATACAGGAAAACACAAGCTGGCTAGACGTTAGCCAATTTTCCAAAAGCTTTTTTTCTCTCTGATGATAAAATGTTTATTGCCAGTAGAGAGCATGAGATTTTAAGACACATTTCTGAATTCATTATTGAAATGTATTTATGAAATATAAACAAGTTTGACACTATTATTTTTTTTAATCAAGAAATTATGGTAAGTCTGGGCCACCAGTGTCATGTACCTGTAATTCTGGCTGGATCTGAGGACCACAGTTCTAAGCCATTCTGAGTAGGGAAGTCCATGAGTCTCTCATCTCCAATTTGCCACCAAAAAGCTGTGGAACTGTGGCTCAAGTGGTAGAGATTCAACCGTGAATGAAAAAAAGAAAACGCTAAATGACAGCACCCAGGTCCTGAGTCCAAGCTCCAGTACTGGCAAAAAGAAATAAATGGTGGGTGGGGGGAGGGTAATGGGTACCAAGACATGTGAAAGGGTTTCAATGTATGTGAATTAATGCACCTTCTATCTGGAAAATATCATGTAGCCCTTTTATTAATTACAATAAAAATATTAAAAAAATAATAGTAAAACATCAATATTAATCATCAAAACTAATCACTAAAATGTCTCCTTTAAAAATACATGTAACTTCACTTAATATGATTTTTTCAAAGGAACATAAGCTCAGTGGTTTCTCTCATTTGTCATAATCAGTAGAAAACTTGGGCTCTCCTAGCAGAGATTTACAATAGAACAAAACCTAAATATATAAGGCCATACAGTATGACATTAAATGAAAGGACCTCCAGGATATAGAAACAAAAGCCATATGATGCGTGATTGTTGTCCTTAATGTACTATGTTATCTCTCATCTCTTTTGCTGTCCCTTGGTTATCTCATATTGTTACAGTATTTCACCTTGTTAACTGATATATTGTATATATGCATATTTCATTATTCGAAATCATATAGGGAAGGGGGAAATGGGGACCAAGACATGAGAAAGGGTATTAATCTTTGTGAAGTAATGCACCTTCTATCTGGTGAATATAATGTAACCCTTCTATTAATTACAATAAAATATATGAAAGAAAACTAACTAAATAAATAAATCAAATCCATAGCTGTAAAAATATATGTCACTTTGTAGCATACATTTTTATGTAACTATTTTGCCAGTTATAAATTAACACATTACCAAGTTTAGGCTAAAATCAACATTCAGTCCTAAGAGAAAACATAAAAGGTAGAATGTATATTTTAATTGTCTGTAAAAGCTGCAAGTTTATAATATGTATTTGTACTTATGTATTTTTATATATTTCCACCATTTCCCTACTAAGAAACACAGGTTTGCCTTTGCATTTTAAAATGCTCATGTGCTAAAGAACTTATGTAAGCTCATAATCAATGAACTTTAATATTAATTGTCTAGACAAATTAACTTCCATTTTAAAAACATAGTCTTAGAAGTAGAGATAATCAGTTCTTTGTCACAGCAGATAAAATAAGCTCACAGCCAAAAATACCAAAGCACTATTTTTGGCAGGTGCATATCAACATTTATGTTCTTACCCTGCACCCAAAGAACATTTAACAGATCAACTGTATCTACATTTCCTGCTTATCTGCCACCTATTTTTGTATTTCTGCTATGACCTGCTTCCTTAAAAAATCCATGAATTAACCTAGCATGTAAAGTCAACATGTGCCTCTTTAAAGCCATATAAAAGAGATAGTTATATTAGTTTAAGTCTTTTGTCTAGGGGTTGAAGTTTAAAATTTAATTCATTCTGAACTTTGTTATTATTCTTTATACTAAGCACTCTATTTAAACAAAATCTACATGAACTCCTATCTATAAATATCACCAAGCATCAGTAAACCTTTATGGAAACAGACTGTCAATTTATGTCTTGGCAAGATCTCTTGTTCTATAGCACAATACCAATACCTCTGTATAAAATACCACATTGTTTCTTAGCTATTGCTATTTTTAACTGATTATACAAGACATCTTGCAATTTCCAAGCACAGGGAAAATAGTCTGCAATTAGTAATTCTGAGGGTCAAAATATTTAGAGAAGAATTAAAAGAAGGTGCAGAAGTTAAGAAATAATTTAGGCATCCAAAAATAACCATAGCTTAAAGAATATCAAACTTAAACTTTATTTCCATTAAAATAAAAATTTTCCCAGGTATTTATTCAATAACACTTTTTAATTTCTTCTTACTGTTCATAAATATAAAAACCAAAGAGATTCTCATGCTTAGTAGTTTGCCTCTAGAGCTATAGGAACATGAATTTCTCTGACATAGTTTATCTGAATGTACATATGTCAGATTAGCACAAGTGCTAAGTCATAGTACTGGAAAAAATGCTCTGGTAATCTTTCCAAAGTGTGATGTGTAAAGACCAAAGGAAGAAATATATAGTTAATACTTTTAATTTATTTTATAAATAAACTTCAGTACATTATTATATTCATCATACTAAAGTTAGTATTTTTAAATATTATATATAAATATATTGTGAAATTCCATATAAGCCAATTAATTATATGACCAAGGAACATCTTGATTTTACAAAGGAAATAAGTTGATTGTTTTCTATTCACACAATTGGAATCCACAGGTCCTACAAAAAGGAAGGTGATATTTTATCACAAAAAGTGAACTCATAACACAAATTGCTTTACCAATTTTTTGTTGTCTTCCTCTCAGAAATTTGTTCCTAAAGGCTATTTTTATAAGATGCCTCATGTGTAAACAACCATCATATTCATATTCATGAATAACTAGTGGAAAGTGAACTACAATATCTAAAATCTTGCCACTTTCATTATTTAGAAAGCTAACTCTGAGGAATAAGATAATGAAATTCATCACAGACAGAAGATACTACAGAGAAAAGCGAAGGAATGTTAACACTTGCACCAGTAGATCATGAAAAAAATTGAATCTGTACTCCATAAAAGAATAAACTGTAGTTTTAAAACTCAAATTCTAGTACATTATTCCATTTGGAAATGCAAGAGCATCTGTTCAGAATGGCCTACCATTTTCCCCCAAATGAAAAAAATGTAAAAAATAGAAGGAAATAAACTAAATAGTGGCCAACCAGAATTGGTCAGAAATAGTTTCAAAGTTTAAGGGTATGATCAGAGAGCTAGTGGCATTCCTCCAGTTCATACAGTGTGGTTGATTAATGATACATAAAGTTGTCTCCTTAAAAAAACTTGTTTCGATAAATGACACAAATACTGCCCATAAAAAACATTAATGATTTATAAGAAAGCTTTTGTAATTGTAATTCAATCATGAAGGAAATAGCTAGCCTGCATCATGAATATTAGGGTTGTTTCTAAAGAAAAGTCTTCCAGATTTACATTAGAACTCGCACCGGATCCATGAAGAAAGCCACACTTAGCATATAGTCCTATATATGGACCTATCTTTTTATATGCATGATAATTGTCAAGGTTTTCTGACAGAAGAGACATAATCTATGAGTCAAAAGTAGTGACTGACACAAGTATAAATAAGCAATGTCACAGGATGTTTCCAGAGGATGACATTAAAATTCTTATAATAGGTTAAGTTGTTTAATTATTCCCTGTTTTAGACCTGCACTGTCCAAAAACTACCTGCTAAATGTGCTATTAAAGATAAGTGAATTAAAGTGATAAAAAAAATCAAGAATCTAGGTCCTAAATGAAACATACACACACACCATCACCACTACCACCACGGCCACCATCAGAAATCTCAATCGTTTCATAGCTTGAATGTGGGTAGTTAACTACCTGTAAAACACAGAAGATAACAAACATTTCCACATGTCAGAAATATCTACTGGCACAGCACCTATTTCGAGTGTATGTAATATGTAAGTGACAAAAAGCCTGACCAAAATGAAATAGAAGTTGTATTTTCGGTCACAGGAAGAAGTCAAGTTACAACTTGCTGATAAGGGTCAGGGACTTAAATGATGATTCCAAAAGAGCCAATTCTGTTTGTATTTCTCCTCCATCACTCTTCGTGTTGTGGCTTTGAACTTATGATGCTCATTGTGTGGGTACAGGATGATGCTGCAGATGTGGATACCTCTCACATTTCCAACCAGAAATGAAACAGAAAGGAAAGAGAAGCCCCCACTATCTCTAATGAAAGCAAAAGATTTTGTGAAAAATCCCTCAGACACTGTTGCTTTTCCCTCCAGAGTCTGCCTCATGGCTGGTCCTAGCTCAGCCAGGAAGCCTGGGAAAACAATTCCAGTAAAATCAAGGTTCAGTTAGCAAGAAAGAACTGGAAATTAAATTTGGAAAAGCAACCACCCTACTTATCACCAGTTTAAAGAACAACAAATGAGAGGATAAAAAACCAAAGATTGTAAACACACTTCCCTTGGGGGAGAGGGGGGAGAAGGGTAAATAGTCTTAGAAAAAGAGAACCTCTCATTTTGAAGCCAAATACTGAATGTTAAATTGTTTCCTGACTTTGTGAAGAAGTATTTTTTAAATGCAAAGGCTGTCCAAATTATTAAGATATGACATTCCAACAAAAAGGGGCAGAAAGTTAACAAAGCTGAGAATACTTCTAATACCCTCTCATTTTTGTAGTAAATCTTTTGTTTTATATTCTTTATGTGGTTTTATTTAACAAAGAAATGGATTTTTCGTAACTGCCAACACAATCATTTCTTTAAGCATTTGTGCCCAAGACATTTCACAAAATTATTCTTGTCCAAATGAATAGAGCTGAGAGTGAACATTTACCATGGAATAAATATTGCATTAATTAAATCCCAAGAACATAAGCAAATTGTTTGCTTTGGTAAACTAAAAGAGGAAAAGCATGGCAAAGATTGTCAAGAAATTTTTGCATGAAAAAATTAAAACTAGTATTACTGAAAGGATACTGGATATTCTAGAGGTAATAAGTTAGAAAAACTAAAATTCTATTTGCTTTAAACCAGCAATATTCCCTAGTAACATCAGGAATTCTCAAGATATAGCAAATAGTTTGAATCTATCATATGAGTTCTGTGATCAAAAAATGCAAATATTTATATTATGATTTCATAAATGGCAGACTTCTCAAAAGACATGAATCTTCCAGATATGGCATTTCATAAGAAAGTATATTAAACGCTAAGTGACATGATCAATTTAAAATAAAGAATATAAGTAATTCATGTAACATATTACCAACACTTGAGGGTGTAGTGATGCTACAAGTTGGATTAGGACTCACAGAATTCCTACTCAGTAGTCCTAATTCCAGGTATTAGAAGAGAGGGTTTTTCCTCTGCTGGTACCTTTGTTTCTGAGTAGCATTCTCCAGAACTTTGATGCAATCCTGTAGTTTCAGTTTCAGTGACCCCATCTATGATATTTGGTTATGACAGAAAGATACTCTGATAACAAGCATACTAATAGACTAAGAATGAGTGAATGGAGATGTTTCCTAGCTGATTCAGGTGTGTGTATTCAGAAGACAAGGATAGTAAAAGGGTTTTATATAAATAAAAAACTTGGTTTAGTCATTGTACATCAGTTTTTTGATCAGCAATAATATTTTGCCCTGTGTAGTTCTTAAGGGGTAAATTCATTTAAATGGACTAAAATTGAAGTTTCATGCTAGCCACATGATAACTGTTTAATAGTCACAGCCCCAATTCCCAACAAAAGCTCCTTCTCTTTCTTTTTCTTTTCTTTTCTTCTTGTTTTTGTTGTTGTTGTTGTTTGTTTTTTTGGGGGGACATGGGGCTTGAACTCCACCTGGGCACTGTCCCTGAGCTCTTCAACTCAAGGCTGTTCCCCTAACCCTGGGTCTGGGCATTGTCCCTGAGCTCTTCAGCTTAAGGCTACAGATCTATCCTTGAGACACAGCCCCACTTCCCATTTTCTAGAGGTTAATTGGGATAAGAATCTCGGGTCCTTTTGTGCCTGGGCTGGCTTTGAACCTTGATCTTCATATTTCAGTCTCCTGAGGAGCTAGGAATACGGGCTGTGAGCCACCGTGCCCGGCTTCCTTCTTTTTCTTTCTCCAGTAGTTCCAATAATGAAACATATAATCAGAGTGTTCCTGAACATCTTGGATATAGATTAAGCCAACTGAGATAATCATGTTGCTAGAATCATACACTAACAAATGATGCTCACATAAATGGATTAGTACTGCATCATCTTTTCAAAAAAAGAATACATTTCATTTTTTTAATGGTAATGGATATGCTGGATAAGAAAAAGAAATAACCCTCCCCCCAAAAAAACATAGCCAAAAGACCAGAGAATCTTTTTTGGGGCGAGGGTGAAAAGGGGAAGACTAACAATATGTTAGAAGATGCTCATCAATCTAGTTTTGTTGCTGAAATTTTGAATTGCAAACCAACTGATAAAACTACTTGGACAAGGGCCAGAGGTTGGCCTACTGGTGGAGGGCTTGCCTAGCATGCACTAAGACCCGGGTTCAATTCCTTGGTACCACATACATGGAAAAAGCCAGAAGTTGTGTTGTGGCTTAAGTGATAGAGCACTAGCATTGAGAAAGCCTCAGGACAGTGCTCAGGCCTTGAGTTCCAGTCCCAAGACTGGCCAAAAAAAATACTTAGACAAGTAAAATTAAATATGTATATATATGTATAGATATGTATATGTGTGTCTTTAAAACAGTAAAAGTAATATAATAAACTGTAATTTACTTACTCAACAATATCATGTTTTGGGATACTTATCAAATTAAACAATGAAATGGGAAGGCCAATATTCTTTTTTAGCAAAATATCTATTAGAAAATCTTTTCACTGTGCCAAGTTGCCTGCCATGCTGGAAACCTTCTCTATCCTGCTATACAATTCTAATCCAATTTGCTTTCCTATGTCAAATACAATATTCAGGATCACTCTGGGAAGATAATTATTTTGTCAAGCTTCAGATATCTGGCAATGAACCCATTTGACCTTAATTTCTAAACACACAAAACCCATTGAAAATATGTTTTAAAATATTTGAGATCATTTTCCAAGCTGATAGAATCAATATTAGATATTTTGTTGCTATCCATTTACTCTGAACCTCTAAAAATTTCTGCCCTGAAAATCAAATACTTTTGAAACTGTTCATCAACAATTAGCACCTGTAAAGAATTTTTAAAAGGATGGGAATCTATCATGAAATATATTTTTAAGATACCATGTAACATCAGGCTATAGAGTTAAGTAGAGAACATGTCGTAAGACCTCTGGGACAGGTGCAATAAATGTTCCTTATTACATTGAGAGTGCATCTAGCCAGTGGAAATGTCTATTATAAATTCTGGGACAATATAATGAAAACAACATGACCTTCTTCGCTTCTTCCTTCCTATTTAGTGACATGGGTTACCCTAGGTACTGGAAAGCACAGCCACATAGTAGAGAATGGTAACTGACCTTCACTAAAAAGTTTTAGGATCAGAGAAATAAGCTTGCCCTGTCTTGAGCTTGTCCTCCATTCTGAGTACATCCATCAATGCAGGTTTTCTTTATACCATAACTCATCCTTACTAATAAGTATTTTTATTTAATTCTGCTGAGTCTTTTCTCACATGCAGTTGATTAGTCAAAAGAATATAATTACTGTATAAATGAGATCGAAAGCTCATACAAATAAATGTCTACAACTAGGGGTAGAAGCAATATTGCTTTAGGTCATGTGATATATTTGAATATTGTATTTCTGGGCGATGCCTAGAGGCTTTGTGATGATGAGTAAATTTTAAACAAAGGTGGCCAAAGCCTGAGTATAAAGACAAATGAGAGAACATTTCCCAGTGGACATTTCCCAGTTTGATATTACCAACTAGCAGTGCATAATCTAAAAAATGCATTTCTATGCAATGCACATGTCTGTAGGTAGAGTCCATGTTGACCCATTCACATGTATACTCAGACACAAATGTACATATGCAGTAGAAAATAACTTGCATTTCCCAGAGAGTCTCATTCTTGCCACAGCAATTTCAGGGGAAATGATTTTTATTTTCAGACCTGCTTCCCAAATCTGTTTAGAAACAGAAAGCAAGGTAGGCAATTGTTCCTGAAAACCAGCATTGCCATTATGAGGTATTTCTGGCAACAAGAGACCCTTTTATGGGAATTTTCATTTACAGAAAGAGAAGCAAAGGAAGGTAATGGAAAGGAGAAAGTAGTATAAATCACTTGATGTTTTCAAGTGGCTTTTACCAATATGAGCTCAGATTGGAGGGGCTTGTATGTCTTCTGTGTGTTTGTATCCCCCTTTTACCTTTACTTTAATTTCAGGAAGCCCTTATTAACTATTCATGGAATGCATATACTTGTACTAGACTAGTGAATACTATAATACTGAATAAGGCATAAACCCCTGTCCTTGGACATCGTCTAACAGGGGATATTGACATTTTTAGTATAAAAAGTGATTAGTCTGTATTTAAATAACACAAGCTTTACTTTAAGCTTGAATTGTGTAGGGCATGTATGCTTCCAAGAACATAAACACCAATGTACCTGTTTATGCCTTTTTTTTTGTAGCAACTCAAATATCCTTTCATTTTACATGCAAATACCTATACTTGATTAAAAAATGAAAATAACCATTGCTTATTATTACTAGCTTTTGAATTATGAGCTACAAGCAATCAAAATTCAGTAACTTTGAAAAATGTACTCCTTTGTAAACAAGTAGACAAATGCTATCTTATGAAGTTCATGCCATTTGGCAAGAAAAAATGTGTCATGGTTTACAAACCTAGTGAAGTTTTTGAATGTTTAGTGTTACTTGGTCCAGCTTAACAGCCCTGGAAAACCCAGGGATAATAAGAAATCACTTTGCTAGAATGGTAAGGCTAGATATTACAGGGTTAAAAGAAAGTACAGAAATCAAGTTTTTATATTAATATGGTGAACAAAGTGCTAATATATATTTTCATGCTTCCATCTCACAACATATTTAGTTAATTTTATTCACTGTAGAAATGTCTAATTCAGTCTCTAAGATAAAGGAAAAGGCAGCAAATGTAATCAAATGAATTATTTTTATGTATAAGTAATAAGTTTCAAATAAAATCTCAGAGGTATGACAGCTATTCTTTGACGTTCCAACTGTATTCAACTTTAGAAATAAAAGCAAAGTACACATTCATGGGGGGGGGAAATGTAGGTGCTATTAAGTTCAGAATTTTTTCTTTATATTTAATGATCTAAGGTGCTCACTGGCAATAATTCCAGTATTTTGAAGGACACTGTCACCCATTTCCTACCAGTGATCCCCAAACAACTACCCAAATCACATACACGTTTTCATGGAAGGAAAAAGATTACACATATCAAATTGTGTACACTTTTATCAGCCATGAGAAGGTCCAGTGATTCTATCCCAAATGCCCTTCTCCAAACTTGTTTTTACTTACTTTATCTCATAGAGCATCAAGTATTATAAAAGATCAATCTGATACTAGTGGATCTTTTCTATAATGCTACCTACTCAGGAATCTGAGATCTGAAAATAATAGTTCTGAGCAAGTCGAGACAAATCTACAGAACTGTTCTCTCCAGTTAACTATCAAAAAGGTGGAAGTGGAGGTGTGGCTCAATAGTAGAGCACTGACATAAAGCCCAAGATCCTAGTGAAAATTCAGTAGCCTGAGTTTGGGTCCCTAGTGCCAGCCCAAATAAATCTATAAAAATAAATCAGAAGACAGCATTGTTGGCATACAGCATTTCTTGTAGCTACTTCTATTTCTAATATATATGTATATATATATGTATATATATATATATATGTATTTTTTTCCTTGGTGCTTGATCTAACCCCAAGAATAAATTTCAAAAGGAACATGCCCTTCACAATTACCATATAACATCCGAATCTGCTAAAGAAAACTGTTTACTTGATTGCCTTCTGAGTTTATCTGTAGCAAGTTAACATTCTTTAATAATATCGTTTTTCCATTGTACGTACATGGTCTCTATTTTAAAATGTAATCCTATTTTATAGATGAGCCACATAAAAATTGATACACTGAGGTTTTTTTTTCAGTTTTACCATAGTTATCAAGTTGAGGCAAATTTTTAGAATATTCCCTGTGGTCTAGGTGAAAGTAAAATAGAACTTAGCTTCATTCTGTTATCTTACTAACATGTGCTTTGAAATGACCTATTGATTAAATTCTCAGCTATAGGGATCAAATATAAGTATATTTTCTTCCAATACTATCATTTATAAAATGTTTTCCACTTTGAAAAATGTTTAATTTTAAACTGTATCATCTGAACTATTTCATATTTCATATCTATCATACTAGGCTATATCAATGTGTTATCTTTCAAAACCTATTAAGAAAATTTGATATTTCTCATAAAATAATTTATCTCAGTTTTATCTTATTCTCTCCATGTCATTTTGTTTGCAATACAAGAACTTGATCATTTTTCTATTACTTTGAATAACAAAGCTGAAAAATGGACCATTTTCTTGCAGTATTTTGTGGGTACCTGTTCTGACAAAATATACAGTTATAGTTCTGTTTGTGGTCTCAGGTTATTAAGATAAAATAATGAAACAATTTATGCAGTAAAACAGGTGACCCTGTGAGTCTATGTGCCCATTTCTGAAGCTGAGACATTGTGTAAATACAACTTGAGAAATAGTGACCACATGTTATAAGCAGTTGAACAAAGTTGCTAAAATATATCCAAAGAGATACAGCTACGTTATAGAAAACATACTAACAACAATTGAGCCACCATTTATAATGAAATTAAACTTGTTTCACCAAACTTAATCTTTGAAAATCTATCATGTTTTCTTTTCCTCCTTCCCCCTCCCCCCAATCGTCATCCAATGGAAATGTGCACTGGCTCAGAGTGAAGCCCAGACCCTGAGAATGGTCTCAGAAAGACACCTGATATTTTTCTTTTGATCAGTTTCCTTTCAATAGCCTAACAGTGAATAGAACAGAAATGTAGCTTTCTATCAAAGGTACAGTGTGTGGGCCTGCACTGTGTGGGAGGCTTGAAATTGTTCCGATTCACGGTCACTTGGTTACTGCATTACACTGCAAGAATATAGAAGGTGAGCGCAGTAGGGGGGACACAGCATCCCTTGTGAGCTGTGAGGCCTCAGATAATGGACTAACAATGATAGATTTCATGGTGAAGGATTCATTTGACTTCCACTGGCCCTATCCGGAATCTCCAATAGATTACTTTTGAACACAGTGTACTGCTTACTACCCTGTTTGTCTAAGTACATATCTAGGCCAAATCTTACTTTGAAGCACTCTTTTAAATGACTTCTTATACATGTCCTCAGTTTTCCAAAACAGCTTCTCTTGAGAGTAAGTAGGAATATTCTAACATAGAAACTATGAGCTATTATTTGCCTTTACATTTCCAAAAGACTAAATCCTTATCCTCCAACATAGAGTTTTTCAAAAATAGCTTATCATATGATCATTTCATTCATATACATTCTACCTTTGATGAGTAGGGTTTGATGTTAAATCAAAATTTAGCTTGCCAATAGTAACAACATTCATTTTGTATTTTAGAATATGGACAAGGGGTTAGACTTTCATGGCAGGGAAAAAGGTTGTTTTACATATACAGCACTCTAATATCAGAGTATCAAAATATTTAATAACTAAGAGAATTCCTATTTATTGACTATGTGACCATTAGTGGAATCTAGACTGTTTCTAATCTAGGCTTTCAATTTGTATCTCTTGGTTAGTGAGGATATATAGTTTTCATTATCAGAATTCTTTGTACACAAAGTATCTCATCTAAATTATGAGTCATTAAATCAAAAAAAGATAGAAAAGCATAATGTATATTTGTGTTAAGAGAACTGATAGTAAATATTGCTACTGTCAACATCAATCATGAAAAAGAACAAAAGTAAAGTCATAGTCATGGCTTAAATTTCATGTCCTGAAGACAGTGTTTAATACTGGATTTGAATATCCAGTATCAGTTATGAATCTTTGAGACCCAAAGATATTTACAATACAAAAAAAGACAAAGCTTTCCTCAGTTAAAATGGTATATATTGTCCTAATTTATAGCATTCAAAATTGCTATAAAATTATTCCAATTTAGCTACAGTTTCACAGGCAACTCATCTACAGTTGCTTATGTGAAACCTTTCCTTGGAGACCCACCTAGGATCGGTAAAATAAACAAATAAATAAATAAAACAATTTTACATCATATATCACTACGCAATTTCAAAGAATGAATAGTTCTTTAAAAAGATTAAAATTCTCCTGAACAACCTCCCCTTCCCAACATCTCTTTATTTATTTATTTTTTGTCATTCAGATTTTGAACTCTGAGATTGGGTTCTGTCATAAGCAAATCTGCTCAAGGCTAGCTCTCTACCACTTTGAGCCACAGTGCCACTTCCGGTTTTCCTGTGGTTAGAGAAAAGAGTGTTAAGCCACTTTGTGCTCAGGCTGGCTTTGAACTCGGATCCTCAGACCTGTCTCCTGAGTAGCTAGGATTTCAGGCGTGAGCTACAAGTACCCAGTTTGACAAACCTGTTTTTAAGAGTTACTCTAAATACCATGTCCTAACTTATTAAATTCTCCTATATTAAATTCTACTTTTGTCTAGCTCTAAATTATGAGATAAGATCAGAAATATCTGTTTAAAAATGTAGTTATATATTTATATATCTAATCTCCATCTGTCTATCCATCTACCTAGCCATTCATCCTTAGTGGAAAAACGTGTGAGTAGTAGTATAAAAACAGAATGTTCTGTTCTGCTCAAAGGTTAATACATATTTCAATCTGAAACAAAGTGGATGTTGTCGAATAAAGCAAACCAATAAGAATTTGATATATCAAATTGCTGGACATGAAATTTCAGGGGGGTTTTGGAGGCTAATGTAACACATACATACATACATGTACATGCATTTTTTTTCTTTTCCATTTCCAACCCCACAAAGAAGAAGAGCAGAGGGCTGGCAAACATTGGCTTAATTATTCCCATCCGTCTCTCAGACAAGACTCTTAAGAGTTTTAGCTGCTGTAAACACTCCCCTGATAGCAGATAAGGAATCTGCTGAAAGGCTGTTTTGTCTGGGGAAACCTCAGGGGCAGACCAGTTAATCATTACTGCAATATTGTATATGCATTATTACATCAAAGGAAACAGAACCCAATATTCCACTGTGAAGGTTTGCTGTGTTTTCCCAAAGTTAAGAAAACTAAGGGCAAGTCAAGGGGAAAGAAAAAAACAAACAAGATTAGAAATTACATTTTCTTCAGAAACAAAGCATCTTCTCTTTTTCATTCCTTTTCAAGACAGAATAAGCTATTATTGTCTATTTTGTTGTTTCTTTCTTTTCCCTTTTGGTCTGGAAAATGTGCTGGTATGAATATACAAAGTTGCCATTGAAGTCAAAGATGTAACTTTTCCCCAAAGAAGAGTTTGCACCTCAGTATCTAAAAGGATTAAAGAGAAAGGCTATCCCACACCCTGATTTTATCAGAGCTCTAGAAATAAAACAATGTCATTCTTCTATATCATTGCCCTGTTTCTCTATGGAACTATTTGTGGAAAACTGACACTTCAGTGTTCCTAACAAAGACTCTCTCTATCATTTCAAAGCATAGGCATCTCAAGTAACCTCCTATTCTTCAAATCCAATAGAATTCTTCCAGTTCCATATCAGAGCATCTTAGAGGATTACAACATTTCTTGAATATCTTTGCAGAGTTAACCACACTCTTTCTCAGCTCTCTACAACTTTGTTCAAGCCAAACACTACCCTTACACACACACACACACACACACACACACACACACACACACACACACTTTCTTTCCCACCTGTGCCTGAACACACACACTATTACTTCTATTTGGGTACCCAGGCTACAGACTCCCTCCTTCCCTGAATACCCCCCTCACACCATCTTTACATTCACAGGTTGAGCTGCAAGTTCCCTCTCACACTTCTGCAGTCCCTCTTATTTAATTAGAAGTGAGCTCGTGTGACCTCAAAAGTCGGTTAGCAAATTCTAGTCAGAGCAATACCTAGTCAATATTTGATACATAACAGAACAACAGCAAATTCTGGTAAAATAACTAGACATAGCAACTTTATTTAATTAAGTAACGGTCTACACATTTGTACAGGGATTTTGAGATTACCTCTAACATTTCTAGGTTGCTTACGGGTGAAATAAACCCTGTGGGATAATTTCTATGCTTACACTGTACTGAATGTTTGATGCTTTAATAAACCTATATAAGAGTATGAATATATAATGTTGCTCTTCCCTTGCATGTCTAAAAGTCATCCAAATCTACTTTTCATTTTTGATAAAAGATATAGTGATCTGAATTCAGGCCTACTGATCTCAGGGCTGTGAATTACTTTGGCTGAAGCAGAGATGTCTTATTTACTTATTGATGAGCCAAAATGTTACTACTGTCATGTATGATAAAGATCCATTTTATTTGTAGGGCTTTTTTTTTCTCAGAAAGAATATTACCACTTAAATGATGACCCATTCCCATGGACTCTACCCAAGAAAGTTAAACTTCGAAACCAGGAGTGGGTAACCATTCCTCTGCCAAGTGGCAGAAAAAGTAGATGTATGGCTATGAGCATACAGGTTGATCTGGTCTTGAACCAAATGATTTTACAGGCCTCATATGGCCTGTGAGGAACAAAATGCTTTAAAATCTAGGAAGTGGCACTGTGGCTCTGGAGGCAGGGGGCTAATCTTGAGCAGAAAGGCTCACAGAAAAGTTTATATTTCAATCAAACCATATGTATCTCTTGGATTTTCTTGTTTAGACCACAGCAGCTGAACAGACAAAATAAACATTTCAGAGTAGGCAGTGATGTGGGAAGGATGAAGCCCTCTTCCTAGTACATTCAGGAGAGAATATTTAAAGTATAAACTGTAGATAAAGTAAACATCATGCTTGTACAGCTTTGACTTTCAAAGATTACTCTGCAAAAAGTTACTAAATGTTAGTGCTTGCCAACACTATTTAATCTGCAATTTGAGTCATATTTTTGTAGCAAAAAGCAACTACATGAGAAAGAGAGCTCATGGTTAGAAGAAAGCTTCTTAAATGGTTAATACTTAGACAACCATTTCTAAATTCTTTTCTGTAAAATTCAGGCTTATGTAAATTATTTAACCTCCATGATCCTTAATTACTTTGTCTACAAAAGAGCTTAATACTGTTTATCTAGAAATGTTTGCCATATGGTTGTCATGACACTGTCATTTAATTAATATGAAAATCAACCAAAATATGAATGTGTCACTGTAAAATAGTGAAGGAGAGCAAGGAGCTCTCTGAATGTAGCATTTTAATAAATAATATTTTGATTAAAATGTGCAAAATAAACTGTAGCTTTTAAAAATATATAATTTGGACACATAAAAATTCTTATAGGAAGTTTTCTGTACATGATAATATTGAGACAAATCATTTCATTGAAAATTTCAAAAGGTTAAAATCAATATCTTATAATACATTATAGAGATTTTGCTACTCTAGAATTAAGAAGATGTGGTACTTATACACACTGGAATTCTATGCTGCCATCAGAAAGAATGACAGCACCCCATTTGTAAGGATATGTAAAGATTTAGAAAAAAAAACATATTAAATAAACCAGGCCCAAAGGAACATAGGCTCATGGTTTCCCTCATTTGTAATAATTAGTACACTTCTAGGACTCTCTAACAAGAGGATTACAATAGCTCAAAAGCTATGAACATACGGTCACAAAGGATGAGACTAAATGTAATGAATTCCAGGACTTGGAAACAAGAGGTTTATTTTCCGCTTATGATTAATCTCATGTTGTGACTGTATCTGACTTTGTTACCTGGTATATTGTTTTTTATCAATAATTTTTTTATTTCAATGTATAGATGGGTTACAGTTATATCTACCAGATAGAAGGTCCATTACTTCTCACACATTGATATCCCTTCTTATGTTTTTGTCTCCATTTCCCTCTGCCCACTCCCTCCCCTCATTTCCCCTTCTATTTCAAATAAACAATTAAACATCTATAATTACACATCTATAATTACCTGGTATATTGTATATATATTTATTTGTTTATTTGAAATAAGAAAGGGAAGGGGAAAACAAAATGATTAGGAGGGGTGAGGGAGGGAAATGGGGACAAAATCATGAGAAGGGGTATCAAGGTGCAAGAAGTTATGCACTTCCTACCTGAAGAATGTAACTGTGAACCCTCTATACATTATCCTGACAATAATAAAGATATGTTTCTATTATTATAATATTTTGAACTCAGTAGCCTTAAATTTTGGTATATTCTAAAAACAGATCTGGAAAAATTGTGACTTTCAAGTAAGTGTAACTGGGTAGTCTCATAAATGTGCTAAACTAAATGTGTAATCATTTTTAAGCAGAAGAAACACGTTAAGGAACAGCTGAATTAGCTTACAGACAATATATGTTTTTGATTACAGATTATATTTTTGAGACACACACACATATGTTCTTTGTCAATGCTGTCTCTACTGTATTTAGTAAAAAGAAAAGATAAAATTCATTTTTCAACTCTTAAAAAATGGCTTGTAAGAAGGCATATTTCCTATCTAAAATTTCCCTTTGCATTAACAATAATGACAGTCATTGCTTCATAAATGAGGAAATAATTCAGGGGCAAGATTGAATCAAACAACAATTTTGGTCTTAGAGAAATACTATTTTAATATATTTACAATCCTGTACACATCTTTTTTTATTAAAAGTTATGTTTGAAAGGGCTACAATATGACAATTTTAATCATAAGACAAGTAGTATTAAAATACATCAAGGAATTAAATGACATTTGTAGTCCATTTTATCTAATATTTTAAAAATATGTTGATAAAATATTAATATATTATCTATAAAACTACACATTTAAAATATAAAATATACAGTGAATAGAGATTTAAATAGCTATTACAAAATATTTAATTTAAATGATCTTAGAAACTATAATATGTTCATAATTATGTGATTAATAGAGCGTACAAATTTATGTGTTTTGAAAAAGAATTTCCTTATATACTGTTAAGAACTTATTACGAATTTATGTAAGTGAAATTTACAATATCAGCAGATTTTTTTCCTGAAAATCATTGTAGTATGATATATACAACCATACAGATATATATGTGTATATATAGTCATTCAGTGAATGGAGATGAAAATGTAAAGAATATTCAAATATAATTATTTTTCTAATTGTTAATATTTCAAAGTGTAATAGAATTTCAGAATAAGTAATAATGAAGTGTAAAATGCATTTCAGACATATCTTAGTCCTCTAGACAAGAATTAACTAAAACCAGTTATGCATATAAAATAAAGGGAGAATAATCTACTTTGTTAGCAGACACATTTATGTGCTTCATTCATTAAAAAAATAAACTTTCATATTTATTTGGGAGGCCATTAACATTACTCACAGAATTAAATTTGTGTCTTAATATATACTAGAATTTATTCTGTTGTGTAATTTTACTGTATGTTACAATGTAAAGGGAATAAATAATTAGTTGAATAAACCAATTAACTTAACAGATTAATTTAACCTAATCAGTTGCAAAGAATAACTGCTATTTTATTGTTTAAATGACCATGTTATTTGAAAATAAAAACTAACACAAATTTCACACAATTTTTAAATGAATTTTTTAATCTTTCAATTGTGGATGTCATAAAGCATATTTCTCAATATTCATATATTTCACTGACCTTAAGCAGTGTCACAGCTAGACCAGCCTTTGTAACTGCATATATAAAGATGTAGCAGACTTTCAAAATCTACAAATTGTTTGCGAATTTCACTATGCATTCACAAGCAATTGGAAGAGGGTCAAGGACAGGAGAAATTTTATTTATAAATACTAACATTTTAAATGTCATAGCAACCATGAGTGAGAGCGGTGGAATAGTATAATTCTATGACTCTTTGACAAATGGGGGAGAATGTGCAATTTGTTAAGATGTACTTCAAATATAGTAGAGTACATATCTCAATATTCAGCTACAACTTCTTTGGCTTTCTTGAGGAGTTCTACTTCTTTATGCAATTAGCAATGCTTTTGAATCAACCTAGCATACAGCAAGTTGATTGTTCAGGGAGATGAGAGCGGGGACACTGGGGAAGTGATTCAGACCATGTATTGCCAAAAATTTTTACACTGTGCATGTTATGCTTTTCCAAGTTGCCCTGTGCCCAATTAGAACCTGTAATTTTTCTTTAAAAAAATAAATTTCTGTCTAAAGCCCCTTGACTCCTACTCCTGCTAATAAGGAATTCTCAGTCAGCAATTTGCAGTGTAGGAAAGCCAGGGATAATGGGACTGGGCAAGCTTTTACAAGCAAAACAAAACACCAAAGAAAGGGAGCAAAAAGGCTGACAAACAATGCAAGCTCTCCCTTAAGACTCGTACTTATTTTCCTCCTTTAAATTTTAACATTAAAAGAGCTGAATCAGCGGCCACCATAATGATCCAAAGTTTTCATTATTATGGCCAATTATACCTTCACTATTTTGAAGAGGGCAAAGAAAGTTTTGTGGCTCATCAAAAAGAAGCTAGGAATGAGAGCCAACGCCACTGACACTTGTGGTAACAGATTAAGCTGTGAGCAGACTCTAAATAAATTCCATTTTCTCCCACACCCAAAATACACTACTCTGGCTTTTAAGACTGAGACGTATTCTATGCATGCCAGTACACTATCCATTCAGGATCATTTATTTCAGTGGGAGACAGGCAGGGCAGTCTTCTGCGTTAATAAGCTGTAACAGATTAGTGTGTGTGTGTGTGTGTGTGTGTGTGTGTGTGTGTATCAGACTGTTACATATGAATGACTTACAGTTTCTGTTTCAAGGCTAAATGAATCAAATATTTCATGAAATACTGTAATTAAAAGCTGTTAAAAGGTGAAAAGAAGAAAATATTTCTGATCATTTAATTTTGGAAAATAAAATTTGAACTTAGAATTAGCCTTTCCTTCATCTAAATTACATGACTACCATCATTTCCTTCAGGAACACAAAACAGAGGGTGTAAAGACATATAATTAAATCAGTCACACCAAAGTTCCCAAAGATATATAATCTATATAAGAATAAAATACCCGAATTACCTTGTGAACTCTGATTTTCTTGATTAAATGAAATTTTCTTTCTGTGCTGATTAGGATTTTTAAAGTTATTTCAGAGAAAAAAAAACATACTCCCATTTAGACAGAAATAGGAACATATAAATCATGAGATTTAGAGAAAAATATGAAGCAAATAAATTGTAATTTGAGAATCATCACAACTCTAAAGTGAAATTATAGAGAAAGAACTATTAAAGCCATAAAGGAATTACCATTAAACTATTGACAACTTATCACAAAACTCAGCATTACTACTCAAATTGAATTCATCATAAGTGCCAGAAAAACTAATTTCAAGCTTAACTTTTAACGAGTATTTAGGTAGTTAGCCATAAAAAATCTCTTGAGGTTAAGAAAAATTAAAGGGCATATATAAACATAGACACATACAGTTTTTGGTAAATCAGTGAAGTCTGTTCCTTCTATATTTAATGAAATATAACTTGATATATGTGCCCCTTTTATCATTTATAAATCAAGATAATGTTTTCATGCTAACAAAAAAAACCAAAATGTTCAAACTGAAAGAACTCATAAAAACCTGTAAGTAAACACAGAAGAAAGCATGTTTTCCTCAGAGGAAACCTTCCTTTTTCCAATGTCACAAGAAACACAAGTAAAGCAAATGCATAGCCAATCAGATCCAGTAAATCAGCAATGACAAGGAAGCATATGGCAGGTAAGCATCTTCAAATTCAATGAAATGTCCAAATCAATTTCATGTTATTGAGTGGCAGTGAGGCAAAGAAGAAAACTATCATCATCTCCAGGTGCTAGGTCCCACGAGATACCCATTTGATTGGCACAACACATTTGTAGATTATTTATGTAATACTTGTGTAAGAAGAATGAAAATAAAGCAAGTATTTGAAATTTTCTTTTATGATCACAACTGCAAATCTGTCACAAACCATTATATGAATTATTATCATATAAACAAGTTGATAGATTTCATTGTGTGGCTAATGTTATGATCAAGTTACAAATGCTGTTTTCTTTTTCTCTGAAAAAAATAAATTCAAATAGATTATTATCTGAGTTCAGTGAGACTACTTATACATCATACAAAAGATAGAAATTATGAGTGATAAAAAGAAAAAATATATCATTTATCTTGATCATGTACAGTAAGGGTTAAGAGCACAATGACTCAGGGCAAGAGATTTGGCTCAGAAATAGAAAATGTACCCAACAATCATGAGGCCCTGAGTTCAAGCCCTAGTATTTTCATTTAAAAAAATTGTTGCCAAAATACTACAAATTGAATATCCACTATAAAATTATTTGGAGTTTGTACTGAAAAAAGCAAAAATTCATGAAAGGGAAAATTTTGCTCTTGTGGTTTATAAATCTAATCAGAGAGGTCGACGCTGACAATATTCTCTATTGTCCAACACTTTTTGAAACGATGTGAAGAGAATGTGTGACAGCAAACGTTCTAGGTAATTTCTCTCATATATATATATATACATGTATATATGTAATATATTACAGACACACACACACATATATATATATATATACTTACAGAGTATTCATAATAAAATTTATAATTCTATAACTTAGCACTTTCAGTATTCTGGAGATTACACAGTATTGCCAAGAAAAAGAGGGGAGAGTCATTCTAAAAAAAAAAGATCTTAGCCATCCTGCCTGCCCTGAGCCAGTGTGCCTAGCTCAGGTTCTTCAGTTTCTGTGGAAACCTCATCTCTATGGACATCCTGCAGAACCTCCTGAGACATATGGCCAGGCTGGGCCATTTGAGATGAGGGCTCTACCCTGCTCCTGTGGAAAGCTATGAATACGAAGAGTTTTGGTTTCCAGTCATTGATGCTGAGCGATTTGGCGAGGTTCTCACAGGAGTGGCACAGGTAGTGCGAGATACGGGAACAACTCAAAAGGTTCAGGTATGTACCAAACCCATTGATTTCCACAACACGTACCAGTTGTATAGTTTGGAACATGATGGATCCTGGGAAGTCACAGAAGAGTGTGTTCCTGCCCTTTCTGGTGTACCTGTGTAGCCCAGCCCTGCTCTCCTTGAATCTCTTCTCAGCATCAGAAATGAAAGTCAGGATAGATGGGGATTCTCTAATGTCCATAGACCACAACTTTCTGTGTGGATGGAAAAGACAATATGTCTAGTCCTGAGATTTTCAGTCATAGCTTTGGAGCCCCAGGAATTTTTGAGTGCTTTGGGGGCTCCAGGTATCATGTGTCCATGCCATCAGGAATCTGAAGTAAATCCCACCAGAAGAAACTGGGACAAAATCTTGTTTCATTTTTCTTTATTTTTTTTTGACAGTCCTGGGCTTGAGTTCAGGGCCTGGGCACTGTCCTTGGAATTTCTCAAGGCTAGAACTCTACCACTTGAGCCTCAGCGCCATTTCTGGCTTTTTTCTATGTATGTGGTACCAAGGAATCGAACCCGGGTCTTCGTGCATGGTAGGCAAGCACTCAATCACTAAGCCAAAACTCCTGGCCCCTCATTTTAATGGTTGTAAATAAAACTGTAATCTGGGGTTCAATTTCTTACTATGTATCATTCAATCTAAAATAAAAGGAAATAAAAGCAAAAAAAAAAGATCTGAATTTCTTAATAGTTTTGAAGGTCATGTAAAAAGGTGCTAACACCTCTTTGTGATCACAGAGGAAACAAATGACAGTAACTTCCGTATATGCTTCCACATTTTCCACAAACAGGAGCCCCTTCCATCCGCTTCATTCACTTGTGGTATCTACACGGCCGCTGTGTGCATGTGGCTTTGTAATTCCTGTTCTCAAATGGTTTTATTTCTACACATGCAAAAGATAATACTTTTGATAGTAGTTTTCATTCAGTGGTTCCTTTACTTGAAAAAAAATTGTGATTACTTGATTAAAGATTAAATGAAGAGAAGTGCAAGGCACTAGCTCAGGAAATGCCAAAGATCTAGCTTAATTCGCTGCCTCCAATACTTACTTAGATATGAGAGTGAATTACTAATATGATATCTTGACCTCTAAGTTACTTTTCTGAAAGATTATTTTCATGAAAGCTAAATGTGAAAGACTATAAAATATGTATGCCATGAATTAAAAATCTCGTTTAATTGCTATTACTTGTTTCTTTTCACTCATCTACCTGCTCTCTATTTATCAACTTAAATTTACCTTGATCTAAAACTTAGCACAGCATGTTTTAGTGCTAATATTTGTGTTATGTAGTTCATATTTAAGTATTTTAATCCATCATTCAAGGATGTTTTTTGTTAAAAAGAAATATATTTTTTGTCTAAAGAATATTTTTATTTATAACTATGTATTTTATAGAACCATCTAAAATGCTTTTTAAGGATCCAGTGGAAGCATAGAAAATAAAGAAATAAAGAGAAATAGCAAAATAATTGTGATTTGTTGACTAAAGATTAAATTGAAGACAGTATAAGGAACTAGTCTGCAAAATAACAAAAATTTGATTATAATAACTGCCTTTGATGCCCACTTGAATACCAAAAGGAATTCAAAATTATTTTTCTGGAGTTATGAAAGCATTACATTCTCAGCTTGAATATAGAATTTGAAACTTCAGCAAAGATAATTTGTATTGGCCATAATAGAAATTAAGAAAGCCATTTTCAGATTTATCTTTGAATATCACTTCCATAATACTTTCATGTCTAATAATCACTAATAGGCCCTAATTATTTTATAGCAAATGGAATAAAATTTATGCTTGCTAGCTTTTAATGCCTTTAGAAATCTGAATTCTACAGTATTTCTACCTATCTAAACACATGCTCTGCTCTATGTAAAATAATTTCTTTAATGTCTCAAATATATACAATGCTCAAAAGGATGTTATGTCTTTTCTTGGCTTACTTATTACCATTGCCTCACATACTATCTTAATTTTGAATGAAACAAATGCCCTGACTACCCCCTGGACATGTTTTCAGATCCAATATGGGTCTCATTGTCCTCACAAGGCCTTTCTTGTCTACCCTAGTTTAAAATATATATACTTTATCATTATTGTAGAGGTAATGCACAGAAAGCTTGCAGTAACTTAAGTCAGGTAAAGAATATATTTCTTTTTGATCCACATCACCCCTTCCCTGGCTCTTACCCAGTCCCCTCACCCTATCCGGTCTCTGTCTGCCAGTTGCATAGTTCATTTTCAACCTAGTGTCTACTGATTACCTAATGATGCATTTGTTTACCCTTTGTCCCACTTTTCTGTGTCTCCCCTTACCCTGAAATACAAATAAACTAACAAACAAGACAAAAGGGAAAGGGGAAAAAAAACAGAACAAGAAATGTCTTGTTTTTATTTCTTGGGGTTCATTTTGTAGACTATTATTTTACATGATCATGTGCACATATAGCTACAGAGCTGCTTTGATCCTCTCCTGTGAATAGCTTCCTATGGTCTCAGTGTGTGACTCTCTAGAGACTTGTATAATTTATCATGCCCAATGTACATTGTTTAAAGCATCCAGTGTGCTTACATGTAGATTTGTAGGCATATTCTGCCAAAAATGAGTGGAACCATCACTATTTGTAGCCAGTAACTACCACTTGTAGAATGCTTCTTAATGTCCAATAACTGGTTAAGCAACTTTCATGTGCAATATCTTTTCTTCCTCTTAATACCCCTGGAAGATATGACACTTTCCAAGACACAGAAGAAGAACTTAATGATCCCAGATCAAGGCCATTAGTTCAAACCGTGAAAAATCTTACTTGGAACAGAGAGACATATTCTCTTTATTCTGCTTGATGTGAAAGAGAACAGAGAGTCATATATACGCTGGTACATGTGTGTGTGTGCACATGAGAAAAAGATGGAGAAGACAAAGATTTGTGTGAAAAAAGGAAATTTAAATTTTGTGTAAGTTATCTGTACTAGAATATTTCTCTACTTTGTGAAGATTGCAAAAGCACAGCAAGTATTTGAAATTTATATTATAATATGCCACTTCAAAAAGTTTAAACCAGCAGGACACGGTGGCTCACACATGTAATCCTAGCTACTAAGGAGGCTGAGATCTGAGAATTGCGAATCAAAGCCAGCTCAGTCACTAAAAAGTCCAGGAGACTCTTATCTCCAATTAACCACCAGAAATCTGGCTCAAGGGATAGAGCTCAGGGACAGTGCCCAGGCCCAGAGTTCAAGCCCCATGACTGACCAAAGGAAAAAAAAAAGTTTAAACAGTGCTGTTAGCATAGATTAGAAAAACTGACCTTATATTTACAGTGTTAAGGATTCTGGGTGGCAGCAAGCCATGTATGAACTGAATCTTCTCTAATTAGTCCTAAATTCTATGTTCCTTTTTCCCTTACTTAAGAGATAATTCATCATGCAGGGAACAGGAACGCAGACATGAAGAATAGCTTTGCTCTCTCTTTTCTGTCAACAATCACTTAAGGCCCTTAGAAGCAAACTAAATTTAAATTTACAAGCACATTTTTCCTTAGTTGCTCAATTTCACCATGATGTAAAATATGGAAATTTCAACACATTTGACTTGATTCCAATTACGTGATCTTCATTCCTGTAGGACAGAGCCTCCTATCTTTACCAGGAATACTGCAAGAATCCAAGCTTCCCAATGAGATGAGTAGCCAACATCACACTATCAGACTCCTCTTTTCACATTTTATCTCCAGGATATGGTCTGCATTCATCTCTTGCCTGAAATATCCCTGTTCACCTAGACGTTACCCAGAACTGTTCAAGACTGTATCTAAGCAAAGACATAAGAGAAAATCAGTAATTCAATAGGATTATTAGCAGAAGAAATCTCTAAAATTAATTCCATTTAAAAACTATTTGGGCTTACTGCTTAAATCCCAGTGACTCACACAGACATAGGTAGATAGCTCGTGGCCTAGAATGGTCCCGTCAGAAATAAAAACATAACCCCATCTAAACAATAGCATAAAAGCTAGAAGGACTGGGGACCTATTTCAAGTGATAGATGCCTGAGTTCGAACCCCAGTAGCAACAATGAATAAATGTATGAGTGGATCGATGAATGAATCAATGACTCAATCAAAAAATTTACTGATTCCTAATGTATTAAAGGACAATGGTGAAACAGTGCTAAGTGTTTGCTGTATCTTATACTCTTTGTTAAGATCCTCATATACTTTAACAACAAAAACAATATAAAACTAAGACAGTGTACATATCAATAATACCTTAGAAACAAACAAGGATAGACAATTTATAATTTATACAATGTCATTTCGGCAGTTAATAGGAGAGACCCAATTTCAATTCAGTTCCAACTGATACTACTATTCAAAGAGAATATAAACATTTTTATACTACCTTTGTTAAATTGTTAATCAGACTTATTTTTAAAAGAAAACTTTCGGGCCGGGAGTTTGGCCTAGTGGTTAAAGTGCTTGCCTAGCATGCATGAGGACCGAGGTTCGATTCCTCGGTACCACGTACATAGAAAAAAGCCGGAAGTGGTGGTGAGGCTCAAGCGGAAGAGCTCTAGAGCCTTGAGAAAATCCAAGGACAGTGCTCAAGCCCTGAGCCCAAGCCCAGGACTGGCAAAAAAAAAAAAAAAAAGAAAACTTTCATTTTAATTGTTTATTTTTATAGTCAAAGTGGGTATAAATTCATGATAATGATAACTGCGATGCAACGTATTTTCATCACTCAAAGATTATTCCAAGAATTCTGCCACATGAATGTACTGCTTGCTAAGCAAAGTAATAGAGTTTTAAATAAAAAGCTAAAAATGATACCACCACAATTAAGATAACTTCCAAATAATATCTCCTATGTTGGTAGACCAAAATCGGCTATTCCAAGAACCCCAATAATTCCAGAAGGAGAGAATATGAATATCTTCCCATTATTTTTCTTTGATAGTACTAGCTTCAACTTGTATAAAGATAATTGTGTATGTATACATATATAAGTTCTGTTTATTTTGCTCAAATTTACAATTTTTCATATGCTATAGAGATGTCTAGAAGTCTTCCATTTTTATCAAGCAGCCCCTATAACATCACATGTCCTATAATAACTCACAAATATCACAACCAAGCCAAGAGAGTGCAGACAATATTTTACCAAAATTTTTTCTTAGAGCATGGAGAATAATCTCCCAACAGTTACCTATGTTACTATCACAGTAATAACATCCTACAAAATTTTAGTGGAAATAAATACAACTTCATTTTACCCATATATGATTTCCATATAGTTTTTTTCCATATATTTTTATTGTAATTAATAGAAGGGTTACATTTATTCACCATACATTGATACCCCTTCTCATATCTTGGTCCCCATTTCTCTCCTCCCACCCCCGCTCCTAATCTTGGTTTCCCCCCTTCCCTATCCGATTTCAAATAATCAAATGTGTATATATCCAATATATCAGATAACAAGGTGAAATACTGTAACGATATGAGATAATCATATAGTTTTGCTGGGAAAGATATGTATGAACCTTTAAAACATTTTCTCCCCTACCAAAATTACTCTATACGATTATATTCATTAGCCTTCATTGTCACAGTTTATAGTCTCCTGTGGTTTATTAACTGAATTGATACTGCAAGATCATCGTACTGACACCAAAGTGACTGATATTTAAGGATCACTTTAATGTTCTATGTGGAAAGAGAGGGTGGGGAGAGAGACAGACAGACAGACAGACAGAGACAGAGACAGAGAGACAGAGAGCAGAGAGAGACAGACAGACAGACAGACAGAGACAGAGAGACAGACAGAGAGACAGACAGAGAGCAGAGAGAGAGAAAGACAGACAGACAGACAGACAGACAGACAGACAGAGCGACTAAGACAGAGACAGAAAGAGACAGAGAGAAATCAGGATTTGGTAATTCAATGCATGTATTGAACTTCAAAAATGTCAAGAGAATCAACATTCCTGGTCCAAGTAAATAAAGAACCCTTCACTGTGCATCCAAACTGTACATGCTGACATGGACGTACTTAGTAAATATGAACTGTGTGAGATACTCCTTTAAATTCAATGTGGTAATACTGATGGAAAATCAGCCTTGAGAGTATTGCCACCAACAAATCACTCATTTTCTTCCCCTTATCAAATTCACATATGAATGAACATTTGTTATTTAGCCTTATTTTTCCCTTTGGTTGTCTTGCTGTCTCTATGATTAATCTTTCTTTAAATTTTTGGTGACATTAACTGAATACAGTGTTTTACTAAAAAGAAATTAAATTACTTGGATTAAGGTCTATTATATATTAGATCAAATCATGTAATATGCTACTCATCATCAATATTATAGTAAATAATTTATGAATTCCTGCACTGTCATTCGATGAAGAGCATTGCCATTTATGCAGTGTTCGACACTGGTTAAGCATTTTAAATGGAAGATTTGCTAGGACCTGCAGCTCACATATATAATCCTAGCTACTCAAAAGCTTATATTTCAGCATCATGGTCTGAAACAAAACAGTTCATGACATTCTGTACAGTTATGTAATAAGGAACATGGTCATTTATGCAAAAGTTTTGAGCCAGAATTGGCACAGTGGTTTCAGTGGCAGAAATCTAGCCTAAAGCAAAAACTCAGGGAACAAACCCTGAGTTCAAGCCCCCGTACTCAGTACACACACACACATACACACACACACACACAAAGCAAAGGCTTTAGTTTGATCAGAAATGTAGCATTTAGATGAGCTTGTAAAACAATTTTGTTATACTACTTGTGACTTCTGTTTATTTTACAATTAACATTATCAATATTGTAATATAGTTGATATAATCAACATGCACTTTCATTTCTTGCTTAGAAACATAAGTTGAAGGGTTGAATTTTTATGAATTTATTGTTTGACTAAATTTTTAAGTTTCCTAACAAAATATTTTAATTATCTGTGTAACTTGCAATTTTTTTCAGTCTTAAAAAATAATTACCTATACTAGCACTAAAAATAAAGTATCAAATAAGTATTTCTCTACTTTGCAATTTTCAATAACAACACATCATCATGAAGTTTATTTTGCACGCAATGTGATACAGAAATAACGTACTTCTTTTTCTTAAATGACTGAAGAATTAACTATTGACTATTCCAACTCTTTATCCCATACGAATAGTTTATGATGAACTGTATACTGACGGAACCAGCATGATTAACTTAGAATAATCAATTGCACACTGGTTAAAAAAAAAAAACAGGGAAACAGAATTTTTCTTTCTCCCTATTATACTGATTCAAATCTTTATGAAAAAGAAACAATGGGAAAAGGGAAGGAAATAATGGAAGAGAGGGAAAGAAGGGAGAAGGGAAGAAGAAAAGAAGGAAGGAAGGAAGGAAGGAAGGAAGGAAGGAAGGATATATCAAGGGTTTTACAACAAGATCCTTTGACAAAATATGAACTCAGTGCTCTGGTACAGACAAATCTTCTGACTCAAATCCTTCTAACAATTATTGGTGGATGTTGACCCTGTGTATTCATAATTTAATATGCACATTGTAGTAGATACATGACATGTTTAGCCTGCAGAAGGGGTAGAGTGGCATGCAGGAGGAAAGGGTAGACAGATGAAGAGATAAGAGGAAGAATGCAGTCAAGAATCCAATGTAGGGGCTGGGAGTTTGGCCTAGTGGTTAAAGTGCTTGCCTAGCATGCATGAAGACTCGGGTTCGATTCCTCAGTACTACATACATAGAAAAAAGCCAGAAGTGGTGCTGAGGCTCAAGTGGTCGAGCTCTAGCTTTGAGAAATTCCAGGGACAGTGCTCAGGCCCCGAGCTCAAGGCCAGGACTCGCAAAAAAAAAAAAAAAGAATCCAATGTAAATCCAGCATTATTAAGAGTGGTAAGGGAGGGATGTGTGGAAATGTTAAAAGGCAGATGTTGATTGATGTATTTTATTCATAGACTGCTTTGATAAATGGCAAATAATTAGGTGTTATCATTTAGCTTAAAAATTCAAGGGAAAAGAAAGATTCAAGGAAAAGCAAAAGCAGAAAGGTTTGAGTTCATTTAGTAGTCTGAAAATACATTCCTGGTTGAAGCAAATAGTAAAGTACCTCTTATTTGTTAGATAGTTCCTTCTACACTTGCTGTAATTATTTAAGCACAGCAGGTCACAAGTTAATATGAAGAACTACAATGTTGTATTTTCCATTGTCTTAGAGTGCTCTGAACACAATGCTTAGGCTCTTGTCATTGCTTATTGAACACTTTTTCAGTGAAGTAGGTTTTTAAATTCTATTTTTTAATATTGATCAATGCTTACAAGCTAATATTCATTTTATTTTTAGAATACAAGTGTCCCCCCAAGCTCATAAGAACTGCATTCCAGCCCCAGTGGTTATGAACTCTTAATGAACACAGGAGTTGCTGTTCCTTCTTCCGAACAGAACATCAGAAAGAGGAAGTAATGGACACTGTGACCCCATCTGTCGAAGTTTATGAGACCAATTTAGGGCTAGATAGAACTACAATGTCATTGTAACACCTCATCAAAATTCTTACCCAGATTTTTAGCAGAGACTTAAGATACGATAGAGTAGCTTCAAACTTCTGAGATCACTTTCAGTATCTTACCCAGAACACCAAATGACCTTTTGCAGTTAACCCCAATAATTTCTCACTCTGCTCGTAGTGACTGAGAGAGTATGAAGAGAATTCTGGCAGTTTGAGGTAAGGAGGCAAAAGACTTTGACATGTTCTCTACTATTCTACCTGAAAAGAGCCAAATTTCCTGAAAGGATGAAAATATGAAAAGGTCATGTTCTACACCCTCATTTGATTTTCTTCTGCAGCTTGAAGATATTTAATATTTATATTTTAATTTTACTATCATTTAAATATAACAGTATTTGGTCAAGAAAGCATTTTTTGTATAAGAAACAATAGTCAATGCCACCATAAATGATAAAATTTACACATATGTATGCAATGACATAACTACAGCATTTATTTTTCCTATTCATTTTCACCTCAAGACAATTTTCTAAAGGTAATATTAGCCAATATAGATTTTCCTAAGGAAAAAAACGTACTTGTTAAACTTCAAGAGTGAGTTTCAGGAAGAAAAAAGTGCTATAAAAGAGAATGAAATTACTGTTCTTACATCCATTTTTGTTCAGCATATATAATATGTAATATATAACAGCCAAGAATTATCAAATTATCCATAATGCATTCTTTTTCAAAGATTAAAAAATAATTATTTGTGTAGCTACAATCCTCACATTTATGATAGAGAGAAATTAGACTGTTTACAAACTAACTAGAAGATTACTTTAATGCTTCACTGAACAACTTAAATAACCAAATACAGTTTTGATGGATCCAAAAGCAGACAAATTTACTTTATAAAATCTGTAGATATTGTCAGTATAAAGGTATTTTTGCAAGATTCCTCAGCATATTAAATAAGTATATTATACCTGATAGGCTTAATTTTTATATTTGAAATAAGCCCCAAATGTGCGGTGAGTCTGCTATAGGAATTTCAAATACATAGAATATAGTTCTTTGCAAAAAGAATGAAGGAGGATAAAACATTGAAAGTATTTATTAAATTTCCTTTTTTAGTGAACTGCAAAAATCCCCTTTTCAACGATGAAAACTAGCTCATATAAAACTGTTACTATTTGTATAAATTAATTTCTCTTGATATAAACCAAAATAAAAATGCCCAGTGTTAGTCAGTACTCATAAAAGTTTTGAACATTAGAGTTACAATTAATTTATTTTACACTTTTTTTATAATAAAGAGATAAACCTTTCCAACATGAAAGAAAAGGTAGTTAACTGAGAATAATTTTCTTTATTCAGTTAAGTACTTTGCTTAGTCTAAAATATTAGCAAAAAGTTCAAGTTTAGAAAAATGAAAATAAAGCTCAGATACCTTGTACTTGGGGAAAAGCAATGAATAACAATTTTGAGTCTCCAAATAGAATGCATGTGTTAGTTATTTTATTTTTAAATTACCAGGCATTTAAAATTTGATAGCCTTACGTATAAGTACTCCAATTATTTTTCCACATTAAATAAAATCTCTGGGCACTCCTTCCTCCTCATTTCTTCCCATCTTGATCTGGTCTCTTTCTGCATCTCTTCTTCCTTACACCTTTGTATTTTCTACTTGAATATCCTCCCACAAACTTTAAACCCTTACACCCAATCTCCTGTGTCTGATACATACTTCTTTCTTAGAGTCAAAGTTATCTGCATAAGTTTATGGTCTATCTCCCCAGATGTCTCATAAACAGATCAAATACTAAGTAATCATATACATCCCAGATTTTCACTTTGTTTTCCCAGATTGAGAATGGGGAGTGTCATAAACATTTTCCCATTTTCTTACAGCAGAGACATCCAGATGTCTTTAATCAAAACAGGGCAAACTGCCTTGAGATCCTGAATTTAGGTCTCAATCCTGATATGGACAGTCAGCTATCTATTTGATTTCCACAACCAGAGAACTCTGTTTAATAAAATAGAATATAATTGTTCCTTGTTTAAAATGCTGTTAATAAGTTTCATTACATTCATTCTAACATGAAATGAACACTACACTTTATCATCAACCATTGGTCCAAGTGTCCATAGACACATCATTTTCATCAAGGAGGTCTCACTCTTTTGCTCACTTACTTAGAATGAAGTTATCAACTCTCCTCTAACTGTTTTTTCTTAGCTTTCCCCCCATAGTATTAATGTAATATTGTTCAAAGGGACTATTAAATTGTCCTGACACTGGTTAACGCCTGATTACTTGCTCACTCCTCCTTCAGGGTAATCAATATTTTCTGCTTTTCATCTCACATCTTACGAAGTATATGGCAGTTACTGGTTCTCCATAAATGTTGTATTATTCTGTAAAAAGAACTGAACAAATCAAACTGACCAGTGGGAGAACCCTAAATATTCATCACCTTTTTTAACAACTTATTTTATTTAAATTAAAAAAGCAAAATTAACCTTGCATTTTCAGGCTGAAAAGGTATGTGCCATAAGGATCCTTCTGCAAAGCACTACAGTGGTTTCTATTTGGTATATTAAACATAATGATATCAATCCTTTCAAGAAATAAAAAGCATCATTCAGTACTCTGTAGAATATTTCTATATCTTAGGTACCATCAAGCCTATTTTTAAAATGCCAGAAGACTTGGATAAATGCAATAAGCTTCCAAGAACCTGGGTTTTGTCTAGGATTTAAAATACTGGTAAGACTATGAAGATTTCCATACTTTTATATCCTCTGTTCTTTTTGTCTGTAATGAACTCTGAGTATATCTAAACATTTCCTACATTTATGAAAACTTATAATCAGAGGACAGCTTATATAGATTTATTGATTTATAACATTTGTTTTATACTAAGACTTATAACACTGCCAAAGATGGGAGTAGAGGGCAGGAAACCAGAGTAAAAACATAACCAAAGTAATAACACAAAATAAAATTAAAAATAAACTCTATGGCTTAGAAGACATGTGCATATTGAGGGATTTTGCATTTTCCCTATCAATTGAGGTTTTCATTTAATAACTTTTCCACTTGAAGTTGGAACACATTAGAATCTTTAATACTGAATGCATGTATTCTGTGGTTTCTGTGAGAGAATTAGTGTTACATTCCTTTGCATATGCCTTGATTTCTCAAGAGTACACTTGTTTTGGGTAATGTGAGCAACTCAGCAGCCAGGAAGATTACCAAGAAACACTGGTTGCATACACATTCTATACAAGCACTGTGTAATTAATGAGGCATATATAGAAACCAAGGTGAAGTCATTGTTTTCTGAGGCTCACCTAGAAACAATTTTAGTATTAGACTATTCCATGCGTTACAACATATTACAAGTAAATACCATGCTGGCTGTGCCTGTAGAGAGAGTTTAATTCTGCTCTCCAGATGTCTTCATACAATGAACTGGTGTTAAATACTTAGTTGAGGAGCAATTTGTAAGCACATGACTAATCTAATTGCACTAACTAGAGTTTTATGAAAAGATGCAGGGAATGTCTTAAATTAAGGAAGAAGTGAATGGTTTTCTAATACATCCAGTTGTAATTCAAGACCACTAATTGGCAATATTCAAAGCAGAGTAAATAGATGTCAGAAAAGTCTTGCTTTTCTTAAGCACTTTTTAAACGTGGGCAGAAGATGGGCCAGGAGTGTGGCCTAGAGTTAGAGTGATTGCTGGGCATGCACAAAGCCCTGGATTTGAGTCCTCTGTACCACATACACAGAAAAAAGCAAAAGTGGGCTCAAGTGGTAGAATGCTAGCTTTGAGAAAGCTCAAGGACAGTGCCAAGGCTGAGAGGACTGTCAAAAATTAAAAGTGGGCAAAACAAGACCACTTAAAGGTGAATATACGACCTACTGATAGGCAAGCCTTTTTTTACTTTTTTTCCAAGAAATAGGTTTAAAAAGTAACTTTAAATAATTATATTCTAAAAGTTGGTAGATAGGAGTATCTTTAAATTAGTATCAAACAATTATAAATTAAAATGTTGAAGAATGATTCTAGGGGCCAGGAGTTTGGCCAAATGGTAGCATGCTGGCTTAGCATGCAAGTAGAACTGGCTTCGATTCCTCAGTACCACATACATAGAAAAAGCCTGAAGTTATACTGTGGCTCAAGTGGTAGAGCAGAAAGTGCACAGATAGACAGATAGTACCCAGGCCTTAAGTTCAAGCCCCAGGATTGGCAAAAAAAGAAAAGAATGACTTTATCCATCTCAGAGTATTTGGGTATCTGTTTCTCTTCTTAGAAATGGGAAGAGAAAAATTTTGATCTACCACAACTCAGAGTATTGCACCAAGGTTGAAAAGGTCATAGCTGATTTCTCTAGAAGATAATCAAAGCTAGCAAGAATCCACAAAGTCAGGCATGATGAAATAAACTATGTTTCCAACCAAAGGGAATGCCACACTTAATGAAATATTTTTAATTGACACGGTGAGAATTCCCCTTATTAATACAGCAAAGATTTGTTGATAAAAAGGGATTTTCCCCCTAGATTTAAATGAGATAGTAATTTACCTTCTCTGATATATGAATAAAGAATCAGAATTGGACAAATCTAAATAATTGAACAAAGTATTTCTAAATACAATTTAATTTCTAAGGTACTGATTACCTGTTATCCATGCAATGTGTTTTTGTGGAAATCTGAGAAACTGAAGAGACCCTTGATGAACTACAGTATAGGTAGGTTAGTTTATTTAGAACCTTTGGTAAAAGCTTTAAGTTTGGATGAAACTTCTGATGATATCCAGCATACAATTAGCAAAATATTCCTATTTTTTGACAAAACTGATATTATGTGAGTACTAACTACCCAAAAGAAAATGCATATGTTTAGCAAAGTGAATGCAGTGATTAAAATTCATATATCTCAAATATTATGTAACCTTTGTACACACAAATTTATATAAATATATTTTACATTTACATACAGATATGAATGTTGTATGAGAAACAGGGATCTGGGTTTAAACAGTTGAATTTCCTTTCAATTCAAAGCATATCTAGTAAAGACTGAAAATGCTACTTCAAAAGCAAAATCCACAGATAATATATCTTTGCTGTATTAACAGAAACTATAATCAACTTTTATAAATTCAAGTCTCTGGTCAGTAATTGCCCTAGGAGTAAAAGGACCCAAGACTCTTATATACAAATAACATCTAGAAAATGGGAAATGGGGCTTGGTTCAAGGTTAGGGCAGTAGCCTTGAGCTGAAGAGCTCAGGGACAACGCCCAGGCCAAGTTCAAGCCCCATGACCCACACACACACACACACAAAAAAAAAGCAAAAAAAATTGCTCATTTATCAGTCCTTCATTCAACCTCTTAGTAAATGCATATGGAATTATTTTCTACTTAGTGAACATTCTCCTGGGCCCTGGGGATACCATTGAACTAAATATACAAGAATCTGTGAAATTTACTTCTTGCATATTCCGCTAAACCATACCCATTACTTTATGTGATTTCTAGCCTTTGAAAGCCTACAACCAAAGAGTTTAAGAAAAGCTAAAGGAGAACAATTGGAATTCAGAAAATATAATTAAAATAGACCCTTGTGCAGAGCTGTGAGTCCAACACAGGTCTGTAGTACCTGTACCTATCTCTAGAATTAAAAAAAAAAAAGATTCAAATTATTGAAAAGAGACATCCAGAGAGATTAAGTAATTTTCTTCATTAGTAAGATAATGACAGAGTTGATGAGACTAGAAAGAAATGTTACTTAAAATGAGGAAAAGTCGTTAATGTACAATCTTAAATTACTAATCAATCTGTAATAGTGAAACATCTCGGGAATTTGCATTTATACCATATTTCAAATGTAGTCATATTGCAAGAGGAATTTTAACTTACATAACATTTATTAACGATTTGGATATTGTAGTTCTTTGGGCAGATAATTCATTTTTTAAATCATTTATTAAAATCTGAAATATTTTGCAAGACTAAATAAACCTGATGAAATAAGTTAAGAAACATTCTAAATCATGATTTATTTAATTTAATTTAATTTTATTATTACTGTTCTAAAAAGTAAAGACGTGCCTCTTGTAAATAGAGAATTCAGGAAAGGATCAATGTAGAAAACATTTTTTATCAAATTCTGGTAAAACAATATGTACAGAATATCAATCTACTTTCTTTCCCTTCATTTATATTGCTCAAATGCCACTACTGACCTAAATGCTAGGAAGGAAAGCTATCTTCTGTCCTTCAACATATAATGAAGGATTACAGAATGTAATTCACTGAATTTGAAGATTTTAATATCTAATACATATGCATTTTACTTCAAATGGATTTATGAACATATTCTCTAGGACCCTGCTTAAAAGACATTACATTTTCTCAACTCTTTTGTGATGCTATGTGTTTTCCACAGGCTTTTAAAAATGCATTTAAATATAATATATTCAGATATGCGGAAGGCTTAAGTTCAGAAAGAAGACTCCATTAATTTTAGTACAAATCTTGTAGCTTATACCTGATATAGTTGTGATGTGAAAATTCCATGTAGAAGTCATAAAATGCAAAGAATTGTTTTCATAGTTTTATCATAGATTTTAAAACACTCAATTTCAAGTACACACTCAGCTCTTTGCTTAAGGAGCTAAAATATGTGAAATGAAGTAACATATTCCCCACCAACTTCTTCCTGCCAATGTGCTCACACTCTTTTGATGACCATTTTCCATTAACAGAATGTTTTCATTGCTTTGAAATACACAACTTCAAATTTTTCAAGACCTTATATGTCACCAATAGAAAACCAGATGTTTTACACAATACTGCTAAATTATTTCTTTAAAACCATTACTTAAAACAGGGGCAAAGTGGAAAGTTCAACCGTTGAATCAAAAATAAATGTTATAGGAGCTGGGAGTTTGGCCTAGTGGTAAAGTGCTTGCCTAGCATGTACTTCACAACAAACATTCAACTTACCCCATTTTGAATGCTAAGGTTAAAATCCTTGGCTTAGAGACTGAGAGCGTGGCTTAGTGGTAGAGTGCTGCTCACATAGCATGCACAAAGACTGGGGTCTGATTCCTCAGTACCACATACATAGAAAAGTGTGAAATGGCGCTATGGTTCAAGTGGTAGAGTGCTATACTTGAGGAAAGCTCAAGGCCACTGGTCGGACACTGAGTTCAAGCCCCAGGACAGGCAAAATAAACAAATTGAAATGAATGTTGTAAGATTAATTTTCAGTCATTTTCTGAGTAACAAGAATCATAAATCTATTGTAAAGATGTCTGTAATGATAAAGTTTATTTTTCTCACATTTTTTAACAATGCCAAGGACAACGTTCATCTCATTTCTAATATGTTTGTTGAGTGGAAAGTTTTAGTTAAGTACGTTTAGTTTGCATTCTCTCACTGACCCAAAATACCACCAGGTCTCAAATTAAAAATTAATCTCTAATTAAAATATTTACACCTTTTGCATTCTGTGCTCTCCTATGTCACCCATATTCTTTTTCTCTGAAATTAGGGATTTGTTGAAATTTATCCTTGATAGCAGTAGTGTTCTTTATATATAAAATTGTAAGATACGTACTATAAAATTAATATGGCAAGGCAAAGTACTTGCACATGATTATTTTATTTTATTACATATAAAGAATTGCCTAAATCAACAAAGTGAAATAAGCAATGTAAGATTTTAATTTGTTAAAATACTATAGAAGGAAGTGATGTGGGTTTTTAGCTATTTGGAATGATAGAACTGAACTTTAAACATTTAACATTTTACAGTTTTTATAAGCACATTTTATTAGTAACAAAAGTCAAACAACCAACTGAATGGATATAAAAAGAAGATATTAAAAGGGCCTATGAAATATATATCAATAGTATTAAAGGAAGGACAAATCTGTGTCTGTTAATCGCCAAATCCTTAAATCCATTGTCAATGTAAATCACTCAGGAAAATGTCTTCAGCAAGTGCATAGAAATCTCAGCCATTTAAATTACAGACATTTCTGAATGATATTGCCAGTAACTTGGAAATATTTAAAGGACCCTGTAGGCTCTTTCCCCAAGCCACTAGAACTGATTACAAACTTTGTCAAAGTAGGAAGGTATGAAACCAGACTCCAAACTTACCCATAAATGTAATGCCTACCATACAACACAACGGAAAAAAATGGCAGATTTTCTATATTCCAATAAGAAAACTTAAACTCAATTTAATAAAGCCATTCCAGTTTCAATAACCTCAAAAAATAAAATAAATTACCTAAGTACCAATGTAAACAAGGATGTGAAGGCCCTCTACAGGAAAAACTAAAAAAGTAAACAAGGAAATCAAAGAAGATAAAAGATAGTGGGAAGGCCTTCCAATCTCATGGATTAATAGAATTACTATTGGGGAAATGGCAATACTGTAAAAATAATCTACAAATTCAATTCAATACCCATGGAAATTACAAAAGCATTCTTCACAGAGATAGAGAAAACATTCCAAAAATTTATACAGAATGACAAAAGCCCCAATGTTGCAAAACCCATCTTTAGCAGAAAAGTAGTGCTAGAGGTTTAACAATATCAAATTTCAAAGTTTACTATCGTGTTATAGTATTACAGTGTTATAAGTTATAGTGCTACAATGAGGTACTGGCATAAAAACAGGCTTCAGGACTATTGGAACAGAATAGATCAGAAATAAACCCATAGACCTCTATATCTTTAATATTCATTAAGAAAATAAAAAAATATCAGAAAAACAGCCTCTCAACAAATGGTGCTGGAAAAAACTAGATATCCACATGCAGAAAACTGAAACTGGATCCCTATTCCTACCTTGCACCAGTATTAATTTAAAAAATAGATCATAGACATCAATGTAAAATCTGAAAGCATAAAATTACTATGAACATAAATACATAAGGACTCCTTGACAAAAGCAGTAGGAGATTTCTGAGTAAATATCCAAAAGCACAAGTCAAAAAAGACTTGATAAATGAGATTGCAACAAACTGAAATGTATCTGCATGGCAATGGACACAGTTAACAAGCAAAAAGACAACCTATAAAACATAAGACTTTTGCCAGATATACATCAGACAGTTTCCCAAATCTAGAGTATACAGGGTATTTATAAAACTAAACCCTCAAAAGTACTAAAAGCCCAATTAATAGATGGGGAAATGAGATGTGGAGAAACTTCTCAGAAGTAAAAATGGACAAAATACAAGTGAAAAAACTCAAAAAATAAACAGTGAAAGACCCTATGATCCAACCATCATATTCTTAGGCAAAGGTAGTAAAGACACCAGACAACCATGTTCCCTGCAGCACTAGTAATTATATCCAGGGTGAGATATAGGCAATATGGCCATTGATGGATGAACAGGACAAGAAATGTGGTATATATACATATATACATATATATATTGCTACATGTCTACATATATGTAATATACATACATATGTAATATACATATATTACTACATATATATGTAGCAATTTCATTCATTGATAAGAAGGAACGAGTCTGTGTCATTTGCAAAACAAAACAAAAAAACAAATGGAAGGACCTACAAAAAAATTATCAAGTGATGTAAGTTAGGCCTAGGGAGACAAAATTCGCATATTTTTTCCCATATATGGAACCTACAATTAGTCTATAAATATGTAAATAAATACTTAGGATGATACACAAGTGTATTCAGATATAGTTAGTGAAATACAGGAAATTCAGTACTCCAACAGAACAATTCCTTAAGGGAACGACTGAAGCTCAGCCTAATAAACACCAGGAAAGGGTATTTGAAAAAATGGTGTAGGGTCCAGGAGTGGGGTGTAGAGAAATAAAAAGAAATACCAGGGAGATTAAGGTAAAAAAACTCAAAGCATATCCTATATTTTTTTTAAATGAGGGAAGCGGTAGCTAGAGGAGGGCTGGATGAAATGAAGGGGTGAGGGGTGACATTGGCCAAGATGCATTGTAGTCATTAAACTGCCTTGTTAAATGGCTATTCCCATATACAACTAGATAAAGATAATAAAATGATAAAAAGAACATGTTTTTTATTACCTGAAAAAATGAAGCAGTAGAAAAATAAAATATGCTTCAGGAGACTAGCAAGAATAGAAAACAATATCAATGCTAATACTCTACTGCTTGAGCCACAGCTTAACTTTCAGCTGTTATGTATAATTAATAAGAGTTTATGCATTTCCTGCTCTAGTTAGTTTTGAACCACAATCATCTCATCTCAGCCTCCTGAGTATCTACAGTTTCAGACATAAGCCCCTGGTTCTGGGCATAGCCATAATGAATAGGAGTTCAGGAATGGGCCTGTGTGCAGTGACAACAGCCTGTAGATGGTCTCATGCTCACCCCAGAAGACAAAGGTAGGGCTAGAATACCACTAGCAGAGACTACTCTCAGGTCAGCAATTCCTTGAAATCTAATCTATGGTTTTACTGTATTTTGTTTCCTTCACCTTGCAGAAATAACTTTCATGATTTTACTATTTCTATTGTACATGAAACCTGAAATTAAAAATAAACAATGTTTCCAGAAATTTAACTCTGCCTGTTTTCCAGCCTGTCCAAACAAATCCAGACTGTTGTAGAATGCAATTGGTGTTGCATTAGATGAATCATACACTATTTTCTTTAGATTTTGCACTCTTATTCACCAATATTCACTCATGCTTCATACTTCTAGGACTTACTATATAGCAGGACTGACTAAAGAAAGAAATAAGAAAGCCAGAGGTACAGCAGCCTCCAATGCAATTTCTGGGCAAAACAACATAGGTCAAGTATTTTGGATTTTCCTTTTTCACTGTTAAATATACTTTCCACTTTTTCTGAACCAAAATTTCCTGGATGTAGACAAGCTATTTTGAAACTCCTGTGACAGAGTACTCTCAACTGAAAACGAAAGTGCCTTTAGGATATTAAGAATCAGAAGATATCAAATAAATATCTTACTAAATATAAGCAACTAGAAAAGCAAGAAAAACATAATTCACAAATTAGAATGAAAGGCATAATGGAGATATAAAGACAAAAAGTATCAAAGATAAGAAAAATGAGTAATTGGTTTATCACAAAGGCAAAAAGAACTGGCAAGCTCTACACTAGTTCAAATAAGAGAAATAAAACTGAGAAGTTTCAGTTACATAAAACCAAAAACATAAAATACTCTGCAGGTTGTAGCACAGGAGTATAAATGATTGTTAAAGACAATCATAAACAACTATGTGACAGTTTTGATAAACCAGAATTGGAGAAGTTACTAGAAACAAATATATTGCAAAGATTGAAACATGAAGAAATAGAAAGTGTGAACAATACAGCAATAAGTAAAAAAAGACTGCATCAGTGGAAAAGCATCTTACCCATCAACGAAAATCCAAGTATGAGAAGGCTTTGCCACTGAATTTTTATGAAGCATTTTAAGAAGAAAGTATACCAAGTTATTTCAAAATATTGAAGGAGAAAGTCTTCCAAATTCATTCTGTTAGGTCATCATGACCCTTTTATCAAAAACAAAACAAAACAAAATATAACAGAAATAAAACTACAGGTCAATATCACTGATGAACATAGATATAAAAGTCCTCAACAAATACTTAGAAAAAAGACTTCAAGGATAAGTGAGAAAGACTGTTTTCCACAATTAAGTTATATTCATTTTCAGCCTCCAAGGATGATCCAACATACAGGATATACCATATCATCAGAAAGAAAAGATCATCTATTCATCCCAAAAGACATAAGAAACCCACCCCAGAAAAGTCAACATGCTTTCATAACAACTCTGAACCAACTTAGGAAGAAAAGGAAGGAATGTATCTCATAGTAATAGAACCTTGGCTACCATCACACTGAACAGATAAAATATTCTCTTTGAATTTGGAAGAAGATAAGGATATTTATTTGCAGCATATTTATGCTCCAATGTACAAATTACTCAGGGAAGTTAGACAAGAGGAAATAAAGGATATTCAAATAGAAAAGAGGATTTCCTATAGACACATGAAGAAATGCTCGACATCTTTGGCCATAAAAGAAATGGAAATCAAAACAACTCTGAGATTCCACCTCACTCCAGTTAGAATGGCCAGAATCAAGAAAACTAATAACAACAGATGCTGGTGGGGTGAGGCCAGGAGGGATCACTACTACATTGTTGGTGGGAGTGCAAACTCGTTCAGGGAGTGCAAACTCGTTCAACCAGCATGGAAAGCAGTATGGCAGTTCCTCAATAGACTAAACATAGAGCTCCCCTATGACCTAGCAATTCCACTACTTGGCATTTACCCAATCATCCAGAAACAAAGACATACTAAATCCACCAGCACAACAATGTTCATTGCAGCACTTGTTACCATAGCAAAGATATGGAACCAACCTAGATGTCCCTCAGTTGATGAGTGGATCAACAAGATGTGGTATTTGTACACAATGGAATTCTATGAGGCTGTCAGAAAGAATGATATCGCCCCATTTGTTAGGAAATGGAAAGACTTAGAAAAAATCATATTAAGTGAAGTAAGCCAGACTCAAAGGAACATAGGCTCAATGGTTTCCCTCATTAGTCCTAATCATTAGAAACCTTGGGCTCTCCTAGCAGAGATTTGCAATAGAACAATACCTAGATACATAATGCCACATAGTATGATTCTAAATGAAAGGACCTCTAGGATATAGAAACAAAAGCCATATAATGAGTGATTGTTGTCCTTAATGTACTATGTTATCTCTCATCTCCTTTGCTGTCCCTTGGTAATTTCATATTGTTACAGTATCTCACTTTGTTATCTGATATATTGGATATATTTGTATTTGGTTATTTGAAATTGGATAGAGAAGGGGGGAAAACAAGATGAGGGGTGGGAGTGGTGGGAAGGGAAATGGGGACCAAGACATGAGAAAGGGTATCAATGTATGTGAAGTAATGTACCTTCTATCTGGCAAATATAATGTAACCCTTTTATTAATTACAATAAAAATATATGAAAAAAAGAAAAGAAGAGGTCACACTATCATTATCTCTAGACAACTTCCAACTGCATGTGAAATACCACACAGTCATTTCAAAGAATGTAATTTTGGAATGAAAAAGACAAATGTTTATAGTGAGGATATATGAAATGTATGACTCATATGAAATTGTCATTACATTAGTTCTCTAAGTTTTAAAAAAAGAGAGTATAGATTTAAGGTTATAAAGGTATATTGGAAAAATTAGTTGCTGTTATCTGTGTGTGATTGGGGCATTATCTTTGATTATTTATAAGTGCTTTCATTTTCCTCTAAATTCTTTTCTCTGAAAGATATATTTGTGATCTTTAAAAATGTGTTTGTAAAACAACACTTTACTCAATGACAATATATGAAAACTGATGTCACTTAAGAATGTTTCTCTCCCAATAAAACAGTGTCTGCATAAGATAGTTGATCCTGACAAAGAGTTACATCCCAAATATCACATGAATACTTATCAAAATAATTAAATATTTTTATGACAATCAGTTAAAACTGGCAAGATTCCAGACTGAAAGTTGATTTAAGGATGAAGCTAAAGTGTTTTAGTGCATCATTTGCTTATAAACAGCTAATTAACTCAATTACATTTACATGTGTTTCTTACTGAAAATGAAGGGTTTGCAGAAGTAATGCATTTAAAAGGAAGATGACTACATTCTTCTACAGTTGTATCAAGTTATGCCTGTGGGTTTTTTTCACTGAAAATGAAGGGTTTTCAGAAATAATGCATTCAATGCATGGTTCAAGAGAAGGCTTCCTCAGAGAAAAAGAAGCATAGCTACACCAGCTACGCCAGCATACTGATTCTTTTCTTTAAACTTAAATCAAGAGTTGTACGGAGCTCAAATGGTAAGAGTTCTAATCTTGGGAAAACAGGTAAAGGACAGTATGCAGGCCTGAGTTCCAGCACCGTATCTTCATGCACATGTGCGCATGTGTGCCCACACATACACATTAGCACAGGTGGGTTGGGATAAATGGAGCAGATAATGACAATGACATTATAGTGACCTTAAGAAGCACTGTACTCAAACATTGACATTTGAATTGAAATTCCTTTGTATAACTATTTAAAAATATTTTAAAGACATGAATTATATTTTAACTTATTAACATAAATTGATAATACAATAAATTTTCATTGTAATATTACATATATACATATAATATGTATGGTCAGCTTCATGCTGCTAACCTATTGACTTCTTTTTTTTTTTTTTTTTTGCCAGTCCTGGGCTTGAGCTCAGGGCCTGAGCACTGTCCTTGGACTTTCTCAAGGCTAGAGCTCTACCACTTGAGCCTCAGCACCACTTCTGGCTTTTATCTATGTATGTGGTACCGAGGAATCGAACCCGGGTCTTCATGCATGCTAGGCAAGCACTTTAACCACTAGGCCAAACTCCTGGCCCCTAACCTATTGACTTCTATTCAAAATACATACAAAAAATATCACATGGTCTTCTATAAATGCGAACAATTTTCATATTCCTAATCAGTTAAAAACAAATTTAATTTTAATTTCAAGAGATACATTGATCAGTTTTAAGAAACCAAAGGAAATTAAATATTACTCTATTTGTGTATGGATATAATTGATCCTAAAAACAAGCATCTCTTGTTATTTTTTTCTCCATTCTAGACTCCTTATACAAAATCTGTTTTATTCACCTGTTTTATGCACAAAGGGAGAAAAAGGTATCTGGAAAGCAGTTGATTCTTCAATTATTATTACCTTAGCACACCTTATACAAGTATGAAAGGTTACTCTAGCAATGTGATTTTATATAATGGCAGAATTTTTAATCAATATATTTAGCTTCAGTCTATGCACTGATGAAAACTTATTTACAACAAAGAGAAAAACTTATGTAAACACAAATTTTATTACCTCACCTAATGGAGGAAAAAGAAGATGAAGGAGGAGGAAGAGAAGGAGGAGGAGGAGAATGAGGAAAAGGAGAAGGAGAAGGGGAAGGAGAAAAGAAGAAGAAGAAGAAGAAGAAGAAGAAGAAGAAGAAGAAGAAGAAGGAGAAGGAGAAGGAGAAGGAGAAGGAGAAGGAGAAGGAGAAGGAGAAGGAGAAGGAGAAGGAGAAGGAGAAGGAGAAGGAGAAGGAGAAGGAGAAGGAGAAGGAGAAGGAGAAGGAGAAGGAGAAGGAGAAGGAGAAGGAGAAGGAGAAGGAGAAGGAGAAGGAGAGGAAGGAGAGGAAGGAGAGGAAGGAGAGGAAGGAGAGGAAGGAGAGGAAGGAGAGGAAGGAGAGGAAGGAGAGGAAGGAGAGGAAGGAGAGGAAGGAGAGGAAGGAGAGGAAGAAGAGGAAGGAGAGGAAGAAGAATTGGAGGAGGAAGAAGAATTGGAGGAGGAGGAGGACAAGGAGGAGAAGGACAAGGAGGAAGCAGCAGCTTCAACTGCTTTATCCAGCCTGGGGATTCTACTGAACAGAGGAGGAAAAGAAAATAAGCTATTTACCACACAGAGCATCTATGCAGGGAGATGAACATCAAGAGTGAAAGTTTTTGGAATTCTTGCAGTCTGGGGATTGGATAAACACCTGGACAGAAGTTCATGTTATGTGAGGTGGCTTGGTAGCACTGGGACTAAGGTACCACAGGGGCCTATGTGCATGGGAAAACTGCAAGTGCAATGGAAAGTTTTCAGTTATGGTTACAAGTCTACAATCAGGAGAAAAAATATATGGCAAGCTGTAAGTTCAAAAAATGGCAAAAACCTTTCAAAGCATCTCACAATTTGAACTTTATCCTAAAGGCAATGGGGAACCTTTATAAGAGTAAGTAAAGAAGAGACATGATTGCATTTGCATTTCAAATCACTCTGGCTACAGTGTAGAAGATTTGGAAAGAGACTAGCCAGGAGGCTGTTACTGGGTTGATTGCATAGGAGGTAGAGAACTAACTAGAGAAAAATGGCTGATTTTATGGCTGACCTTGAGGCTGACTTTGGGAAAGAGAACATAGAATCAGTAAGATCACTGACAGGCTGTGAAATTGAAAGAGTAGCATATTTGAGATTCCCAACTACATAGAAAATCTCCAAATTAATAGTCACTGAAAGATAACCTGACAGCTAAAAATAAAATATCTTAATAAAATGTTTCAGAACTCATTCTTGGTTAGTAATTAGGATTTAGAAAAGCTATCTAAATTTCACATTGAATATATTTGTCTTCAAGTGCTATAGAACTCAAGCCATCTTACTAGTCATTTTGTACTTCATTTGTTTTTCTTTTGTTATTTGTTTTTCATATATAGTCCCTCTCACTAACTTTCTCCTGCCAGAACTCAGAACATAATCTTTCTACTTTCAGATTTTGAAGCAGGATCTCACTTTTTCTATTGGATAGCCTCAAACTCCTCACATCTTTGCCTCTTGAGGAGAGGTTTTGTCATATAAACCTTAGGGTGAGCCAGACATGGTGGCTCATGTCTGTAATTCTACCTACTCAGGAGGCTGACATCACAGTTCAAAGCCTGCCAGGGCTCTTATCTCCAATTAACCATTACAATATCGGAAGTCTCACTATGGCTCAAGGGGTAGGGCAGTAGCCCTAAGCTGAAAAAGCTCAGGGACAGTACCCAGGCCTAGAGTTCAAGCCTCACAACCAAAAATTAATTAATTAATGAATTAATTAATTAAACAAACTTTAGTGTGTAACAATAAACTAATGTTTTCTGAATATGACTGCATTCCCAACTACTGAAAACACAGAAGTAGGAGAATGGTAATTTCAAGGTGAATGTAAGCAAAGTTAGCAAGACCTAGTATCAAAAACATAAAATCAAGGGCTGGAATAGTGGCAGGGGTAGAGTGCTTTCCCAGAATGCACGAAGCCCCAGTACCATAAACAGAAAAAGCAAGTGATGCTGTGGCTCAAGTGGTAGAATGCTGGCCTCAAGCAAAAGAAGCTCAGTGATAGTGCCCAGGCTCTGAGTTCAAGCCCGAGGATTGGCAAAAAAAAAAAAGTCTGGGCTGTAAATCTGCAAATCAAGTGTACAATGCTTGTTTTGCAAGTACAAAGCCCAGAATCCAAACCCTGGTACTACAAAACAACAGCACAGTAACAGCAAGAAAATGAAAGGCCAGGTCTCTGGAACCAAGCTGCAGAGAAGAACACTAGCCTGAACCTAAATCTTAAATTATACAAACATTTCCTATACAAACTATACCTATCTATATAAATACTTCATACTTTTAAACATTGTTTGAACAATACTTGGGTACCCACTGTTGGTCTCTAAACTTTAACCCAACAAGGCCAGACTTGGGACTTGAACTCAACGCCTAGGTGTTATCCCTGAACTTTTATGCTCAAGGCACTTAAACCAAGTTCTACAGACTTTGGGGGTTGGGGGAGATTAATTGGATAAGACTCTCAGGCTGGCTTTGAACCAGTATCTTCATATCTCAGCCTCCTGAGTAGCTTACTAACAGGAGCCATCAGCATCTGGCTCTAACAATACAATTTTAACCAGATAATCTAGGTACGAGTCTACTTGGATGTGGAAGAAACAATCATTTCATCTTCTTATCAGAACCTTCTCAAAATTCATTATTATTAAGAGTTATGCATTGAGACCTTAAAGATCACCTTTCAGGGGCTTGGAATTTGGTGGAGTGCTTGCCTAGCATGCAGGAAGACCCAAGTTCCAGGTACCACGTACATGGAAAAGCTGAAAGTGGTACTGTGGCTCAAGTAGTAGAGCATTGTCCTTGAGGGAGACCCAAGGACATTAATCAGGCCCTGAGTTCAGTCTCCAGGACTGGAAAAAAAATTGTCTTTCTTATTCAAAGTACAATGAATGCTAGCTGAGATTGCTAGTTTCAGAAACCCTGTCTATATGATAAAGATTCAACGTTTAACATCAAGTTGAAGTTTACTATATGACACTGTCATATGAAAGACTTTTTTTTTTTTTTGCCAATCCTGGGCTTTAGCTCAGGGCCTGAGACCTGTCCTTGGAATTTCTCAAGGCTAGAGCTCTACCACTTGAGCTTCAGCACCACTTCCAGCTTTTTTTTATGTATGTGGTGCCAGGGAACCCAACCCGGGTCTTCCTGCATGCTAGGCAAGCACTCTAACACTAGGCCAAACTCCTATCCCATGAAAGACTTTTAATAATTAAATCACTCAAGTAATTCCTTAGGCATCTAAACTTAATTCTATTCTCACTAGACCAAGCATCTTGAGATTAGTCATGGATCTAAACATAGCTCTAATATTATTAGTTATTAGCTGTGCTATTTTGGACAATAATTCACCAGCATTTAGTCACTATTACTTCATTTATAAAATACCATGACTTCCTGACAGAGCTACTGAGAGAAGATCAGGAAAATAATACATATGAAATGATGAAAGCCAATAAATATAGGTGACTAGTTTCCTTAATGACTACCTACAAAAGAAAAATAAATTTTAAGACACGATGTTGTTGAAATCTGATTTGAAAATCCATAATTATTTGAAAGACAAAAGTTTTCCAAATATTTTGTACTTATTGACATACTCTAGGTAATTTAGATATAGATGTACACACATCCTCTAATATTGTTGAGCTTGTTGTTCTTTTCTTGGTGGGTTTTTCTTTTATGCTTGCTGTTTGAGGGGGAAGTTTGCCCACTGTAGGGCTTGTGTTCATGACCTAATTGGTTTAATTGTGCAACTACTGCTTTTCCACTTCAGTCATGCTTCTAGTCCAGCTTTATCTGGATTAATTGAAGACAGTCACAGGGACTTTCTTTCCTTGGCTGGCTTCATACCATAATCCTCAGAACTTGACTTTAATTAAATGAAAACTATTTAATTAAAATATGCTGTTTGGAATCTCAAAAAATTCAGAGTATCTAACCAGGCACGGTAGCTCATGCCTGTAATTCTAGCCCTTTGATCAGAGGATCAAAGTTCAAAGTCAGCCCAGGCACTGAAAAACATGAGACTTTTATCTCCAATTAATCACTAAAAAATGGAAAATGGGCCTATGGCTCCAGGGGTAGGGGCGTAGCCTTGAGCTGTAGAGCTCAGGGAGAGCACCCAGACTCAGAGTTCAAGCTCCATGGCTCACACAAAAAAAATCAGACTATCTCAATATTATATTTATCTACAAAATACATATATTTGCTAAAGAGGCAGTAATGAAAGTCATTAAAAAGTAAAATAAATGGACTGCCACATGATTCAACAATACTAATAATAGGCATTTATTTGAAGGACTTGATACCAAAAACTCAAAAAGATACTTTTACTGCTATGTTTGCTGCAGCGCCAATAGTCAAGCTCTAAAAACAATGTTAATGTACATTGAAATGTGAATAAAGAAAATGTGGCATATGTATAGTATACAATGAAATATTACTCAGCTTCAAAAGGAAAGAGATGCTATAATATATGAAAACATGGTTGAAGTTTTAGGAAATTATACCAATTAAAATAATCCAATAACAAAAAATCTGTGTGAGCGTGCTTGTCTGAGATACACAATATAATAAAACGCACAGAAGCAGAGAATAGAAATTCCTAGGAGATGGGGGAAAGCTAATATGAGGATCAGCTGCTAATAGGAATTACACAGGTAAATATATTCTGCAGGTCTTTGAACAACATTGAGCTTATACTTAACAATGTTGAATTATACGCTTAAAAATCTACCTAAAAATTAGATATCATGTTAAGTGTAGAAGTTGAATGATATTAAGTCAGGGAATAAGTTAATGACCATCTCAAGACTAGCACTAACTCATCAGATCTTTTCTTCCTACTCATTCTTCAATGCTCTGTCATCTTTTATTCTTTTTGAGGCATTTAGATCAAACTCTGTTGATCCTATGCCACAGACAGCAAAATCAATCCTTTCTCCACCATTTCTCTCATTATTGTAAGTTCATCTTGTCCTTTCATTTGCAAAATGGTAAGAAACTATCATGTATTTAACAAAGATGACCATGAAATAACATCTCTGTGTCCATTACAGATGACATGAAGAACAACTTCCTGGAGTTCAAAGGAGTAGAGAAGAAAACACATACACATATGCACATATATGTTGTATATATTATGTATTATGGTATTTTTATGTATTATGTTATATGATATCTATTATATATTTTGCATATTCCATTTTATATATTTTATATTGCTAATATATTACATATATTATATATACATTAGATATTATAATATTATAACATATTTTTACACTATATACTATTATAAAGGGTATTTTGGAGATGGCCTTACCAGTTTTATGTGGGTAAATAGGAAAAACATGCATTAATATTACAGGGAAATGAGGGATTTACCAATAATGGGACAAATCAATTTCTTTTTATACTTGGATTATTAAGGTCAAAGACTACACTTAGTCATGTTTTTTGCTTTGTTTTGTTTTGTTTTAGAAGAAATTGCCACAGAGAAAAAAAACCTAAGTATATTGGGAATGAAAAATCTGTTTCTTTATGTACATTTTTTGAGTACACCCTGCTTATAAATTTTTGCCTTAGTATCTGATAATGATATAAATCACTAGCTCACTTATCACTTTTTACATTTCTCTTACTGAACAACTGAAGAGGGGTATAATTTTCCAAATTTTGTAACCTACACCAGCAGAGCATGGAGAAAGAAAACTGAACCTTAACAATATTGAGGGCTAAGCCCCAAACCAAATGCAGTGTAAGCTGATGAATTCCCATAATCTACATTTCACAAATAAGACAGAAGTGTAAATGCATAAATATATTAGATCACTTTGTGTTTCTCTTAATTTTATTCCAGGTCTTCAGTATAGTATATATTTTAATTTTAGCACAATTCTCATTGAAAGGAATCTCCACAGTGTCACACACCTCATTTGTATCTGTGACTAGACACTAAGTTTAGAATATTTTCGCCTTCAAATACCTTCCAGAAGTAATACCTTATATCCTAGTAATTCAATGTTCAAAGATGAACTCCCTGAGGATCTAAAAGAAACTCCAAATGAGGTTCACTTTGGGTAGAAAATATGACCATAAATGTGAAACAGGTATGACTCAGTCATTCTGAAGAGATGAAATGACCAATTTCTTGGTAAAGCATATATGGCTAAAAGCCATGTTAGAGACAAAATTACTACTACTTACATGCTGCTACAAATTGCAGATAAAAGATGATTACACAAATTATGGTTACCTAGTTCTCATTATAAGGACTGAATGATTTAAGATTATTTTTTTAAAAAGCCAGACTGAATGAAGAGTACAGGACAGGTACATTAATAAAACATTTACCTTTGTTGCACACAGCAATGAAACCTTTCAGAGACTCATCAAAGTCTGGGAACTAGCTCAATTTGTCATTTGGAATTAGGTGTTTGTGAGTGCATTGATTATTGGTTCCAAAAATACCAATACTTGGTTTATCAGTCCTCCAGCCAATCTGCTACCACCCAGAAAAAGCACAAACCCCTTGAGTGAGCTTAAGAGGTCTTTGAGCTAACTGAAAACATTTGAATTCCAACCCCCTCTACTACCTCTGCTTTTCCAGCTCTCTGCAGTTTCCCGAACATGCCAAGCTTTCAACACCTACTCCCAAATCTGTATTCACTCTTCCCGCAGGGTACAGTCACTTAAAATAGCTCATCTTGTTTCCATTTGGAAGCCTAGCCTGGATTCCATCTTCCATCCACCCTGAGTCAGACATGTATTTTCCTAAAGAACAGTACTGGTGAGTTTATCACGCAGGCGTAAATGATTGTTCCTGAATTTATCTCCTTTACTACCCTGAAACTTTCAAGGAAAAGGTCTAATCCATGTTTTTATAGGCAATGAAATTGCACATCTGAATATAAAACTAAAATAATAGTGTCTAGCCTTGATTGAGAGTTTACTCATCATCAAGAAAATTTCTGAGGATGCAAATTGTTTAATATTCAGATTAGTTCAGAGGACTATATAATATCAGTAATGCCACTATATGATTGTAGAAGACAGATACAATGATTTTAGGTAATTTACTCAAGGTTCCTCAGATGATGAGAAAGCCAAGCAAGGTTTCACCCCAATCATTCTAATTCCAGCTTACATGTTATAGCACAGCTGCTTCATGAACGTAGATATTTGTTTTATTTTTAGCTAAATTGAGAAAGAATGTAATCAGATGTACATTTATTTATGCACATACATGAAGACATTAGATTTTTAAAAGGCTTTAAATACCAGTACAGAATATGTTCCTTTACTTAATTTGGAAAATTTGACCCAATTCCATCTGATACCACGGGACTTAACTTCTTTCCCATCAATACAATTAAGTAGCCTAATTAATAACTTTACAAACTAAGCCAGGCACATGTCGCTGAAATACTGGACCACCACTTTCAGGGTCCATAGCCACATATTGTGATTTCATGTCCATGGGCAGAAGCCTGAGTGAAGGATTTTTACAAAGCTTCCCAGACACTCCCATTGTGTAGCAAAGTCTGAAACCGGATTTAACTGGCCATTTTAGGAATCTATTCTAAATTTCACTAGAATTTCTTCAATGTCTAATTTAAGAGCAAGAGAAAATTATTTCAATTGATATCAGTACAACAATTCTTAAATTCACTGTTTAGTTTCTGTTATAAATAATCATCTGACTCCTTCATCCTTCAAATATGACTTGTAGCTAATTTCCCTTAGAGACAATAAAATAATTTCTTTACCAAGCCATCTTTTCAAAGGGACACAGTGCTATTTAGGTTAGAGCCAACAAACCTAAATATACTTCATTATCAATTTTCATACGCCTAGAATTCAACAGAGTGTAACAAAGATAGAAAATAAGTTATTTAAGAGGAACATTTAATATAAGAGTCAAAATACATAGAGAATTAAAAGTTTCAGTACGGTATTCCATCACTTACCTCCTCCCTACATTTCTTCCCATACTTATCCATTTGTGAAGTTATTATTACAATAATTAAAAGAAATAGGTAGTGTCAAAGGCAGTGGCTCACACTTGTTATCCCAGTTACTCAGAAAGTAGACTGAAAGGACCACAGTTCCAGGTCATCTTAGGCCAAAAATAAGGAAGACTTTTTCTGAACAAACAAATTAGAAAGAGTGGGACAGTCCTACAGTGCCAGTGATGAGGCCAGCATGGTCTTACCACTCATATAGGAAAAGATTAGTCAGAAACATTTCTTCTCTGTTTTTTAGACATAGAGTAAAAGTACATTTCCCCTAAACAAACAGAAACATGAACATTTGACACTGATGGATGAAAAACCTGCCAACATTGTGAATATGAGCTGTGTGAACCAGAAGAATGCGAATTTTCCCACGTACTTCAGCCACAAAGGATGATGTTTTACACAGTGGTTTCTCCATTCATCTAGGTAACAGAATAGGACAATGACAATGGAAGCAGATCCCTCACTATCCATCAGTGGAGCTTTCATATGGATGAGAAAAATAAGTCTTTGAGAGTTTAATTCCTTGAGTGTGTGTGTGTGTGTGTGTGTGTGCGTGTGTGTACACATATACATATACATGCATATATGTGTATTTGTATGTATGTATATACGCATTATTAAACACAAATATATATATTCTATATAGAGAGAAATTTCAATGTAAGAACGAATGTCTATTTCAGAAAACAAATAATACTTGACATGCAGAAATGAGTTTGGTAGATTAAGAACTGACAAGGTCCTGCTATCCTAAAACCACAATATTTAGAGAACTCTATCCAAGTTAACAGTATGACGTCTAGTCTATAATACTGAGTTTTACTCTTCACGTACTCATGCTGAGACTTCATCAGGCATTTTCACTATTAAATTTGAGGCAAGCATTGATGGCTCCACTTAGCTGACACCACGAGTCGCTTTCATCAGTCTCCAACATGAAGGAAAATCACAGAATGATATAATGTGGATGGTGGTGGCGCAGCAGCCACGGTACCACTAAGTCTGTACCCACACAGAACATCACGTCTAGCACAAATTTCAGGGTAGAATGATTCTTCAGACTAACCCATGTAATGCTCTGAGGTGTAAATTCAGATTTTTACGTACTGACAGAAATGTTTACATAAATTGGACTCCATCTGCAGAGGACAACAAATCAAAAGCAATAAACTCATATTGAAGAAACCTCCTGGACTGATTAGTTATAAAACTTGAAATAAATATCAGTGTTTTCTCTTTAATCATCTATATTTTCTACTATTCTGTAAGTATATGACTTATAAGGGAATTATTCTACCCAGCTTTACAAAGTGAATAATGAGAGGATCATGGTTGGAAGGACTTTTCAAATATAAGGTAAGCATCCTTGTTCTTAATGATGAAGCTTATGCAAAATATTCATGGATGCATTGCAATGGAGAGAAAAGAATCCAGTGAGTAACATCTTAGAACTGAAACTTCATACCATTCATGCAACAATCACATGGTATATAGTTGCTCTTTGTTTTAAAGAAATTGTTATTGAGGTTGTAATTTTAAATTAAAAAGTTATAGAACATGAATGGCTCAGTAGTCCACAACTGTAATCTCATGCTCAAGAGGTAGAGATTATAAGGATCTGTTTGAAGCCAGTTTGAACTTAACACATCTTGTACTAAAAGGTTATATAAATATAAAAGAATGAAAATTACATTCAATGTGGAGAGATGCAACACAATAGTTCTTCATTTGCAGGAGGGGTAGTACTGAGTTTTGAACTCAGATCCTAGCACTTGAGCCAGTCTTAGCTCTTTTTATTGCTTTGTTTGTGCATGAGGTTTGAACTAAGGATCTTTTTTTTCTATTTTTTATTGTAATTAGTAAAAGGGTTACATGATATTTGCCAGATAGAAGGTGCATTAATTCACATACATTGATACCCTTTCACATGTCTTGGTACCCATTACCCTCCCCCCCACACCCTCCACCCGTCTTGGTTTTCCCCCCTTCCCTATCAAATTTCAAATAACCAAATACAAATAAATTCAATATATCAGATAACAAAGTGAGATACTGTAACAATATGAGATAACCAAGGGACAGCAAAGGAGATGAGAGACAACATAGTGCATTAAGGACAACAATCATTCGTTATATGGCTTTTGTTTCAATATCTTGGAGGTCCTTTCAATTAGCTTCATACTATATGGCCTTATGTACCAAGATTTTGCTCTATTGCAGATCTCTGCTAGTAGAGCCCAAGGTTTCTACTAATTATGACGAATGAGGGAAACCATTGAGCCTAAGTTCCTTTGAGTCTGGCTTACTTCACTTAATATGATTTTTTCTAAGTCTTTCCATTTCCTAACAAATGGGGCGATGTCATTCTTTCTGACAGCAGCATAGAATTCCATTGTGTACAAATACCACCACTTGTTGATCCACTCATCAACTGAGGGACATCTAGGTTGGTTCCATATTTTTGCTATGGTGAATAATGCTGCAATGAACATTGTTGTGCTAGTGGATTTAGTATGCCCTTGTTTCTGGATGGTTGGGTAAATGCCAAGTAGTGGAATTCCTGGGTCATAGGGGAGTTCTATGCTTAGCCTTTTGAGGCACTGCCACACTACTTTCCATAGTGGTTGAACGAGTTTGCACTCCCACCAACAGTGTAGTAGTGATCCCTCCTGGACACATCCCCTCCAGCATCTGTTATTATTCATTTTCCTGATCCTGGCCATTCTAACTGGAGTGAGGTGGAATCTTAGAGTTGTTTTGATTTGCATTTCTTTTATGACCAGAGATGTTGAGCATTTCTTCATGTGTCTGTAGGCCATTTTTGTTTCTTCTTCAGAGAAGACTCTCTTTAAGTCTTTGGCCCATTTTTGAATGGGATGGTTGTTACTTTGTAGATTAGTTTTGGAGTGATTCAATTTTTTGAGTTGTTGATATATTTTAGATATATGGCCTTTGTCCGTTGTTTGGTTGGTGAAGATCTTCTCCCACTCTGTAGGCTTCCTAATTAATTTACTAGCTATGTCCTTTGCGATACAAAAACTCCGCAGTTTAATGCAGTCCCACTTAGCCAGCCTTTCTCTGATTTGTTGTGATTCTTGGTCCTAGCCAGTGCAATAAGGCAAGAAGCAAGCATAAAGGGGATCCAAGTAGGGAAAGAGGAAATAAAACTATCCCTCTTTGCAGATGACATGATTCTGTATTTAAAGAATCCTATAGACTCTACTTCCAAGCTCCTTGAGCTGATTCAAAACTTTGGAAGAGTAGCAGGCTATAAAATCAACCCTTAAAAATCAACTGTCTTCCTTTACGCCAACAGTGAGAGGAACGAGGCAATAATCAGGAAAGAAACTCCTTTCACAATAGCCTTAAAGAAAATAAAGTACCTAGGAATTAGCTTAACAAAGAATGTAAAGGACCTTTTTGATGAAAACTTTAAAACCCTAAAAAAAGGAAATTAAAGCAGAACTAAGGAAATGGAAAAACCTCCCATGCTCCTGGATTGGAAGAATCAACATTGTGAAAATGACAATCTTGCCAAGGGCTATCTACAAATTCAACGCAATACCCATCAATATCCCAATGGCATTCTTTAAAGAAATAGAAGAGGCAATTCAAAATTTCATATGGAATAATAAAAGACCCCGTATAGCAAAAATACTTCTTAGCAGAAAGAACAGCGCTGGAGGAATTTCAATTCCAAACTTTAGACTCTATTACAGAGCTATAATTCTCAGAACAGCTTGGTACTGGCACAAGAACAGGCCTGAAGACCAATGCAATCGAACTGAGGACCCAGATACTAAACCACAGACCTATGGCCACCTAATCTTTGACAAGGGAGCCAAAAAAATAGAATGGAAGAAAGACAGCCTCTTCAACAAGTTGTGCTGGCAGAACTGGTTAAGCATCTGCAGAAAACTAAAGTTGGATCCTTCTTTGTCACCTTGCACTAGAATTAACTCCAAATGGATCAAAGACCTGGAGGTAAAAGCTGACACACTGAAAACTTTACAGGAAGGAATAGGAGATACACTAGGCCTCCTTGGCACAGGTCGAAACTTTCTTAATAAGGACCAAGAATCACAACAAATCAGTGAACTAAGGATCTTGCACTCTTGTTCAGCATTCCACATCCATACCTCTACTTCTGGTATTTTGCTGGTAAGCTGGCTTCAAATCTGAGTCCTCAGATTTCAGCCTCCGGATTAGGTAAGGTTAGAAGTGAGAACCACCAGTGCTCAGTTAGAACCTTTGTTTTAAATCTTTTTGGATCTCCCTCTACAGTGGGGCTGGTGAAGGATTTAAGAGCTCCCTCAAATGACACGTTCAACCTTGCTTTCCCCTTTGCTGTTTTGGCACTCACTTCCTCTTGTCATTGTGTTTCTGACACTCTCATTGCAAGTACCCTTAGTTACACACATAATTGTACATAGAGGAATACTTGGTAAAATTTTCTGAATTGGCAGGCTTATTGCTCTATCAGTCAAAGGTAATAAATTTAATTTTTCATTCTGTATTCTTTTAACTAAGGACTTTAAACAATCAAAATGATTTAATATGTGCAGACTGAAGGCCTTTAATCTGTAGTACTCTTGCATATCAGAAGTCCGTTGACAATTTGGGAGGCAATCTTTCTCCAAAAATTTCTGAGCTGCCATAATAACTTCTGTAGCTCTGGAAAGTTTTCTGATATGACAACTTTAAAGAAATTTCAAGACCTCACTCTGAGAATTCTGAGTCAAGTTGAACAACTGGACCTTAAATTTCAAATTATTTTATCATCCTAATAAAAATATGAAGTTTAACAATATCCTGCTATTCCAACAATATTCAGAAATAACAAGTAAAGGTAGCATTTTTTTTCTAACTTTGTTTCTATTTCATATGATTCCCAACCAGAGAGCATATTGAATTGATTTAAATTGGAACACACAGAAGGAATCTGGCTTGAACTATGGAGGCTAACTCATAGTCTGTGACCAGACTGGTTTGTCTAATGATGTAGTTGTTGTCACAATACATGGCTACATGCACAGATCTCTGTCTGCTTAGGCATTTGGCTTGAAATAAACATTCAGAGAACTGAATCCAAGCATCAACTAGGCCAAAAGTTGCCTTTTACTCTGCCAACCTGATGTGAATTCAACTATGAATCACATGCTTTTCTGTTTCACAACAAATGAGCCTTTGAATCTATGAAACTGAAAGTGATGATAACTTTAGGGCCCTGTCCCATGAGACCACTGTCTCACTGTGTTTGTCTGGAGGTGAATATTGCTGTTAAATGTCACCTACCTATTTAGGCACGCAAAAAGTTACAGTAGTGGTCTGAGAACTGAGAAAGGAAATGCTACTGCATAATTTGATTCAGAAATATATGGCCCTGGGAGCCACTTATTTTGTTTGGTGAGTGCCATTTATTTTGGCAGCTAGTTGACAGATGAGGTCTTGTCTAAAATGACTGCTTCTCTACCTTCCTAAGCCATCAAGAAAAGGAAGACTAATTTAAAAACAGATGTATCACCAAAAAATGAATTACCCAAGGTTCTATTTTTCTATGTATGCCACTTATATTTTTCTTTTACCTCCCACTGCTGAAGAGAATGATATCTAGAGATTGTAAAAATATAGAAGATGCAGGATATAACATGCACTGTTATTGGCATGTTAAAAAAAAAAGTACTATGTTAGAAAGCTTTCCAAATTGCTTGAAGGCTGCAAGGTATACATCTAAACAAACTCCCAAATTACTTATTTCAGAGGACATTTATATACTATCATATTGTACAACACAGCAGAAAAGTATTCAGTTCAATATGAAAATGAGTGCTTAATTAAATTGTATCCTGTCAATGTATTCTAAACCTGGCTTTCCTTCTCATTCAACCTTTTCTTTGAACTCCGTGTTGTTACCCAAATATGGCCTAGTGTCTTTTTATTTATACACATGAAGCAAAAGGAGAATTTTCTTCCTGTATTTAAGTTATGATATCTTTTAGGGGACCAATGTAAGCTGCAAAATTTGTAGAGTCTCATGCAGAATAAAAAAAAAAAACAAGAGGGTTTCCTATTCAAAATTCCCTATTCAAAGACATGGTCTTCTAAGCACAGAACCCTGCATAGCTATATAGATTGCAGACCCCTGAAGCCAGCCATGCCTGGACTATCCCCATCACTTTCTATTGACCCATATTTCTATAGCTAATAGGATTGCAAAAGCATGTGGGATAGTTACTAAAGCATCTGTCCTTGCCAATTCAATCAATGGAAATTTGTCTCCCACAGGGCCCGCCCATACCTATTTATCTGCCACATCCTAATGAACAGGCTGTTGAGAACTCAGCAGCAGGACAAGTCATAGAGAAATTAAGACGCACGTCAACCTCTCCAGTTTCCTGCCTTTGATAGAAATGCACAATAAAGTACTGTCTGCAACATCCTTTCATTCCTTTGCTGGAGATGGCTAGCTCTTAGTTACTACAGACTTGTGAAAACATAGGATAGTAGTTGAGATTTTGCTCATTTTCAAGATCTTTTTCCTTCTATATTCAACAAGTTTAACATGCAAATTAAACTACTGAGCCTTAAACTGCCTGTTTTAAAGCCATTCATTCAAAGACATAATGCATTCAGGTAAAATAATGAACAAAGCCTTTAAACCACAGCAAGATTAATTGGAGTTCTACCTAAGAACTTCATGAGACACTCAAGCTCAGCTCTTGCATCATGATTAGCACTGCAGTTATGTTATTGACACATCCATGTAGCCCGAGGTTACGACAGAAATGCAATGCCCGGCATGCCCCAGTGACAATGAATAATTTACTTTCACTTATTGGCGGGAATTTTTCCCCTAGTGTTTCAAAGCTTGACTAATCCATAAGATAACATCAGCATATTTAAACCATTAATTTGATTACAATCAACTTTATTTGGTAAATGAGGCCAATTTTTACTACCTTTTATCCAAACTCTCAGAATAAGATTATATCATAAAGTGTTTTTCCCCAGGGAATGTATACCTTGAGGGTGTAATGAAAAAGGAGAAAAGATTTATAACTAATATCAAGACAGAAAGATCATGCCTTTAATGGCTCTCTCTCTCTCTCTCTCTCTCTCTCTCTCTCTCTCTCTCTCTCTCTCTCTCTCTCTCTCTCTGTGTGTGTGTGTGTGTGTGTGTGTGTGTGTGTGTGTGTGTGTGTGTGTGTGTGTTGGTCCCAGGGTTAGAACTCAGTGTATAGACACTATCCCTGAGTTTTATTGCTCAAGGCTAATGTCTACTACTTGGAACCACCGTTCTACTGTGGCTTATTGGCTAATAGAAGAGTTCCATAACTTTCGTACCCATGTTGGCTTCAAGCTAGAAGCCTCAGACTTCAGCCTCCTGACTAAATCAGACTACAGGAATGAGCCACTAGCATCTGGCTTAATCCTGAGCTTTCTAGCCAGATACTCTACCATAGTAGCCATACACCACCAACCCCACTGGTTATTTTTAAAGTAGGTACTTAATAACCAGATCAGGCCAGCCTGGCTGTGATGTCCCTGTGTCATGAGCACCATTTTGCCTGGTCATTGTGTAAAATTAAGAAAACAACTGTATAAAAGATTTCAGAAAGGACAAGGCAAGTTGCAGCAGTCCTCAACAGACATTCACCTGGGCAGTCATAGTTAAGCTAGAAACAAATTGTTACAGAGGCCAGTGAAAGCTACTTTTTTCTTACATATCTAAAATCCAAACCACTTTATCAGAACCCAGAGAACAATGGATCTTTTCTTGCTCTTTATAGCTGAAAAATGAAATATAATTTAAATTAGAATGTATTGTGGTCTGGTTGTTAATTCCCCTCCAAAATTTACAATGTTGAAACTTTAATCCTAAAGTGACAGTATTAAGAAGCAAGGGCTTGGGTGAGGTGTGAATGGGCTTGCAGGAAGTCATGAGGGTGTATGTAGCTCCCTCCCTCATGAAATTAGAAGCCTCCTATGAAGAGCAAGAAACAACAGAACTTCCTGTCTTTGCCATGTGAAAATACAGCAAGAATTCCTTCTCACATAGTCAGAAAAAAAGAGGACCATCCTAAAGAACAGAATCAGCCACAAAACCAGAGTTTTCTAGACTTCAGAGCCATGAGCCAGTTTATAACTGGATAGTTTTCCAATATACGTGCCAGTTGCTGCTATTTTATCATAGCATCTAGAAGAGTATTATATAGGACTTCTTTGAAAAATGTATGAGAAAATATGACTTTAATAACTATGTCATTGGGCCGGGAGTTTGGCCTAGTGGTTAAAGTGCTTGCCTAGCATGCATGAAGACCCGGGTTCGATTCCTCGGTACCACATACATAGAAAAAAGCCGGAAGTGGTGCTGAGGCTCAAGTGGTAGAGCTCTAGCCTTGAGAAAGTCCAAGGACAGTGCTCAGGCCCTGAGCTCAAGCCCAGGACTGGCAAAAAAAAAAAATAATAACTATGTCATTAAGGTTAAAAACCAGTAACATATAAACAAACATTATGAATGCTGTAAAATCTACTTCCTATTCCTTTCTATTAAAAATAACATTTTCTAGGGTTCCATATATTTAGTAATTTCAAGATAAAGCTTAAATATCTGACTTTTCACTTGTAATATTGTATATACATTTATGGGATCCTTTGAAATACAGAAGGGAAGGGGAAAATAAGATATGTAGGGAGATATTGGGGGAGGAAAATGGAGACAAAAATATGAAGAGGGGTATCAATGTTCGAGAAGTAATGTACCCACTATCTAACATATGTAACTGTAATCCCACTATACATTAACCTGACAATAAAATACAAGAAAAAGATAAAGCTTAAATTCATCATTTAGAATTATTTAGAAAGACAGTGAATTCTTCATCAGCTGAGTCAAAATTTTCATACTAATTTCATTGTAACATTCACATTCATTTCACATTTATTTTCTACTGATAGCATCTGCTTTTGCTTAAAAAAACTACAATTTTATATGCATATGTAACTGAAGTTCACAAAATAAATGTTGATTCCCTTCTATTGTTAAACCATCACGCAAGAGAAAATGTTATGGAGAAAAGAGAAAGCAAATATTCCTTTGAAAATACCAAATTAAGAAGCTTAGAAATCATTCTTAACAAAATTAATGATGCCTCCTTTATATTACTAATTAAATAAGAACTGTAATTAGAAATGTTTTCTTATTTAAGAGACATAGATGACTTACAGCAAAACCATCTTCACAACAAACTAATTAAAGAGTATTAATGTAAGGGGAGAATTACCTGGACAATTGGTGCTTTTGAAGTATATTAACCTTTAATTAACTCCATAACACAGTCCCACAGAGTTCATTTTAATATACTTATTTTATTAAATTGTCCATTTTAGTGTTATAGGAAAGCTTTAAGATGAAGTCACACACACACACACACACACACACACACACACACACCTATACATATATAGTTTTTCTTTTGACTATCTGCCGAAAGAGAAGTGAGATATTCCATGTTCTGATTATGGTTATTCAGTTAACATTTAAATAATTTTATGTCTGCAATACTGTAGCTTCATCTCTGTTTTAACTCTTTAGTCAAAGATATATTCAAATTTCACTGTGTGTCTACTACAAGTTTTTACAGTGAAACTATGGAACAGAACTTTTGAGCAAGCAAGCAAGACAGATAAGATACCAAGAGCTATCTCTTGTTCTGAATTCAAGCAGTAGAGAGAAATGTTATACATGAAAGCTCACACGCTTACATTGTATGTAAAAATGGATTTGTATACATTGATGTTTTTCACAATCATTCTACCTGTGGGAAAAAGTCAAAAGGAAAGCACAGATTTGATTTGGAATAGATCTCCATCCTCTATTAGACAGATAAATATGTCTCTTTGTTGTAAACATACACACATAAACATACATGACAATAGATGTATGTGTGTGTTTAATATGCAATAATATATCCTGACTTTAAAACTTCAAGTTCACTAATGGAGTAACTTAATTGACTTACTCTTTTTAATTCAATAATGTCACATTTGATGATCAAATTTATTTAACAAATATGATGGAATAGTATTTCATTTAATAGTAACAAATAGGAATAGTAACAATAGGAATGCGAGATATCATTAATTTTTTATTGTATATACCTTATATTTAAGGGAATTGAATATATTAGGCAATCTATTTATCTATAAGTGAATTAATGTTCTATTCTGTAGTGAATACACTCTAAAGGATTATTTATACTATAATACTTTTTACTTCTAGCATTGAGACATCATTATTAGCTCTGATATGAAGGTTTTATTATATTTTGTAGCTCAAAATAGAATCTGTACTTGTTGATCTTATAATGATCAAAGTATTCTGAAACATGTGGCTCTACACTGGAAATAAATTCACTCTAAGTGCAAAATTGTAAAATTTTATTAAAGTTTATTATAAAACGTAAACATCCTATAAGCTTTCAGAAAAGACAATGAGAATACCCAACATTCATGTCTCTCGGTGATCCAGACATGGATCATTGTGATACATGTTTTCATTTTGGGGCATTCACACATGTTATGTACACTAGTCACCAAAAACACAAGCAAGCATTTCTGTTCATACATTAATATATTTCTTAAAACTGTCAGAAGAGGTAAACTAAGAATTCCAAACTTCAACTGTTTTTTATTTCATTATCCCATGTTTGGTCATAAGGAATTACATTCTTTCTGGTCCATTGGTATACACAGAAATAGTCTTTAAATGTAAATGAAATCTTAAGAACATACCATAATTATTCATCTTCTATAAACCACATAATATTTTCATTGAAATTGTTTTGCACCGATAATGCCTCATTAATTTGTACTTACTTCTTTAATTATGTGTGATATATTTTAATTCTGCAAGAATGTAATCTGTTCAAGCTTTGCAAATCGATACATTAGAAGTTTGTACTATAGCCACAAGGCCTTTGTCTTTTCAGTCAGTTTTGGCTTTTGTTTCAACTTGTGAGTACTATGCATGCTGATTAATGTCATCCCTTCACTGTTGTTCAATTTGTTATTTACTTTAAAGTTGTGAATATAATATTGACACATACTCTTGTTTTTAGTTTTGTTGTTTTTGCCCAGGGTCTTCCTATGTAACTCACGCTTGCCTTGAATGTAACCCCAAGTGCTGGAGTTACAGGCATGTTGCATCATGTTCAGAAGATATTGGTTCACTTTAAAAAGCTTTTTAAATTATCTTTAAGTAGTGGTACACAGGACTTACCATTTAACAAAGCAGTTTATGAATATGATGTTTTGATCAATGTTGCTCCTTTCAACATTCTCAATCCATTCCACTCCTATTCACTCCTCTACATCTTGTTGAAAGGAGCATTCTCAGTACTTGTCAGCAATTCGTTAGATTCCCTAATCAATCATCCTTCAAATATTATAAAGTGCATGGTACAGTAGCATGCCCATCTCCTTCATAGCACATGGCTTACATGCTTCTCTGTCTTTCCAGGCACAAGAAGAGTATTATGATAATAAGGAAGATGCTATTCTTAGCACATGGCCTAGTGCTTGCAGAAAAACTGAATCTAAAGGATATAAGCAATTCTTTTATTGATCATGGCTTACTGGATAGCAATCTTTATGCTTCCTGTAAATATGAAGAATTCAGTCTGGGCTTGGACTTCTTAAGCAAATATTTTTGAAGTGTTATGGAGATACATCTCACAATTGGACACAGTTCTCTCCAGTGTATGTTGCAAGTCTTTAGACTATGCAAAGATAAAGGAATTTGAAATTTGTGTGTGTGTGTGTGTGTGTGTGTGTGTGTGTGTGTGTGTGTGTGTGTGTTGGTCCATGGACTTGAACTCAGGTCTGAGTAGTATCTCAGAGCTTTCTTCTTGAGACTAGTGCTGTACCACTTTGAGGCAGAACTATACTTCCATGTTTTTCCTTTTACTTGGGTTTTGTGCGAGTGTGTGTGTGTGTGTGTGTGTGTGTGTGTGTGGTTTGTTTGAGTGGTTAATTGGAGATAGTGTAGGACTTTGCTACATGGGTTGGATTCACTCTGCAATCCTTAGATCTCAGTGTCCTAAGTAGCTAGGATCATGGGAATGAGCCACCAGCATCTGTCCATAAAGGCAAATATTTTAACAGTCTAAATAAAATTCACTAACAAAATGATCTCCGGGAAAGACCATGTCTTCAAAGAACTTGGGCTGAAGGATGTGTGTCGATTATTAAAACCATCTTAACACGAAACAATATTGCCTTTCTCATACAAGTATACAATTACTTAAAATTGGAGATTTTGCCCTTTTTTTTTTTTTTGCCAGTCCTGGGGCTTGAAATCAAGGCTCTGGCACTTTCTCTGAGCTTTCTCAAGACTAGTACTCTACCACTTGAGCCACAGCACCATTTCCAGTCATTTATACGTATTATGTGGTTCAGAGGAATTGAACCCAGGGCTTTGTGTATGCTAGGCAAACCCTCTACCACTAGATCACACTCCTGATTCTATTTTACTTTTTTGTTGTTGCTGCTGTTATTGTTGTTGGTAGTGGTGGTTGTGGGGCTGAACGTCTGGGTCTGCAGGCTGTTCCTGAGTTATTTTGCTCAAGGCTAGTGCTCTACTACTTTGAGCCATAGTTCCATTTCCAACTTTCCAGTGGCTAATTGGAAATAAAAGCCTCCTGGTCATTAGTGCTGAGGCTGGCTTCAAACTGTGATCCTCAGATCTCAGCTTCCTAAGTAGCTAGGATTACAGGCATAAGCCAACTGAAGTCAGCTACATTTTTTTTTTTACAAAGAATGACATTTTAAATTGTTTGTATGTAATCCACAATTCTAATATGAACTAAGTAGGACCCCAAAATCCTCTTTAGGTTCACATTCATATTCTGATTGAGGACAGGACTAAGTATCACTTTTAAATTGAAGGAAGAATAGCATGTGTAGTGGATCAACTACTGATGTGAAGAGTTGGTCACCACTGGCAAAACTTCAGCTGGAAGATAACAGATGGATCCTTTTACTCATAGTGCAACTAAGTATGACATGCCTATGCCTTCTTTATTCCTACATGAAGGATGTCTGTACACAATAAAGCCTGTATATTGAAGTACAGATAGAACTATAAAAAACAATTAAGTACTAATTGCCACCCACACCCAGCACAGGCAAACTGGCAATAATGACAAAACCGCATGCACATTTATTTTTAAATTTTTAAAATAAAGTCTTTGAATTTGATATTATTTCTTGTTAAGCTTTCAGTGTTGCATTCAAATTTAAAGTGATCATCATACCAGGAAGACCTTTAGTAAATTATGGTGTAGTTTTACTAGAGAAAGATAGGCATTCTTAACCACTGAGTTCTAAAATATTGAAAAATGCTATAATAAAATTTGCCTATATTCTGTTTGGAAAATAAAATATGTTGAATTTTCTGACACTTCCTATCCACAGGAGTAGCCTGTTCATGCACAGAATAACCTAGGTTTGGTTAACTGGAGTGAAGCTTATTTGGGGTTTTGCTATTCAAAATTATCAGAAATGTATTTTTCAAAGTTTAAATTATCCATATCCTAGTCATGTACCTGATTAGCTTCTCAGTTCAATTATAAAGTTTTCTTCTGAATCAATTTTTACACGTCTAAATATTTATTTTCAGAAATGTCTTTCTATATCAAAAATTAGATCTTAAGGCTAGTGGCATACACCAGTAATCCTAGCTACTCAAGAGGCTAAGGTCTGGGAATATGTGATTGTTCAAACATTTTGGAAGTCAAGGCAGGCAGAGAAGTCAGTGAAATTCTTATATGGAATTAAGTACCATAAAAGCCAGAAATATAACTATGGATCAAGTAGTAAATGTTTAGCCTTAAACAAAATAAACAAACAAATAAAAACAAACCTCAGGTATAGCACCCAGGTATTGAGTTCAAGCACCAGGATCAGCCCAAAACGTTTACATACTAAAATTTTTCATCCCCTTTTTTATTTATGCTATCTCCAAACTTTTGAAAAGAACATTTTATTAGCATATTTTAACTACAAAAGATAAAGGATTGTATTGTGACAATTTTAAATGTGCATATGACATATCCAACAACCAAGCTGCTTTACAAACTACTTTAGACTCTAACAGCTTTGGAAATAAGCTATCATTTTTTCCCACTTTTAAATCTGTGTTATAATATTCTTCTGGAGAACATTGAACATCAAACTACAATGCTAAATTGCTTTGGTTATATTTTAAATTCCCTTTATTTAAAAATGCCTATAAAATAATTATTAGAATAGAGGGTATGCCATATGACATGTTTTCTTTTAAAATGTTTTCATACATCTTAATATAGAAACATCCAAAATATAGAAACTATTGTTTTCATTGAAAAAGTCTTTCAAAAGAATCTCAATGTCTGTCTCACCTTTTTATCTTTTCCTGTGGTCCCCACTTTTTATTTTTTTATTGCCGGGGTAATGTATAGAGGGGTTACAGTTACATTTGCCTAGTAATGCATTACTTCTAACACATTGATACCCCTTCTCATGTTTTTGTCCCCATTTCCATTCCCTAAAAAATAAAATTTCTAACTTTCTGTGTGAAATTCTGTGTGTATATTTGTGTACATTCATGCCAGTGTGTTTAATGCTACTGACCTATTAGCTACAAAGCAGTAGGAACTTTAATCTTTCTCTGGTAGTAATAACGAGTTTATAATTTGCCCTACTTATCTATACTTTCACAAAATTATCCCTTTTGAAGTAAAGCCTACCCTATAAAAATAGCTATTACAGATTAGTGTGTACGATGACATAATAGAACTAGAAACTAACTGGCCCACCCACAAGTAAATGGACAACAGAGAAACCTAGAATCACCATAGGCCTAGTCCCCACACAAATCAGCAGATAGGAACATGTTTCATCCATGGGCTTGCATGGGAGATAAAGATTTTGCTGACAAATCTACACTTTTGTGGATTCAACCAATAGAATAAGGAGTAAAAATGTCTTTTATCTATATTACTTAATAGTGTCTTCTTGTAATAAATACCTGTTTTACACCATTTTAGTAGAGACTCAATTTGTCATTGGATTCCATTTTCTAATGCAGTAGACCAACCCAACACAGAATGCATTATTGATATGGAAATGAGTGTAATTAGCAGTGTAAATGATCTGTTATTTATGATTCCAGGCAGAGCTGTAAATCACCATTGGTTCACTATCATTACTATGCAAATAGAAAGCAGTTAATGGTCCATGTGTTAAAAACAGGCCACTTGCTTGCTCATTTGCAAGTGAAAGGCAAGGGTGAGAGTTTAAGATAGAGATGACAGATTATCATATTGTCAGACCCAGTACTCGGACTTAAGCACTTCATAAAAACAAGATATATAAACTATGAAACCAGTTTTGAGTTGTCCCCTTTCTCTACTGCATATTCTGTGTAGCACCCATTCTTCGAACTCTTTTAAGTTCATCCTGAGTTCTTGGAATTGCACAACAGGAAATGGAATATGTGCAAGAGTGGTTGTGTATTACACTATAAAAGATAATGTTTACATTACCTGGGGAAAACACTATAAAATTCTGTATTAAGAAAAAAAAATCATCATGAGTCATATAATTCACTTACTTTTCCTATAAATGTATTCCATTTTCTTATGAGAGAAAGTAGCAATGATTAGAATATGCAGAGTATGACAGAAATATTAGTGGGCCTTATTCAAAACTGAGTATACCTAAAGGAATGGTTCTGCCTTTTCTCCCTGGGCACCTTTGGTTTACTTTTCCAGGGAATGGATTTGTGGGGGGTGTTTGAGTTCATTAGCTACAAGTCAATGCTTGCCTGTGAAATGAGAACAAAGAAAAGCACGAAAAGCACAGGGGTAGAAAGAGGATGGAGGCAATCACAAGTGTTACAATCTTCCTTTGTGCGGATTTCATAATTTGAGAGACCTAGGGAAATACAGAACTGATAAAGAAAGGGTTGGAGCAGACCAAAATTTACTCCTTCTTCCTCAAGTTAGCTCTATCTTTGCAACTATATAGTTATATATAGGAAATCTTATAAAATCTTATTCTTGGCTGCTATATTAACTGTATGTTACAGATTCAAGAATTACTAACTGGGCAAGGATTTTACCTGAAGGAAATTATAGCAATGTATCCAAAGGTATAAGAAACTTACACATACAGAGTAGCTGGATGTATGTCCTTTTTTAAGTTATTAATAAACATAGGTTGAATTTTCTTCTTAACTTGCAGCACTAGAACCAACTATATTCATTTCCCTTGTTGGAGTGGATTAGCAAATGTCCTTCCTGGCTTTTCTTTTTAAAGCCTTATGCCAGGAAGAAAAGTTGTATGAAGCACTAAAAGTGGTCAAAAGTTGTGCCCCATGGAGCAGTTACATAAGTTATCTTTCTCCTTCTGCAGGCATTTTTATTTTATTTTATTTTTTTTAATTTTGAACTTTTTTTATTGTAATTAGTAAAAGGGTTACATGATTTTTGCCAGATAGAAGGTGCATTAATTCACATACATTGATACCCTTTCACATGTCGTGGTACCCATTACCCTCCCCCCCACACCCCCGACCTGTCTTGGTTTTCCCCCCTTCCCTATCAAATTTCAAATAACCAAATACAAATAAATTCAATATATCAGATAACAAAGTGAGATACTGTAACAATATGAGATAACCAAGGGACAGCAAAGGAGATGAGAGACAACATAGTACATTAAGGACAACAATCATTCGTTATATGGCTTTTGTTTCAATATCCTGGAGGTCCTTTCAATTAGCTTCACATTATATGGCCTTATGTATCAAGATTTTGCTCTATTGCAGATCTCTGCTAGTAGAGCCCAAGGTTTCTACTGATTTTGACAAATGAGGGAAACCATTGAGCCTAAGTTCCTTTGAGTACTGCAGGCATTTTTAAATAGGTATTATTCTCACTTCAAAAAAAAAGGAAACTGATGCATGCACAGACAGTTAACTTGCTGTCTAACAAATGCTGGATAGTGGCACATTTTAAATCTTAAGGGTAAAATCAAGTTTACCACATGCCTCGCTTTCTCATTATTTCTATGACCAAAACTCTCTGTACTATTGTATTTTCCTGACTTATTAAATACATGGTCACTTTTGTTACACCCTCAACAGAATCACACTTGCTACCTCATTAACTTGGCCCCTCTCTGCCACAAACTTCTTTACTTGTTAACTGAAATGTCTTTTTTTTTTCAATAAATGACCTACGTGAAATCACAGTTTACCAGAACTACTTTTCTCCATCATCCTTATCACCCAGTATTCCATGTACTGTATTTATTTAGTTTCCTTCAAAGATAATATAATTTCTATCAAATTCAAGGACTTCTAACTGCTTCATGCAGAACTGATCTCCAAGAGTTAGAGTAAGTGGTGAAACAAAGAAAAGGCAGAGCAAGACAGGACCTCCCTGTCCTTTCGTAGCCTTATTGCCTTTTCACTCTGTATGACTTATATTGTGCTCTCTCTATGAATGCCACCCGAATGGATGCTTTTCCATTTCTGGAATTCACAGTCCTAAGATCCACTAATTTTTAGGCCTCTTAAGGAAGATAAATGCAAGTCATAATTAACAAAAAGTCTAAACGCCTTTTCCCTGATATGTAATAACTGAAGGACGTTAACAATTTCTTGCTATTGTAGAATATACTAGTTGCATTAAAGTTACATTTAATGTAGGTTTGTAAATAATGAGAATCAAGTACATTCAATTTTTGCATCCATCTGTGAATTATAGTTTCCTTTCTTAAAACAAAATGGGTCATCTCTCAATATAGAATGCTCCGGTAGAGCTGAGATCATGCCTCAAGTGGTACAGCAGTGACCTAGTATTCATGAAGCCCTAAAGTCAATCAACAGTACTGAACAAAGTAACAATAATAATAATTCACCCTTAAGAAATAAATAATTGAGGTAAACGTCATATTTCTCCCTCCTGCTAAAATTGCATGAGTTCTAAAATGGGTGACATAGTCAATCACCTATGTTTTATAGACACATAAATATTTGCAATTACAAATTGGAAAATTACAAACTATTTTAAATGATATTTCCTTAACACAATTTGCAGATTTTATTTCTTTCCAACACAAGGACTGATTCAAGAGGAGTAAAATGGATCTTTCACAGTTAGAAGAATTTCTGATTCTTGTAAATGAGATGCATACTCCCCCCTACACACATCTTAAAACATTAGCATATATCATCTATTATGTCTTGATTCAATAGTAGGTCGAGGAAGACAAATACTTTAGATAATAAATCATACACACTGAACTCTAGACTTTGTGGTGGTGAATTTATTCTAAGTGCGGCAGTGTGAGTCTAAACTCACAGCTCAGGCTAAGGGGATGATTCCGACATGGGCTCTACAGAGTCATTGCACAGGAAAAGAATGCCCATAGAGATACTTTAAATCAAAGAATTATTTTCCTCTGTTCAGCTGTGAAAGTCTCTCAGGAAGCCTGTAATTGACAACGTGAAATTAAGCAAGGTGACTCAATTATGTAGCTTTATGTTCCAATTCCTGTACATGCTTTTAAAAAGTATGTTCAAAATCATTTTTCCCCTCAATAATCAGCAAGGGAATAACTACTCCACAACAGAACTTCATGGTGTGGAATCAGGGCCATGTAATTGGACTTGTGTAATTGGGCTTGCTCTGGGACCACAGACAGTTTAAACACAGCAGTTACAGTGAATTTCAAAATCTCCCGAGTGCAAGAAAACAAATGTGATTTCACATGACTGCTACTCCTTGAGCCAGAGGTACAGGAAGCTGAGATACACTCAAATGACAACACTTTGCCCCCTGAGGTATTTAAATGATGCTTAGGGAGACCAGAACTTTATACCTCAGATCTTTGAGAGTTGAGTGAAAGTGCTGGAATGTTTTGTCTTGTATCATATATCTGTGCCATGTATAGGAAAGGTTAGAAGAGAGATAAAAACAAATTGCTAATCCAGAATCTTCAGGGGCTATCGAACTAAGATGAAGGAGTATCACAAAGAAAAAGAATACAAGAGGGCAAGTAAGCAAAGGAGTGAAAGAGGGAAAGATGGAGAAAGAAAGGCAGGGAGGAAGAGACTAAGGGAGGGAGGAAGAGAAGAAAGGAAGGAAGGAAAGTTTTTTGGGGGATTTTGTTTTTTTTTTTTTTTACCACATTTTAAATCTTTAGAGTAACTGGAACTGAAAATTCTCATTGATGATCCTAACTGTCATTATCAGTAGACTGATTCATTTTAAGAACCAAAGCATATTCCATTCTTCTTTAATATGCCAGCATATATAATTTTATATACATAATCTTTATTTATATATATATAATTCTTATGACCTGAAACTGAAGTAGGGAGGTCAGGTCTAGCCAGTGCCATATTAGTCACATGGTAAATGATACGGTCTGCCATCTTGTCTTCTTGGTGGGCAAGGTGAAACCCTACCTCCCAGGTGATGGTGTAAGTGAATCCCTGGAGGCAGGGGGAGTTTCCTGTGACCAGGCCCCCTGACCTGACTCTATTTAGGCCTGAACCAGTTCAGGCACCACATGTCTCTCTATTTCTGTCCTGTATTGCATCTGCTGTCTCATCTCCCATCACCATGGCATCCCAATTCCATTCTTCATGGGAGCTAAATTGGTTTGTTGGCATTGTTTTTGTTCTTTCTTTCCTCACTGGCCTTCAAGGCACAGTTTCTTTACTAAGTTAAGTGAATTTGCAGGCTGCAGGCCTTTTTTAACAATTGGCTGCCTGCAGACTGCTAGCACTCTACTAAAGACTCCAAGATTTGACCTCTCAAAATGTAGTTTCTCCAATTTTATTACTTTACAATAAAGCCAAAACTCCACAGGAGTTTTGAAAACATCAGGACTGGAAGAAGCCAATTACAGAAAATGTTGTTACTCTCATCTTAATATTGGGCTTAAAAATTATAAAATTGTACTGCAGAAGATTTTCCATTTTTTATTCATTTGCAGAAGGAAGTAGTCATGTGAATATAAAAAATGAAATTGATCAGATTTATTTATTTGTTCATTTATTTATTTATTTATTTAGTCAGTCCTGGGCTTGAACTCGGGGCCTGTGTGTTGTCCCTGAGCTTCTTTCGCTCAAGGCTAGTGCTCTACCACTTGAGCCACAGCTCCACATTTATCGTTTTCTATGATTTATAAGAGTCTCATGGATTTTCCTGCCCAGGCTGGCTTCAAGCCATGATCCTTAGGCCTAAGCTTCCTGAGTAGCTAGGATTCCAGGCTTAAGCCACAAGCTCCCAGCTTAAACTAGATTTCTTTTACATAAAACTTATTATTCCTTCCATGTGAGGAAAGAGGAGTAAGCAAACAAATGGCATAATTACAGGAAATACATACATACACATTTACAAAGGAATAAAAACATGAAAAAGCTACTGATAAAAACTGTTGTTCAGGGGGCTGGGAGTTTGGCCTAGTGCTAGAGTGCTTGCCTAGCATGCACGAAGACCCGGGTTCGATTCCTCAGTACCACATACATAAAAAAAAGCCAGAAGTGGTGCTGTGGCTCAAGTGGTAGAGCTCTAGCCTTGAGAAAATCCAACGACAGTGCTCAGGCCATGAGCTAAAGCTCAGGACTGGCAAAAAAAAACAAAAAACAAACAAAAAAAAAACGTTGTTCACTGAACATGCTGTATATATTCCAACACTCAGAAAATATATTTCTATATATTCCTATAGGCCCTTGAGCTAAATAATAATAATAATAATACTGTTTAGGTAGGAAAACATAGTCTTAAAATTAGGCTGGACTTAGCTCTGTATGAGGATCAAATCACATGTCCTACTGTCTCCGAAGTTTTACCTGATAACTAGGTTCAATAACTTGGTGCTTATATATACATTTAATTTTTGTGAAGAGTACCAACAGTCTCTTGGTGTGTTCCACAAAGTTCTCATATATATCAGGATGCTTCTCTATTGACAACATTGCTGATTGAATAGGGAATTTAATATATAGTCCCAAACAACACAGTAATTATTATAAAAGTAGGGGCATATGTCATAGAAATTTGTCAATCACTGTATATAGGAGGGAAAAGATCAGAGATAGAGGAATAAATTAGTCCATATAATCCCCTGAATAGATTTCTAGTCAAGACTGCCAACAATATAAACAGGACTTGGTAAATAAAAATTCTCAGAAAAGCAATTAGCAAGAACTTAAAAATAAACTGAATGAATTCATTTAGAAAGTAAAAGTTTATACCAATTATAAGTCATATGGTGAAAAATATAAATATGACATCATTCTGCAAATAAAAGGTAGAAAATTTAGAAAGCCACATTATATCCAAGGAGGCATAGCTGACATTCACAAAAATAAGAAAATATATTACAGTAATTAAAAGACTCAGACAGCTTACATTGATTGGTGACTCAGTCTCCAAGAGAAATGCAGTAATAGCCCAAGAGAAAATAAAAAAGGAATGAATAAAAAACAATAGCCATTCGGGAATTACGTGATCTTGTGTCATTCTTTCCAAGAGTCCTTTGTGAGCTTGTTTCTCAAAATTCTGTTTAAACTTTTTTAAGTAATAGGGTTTTGGACAGTTTTCTGCATATGACACATGGAGAGAAAAGAGTATAGGTACCTTCTGTATGCATGTATTAGCTCAGTCAGTTAGAATAAAATCAAAGTTAGACAACACAAAGTTAGACAGATATCTGGAGTCTTCCTAATGTCACAATGAAACTTTCTTGGCTTTGATCATGGCCAAACATTCTCAAACAAATAGAATTTACTCTGTCTGGAATTACAAGTCATAAACTGAATACTTTCTCAGCAGGCAAAGGGAAGAGATAGGCAAGGTAAGTCTAGAGATGAGAGAAGGTGGGTGGTCAGGCAAATAAGAAATCACACATGTATTCACTAAAGAAAGGCCAGAATAGTCCACTCTATATTGAAGTCTTTGTAGAGTTTACAAATACTAGCATGAAAGCAAGTCTAGATATCCTAGGTCCATGTAAGAATGAGAGACTGTTCAGCCAATCATATGAGCCTCCAGGTAAAGTAAATTGTCAACAAGGATACCCACAACTGAGCAAAGAGTAAACAAACAACAAAAAGGAATAGGATATTCAATGTCTGGTGGATTTTATCCTCCATTCAGCCCATTAAGAACTACTACTGGCTGTTGAGCTCTAGTTCAAGTTTAACCTACTGAATGTAAGGCCAAGGAACAGAGCTATCTGCTGGAACTTATTGAGGCCCCCATAGAAACAGTCATGTTTTACTCTTGCCTGCATTCAAGGTCCAGCACTGCTATCACAGACAATGTTCTTAACTGAGGCCTGGGCTTAGCCTTAAAAATCAGATGCTGAGTTAAGTCTCATGATTATAAAATGTATAATAATTAGTGTTCTAGTTTTTGATATAGTGTATGTAAGTGACAGTAGGGAAAACTCTTTGAATCTGTCATCATATACTTCAAAGCAAGTCAGAAAAGCCAAAACTGCTGGCAAGAAGAAAGTTTGTCAGAGAAAATTCATCTTGTGGCCCTCTCTACTCAACTATAAAATTCTTCAGCATCCCCTACAGTACACAGTGAAGAATAATGTTAACATGCCTTGGCAGTTGGACAAGGGCTCCTGGTAATTAAGTCAGTGTCTAGTTCTTAAGTTGGAGTCTCTAGTCATTTTCTACCTTGCTCCTAAAGTTTGGAAACACCATACTCTTTCTGGTATGGACATAAGTCTCATTGAGATATCCGATTCCTCATCTTCATTTTTGTGGTTATCTAATTGAAAGAGTTCTTTCCTTCACCAGGTGGTTATTTTTTTTTGTCTTTCAAAGTTGTCTAGAATATCAGCTCCTTCGGGAATCCATTCTTGACATTACACACTATCTCTCCTTCTTCAAGGAAGGGAATTGATGATTTTACTAGTTCAATTAAATAATGCCCTGGGCATGAATGTAGAAGTGTATACTATGGCATCATCTAGTTCTTCATGTTTACTTCTGTGAACTATCCCTGCATAGCCTGTTCAGTAGGCACTACATAAATGAGATTGGGGAAAAAATGTAGTCTTTAAAACTAGATATATATTAATTTCACTTTTGGAAAGCCTCTTATTCACAAAAATATTTGTAATATTGTTATATTATGTTAAAAGCTACTGAAAAAAAAAAACAGGTAATGACAGCTCTTACCTGCAATCCTAGCTACTCAGGAGATCTGAGGATTGAAGTTTAAAACCAGCCAAAGCACAAGAGCCATATAATGTAGATGTAATTGTTGCCTCTCTCTCTCTCCCTCTCCCTCTCCCTCTCCCTCTCCCTCTCCCTCTCCCTCTCCCTCTCCCTCTCCCTCTCCCTCTCCCTCTCCCTCTCCCTCTCCCTCTCCCTCTCCCTCTCCCTCTCTCTCTCTCTCTCTCTCTCTCTGCCAGCCCTGGGCTTGAGCTCAGGACTTTAGCACTGTCCTTGGATTTTCTCAAGGCTAGAGCTCTACCACTTGAGCCTCAGCACCACCTCCAGCTTTTTTCTATGTGTGTGATACCGAGGAATTGAACCTGACTCTTCGTACATGTTAGGCAAGCACTCTACCACTAGGCTTAACTCCTGGCCCCATTTCTCATCTCTTTTGTTGTCCCTTGATTATCTCATATTATTACAGTATCTTACCTTGTTATCTGGTATATTCTATATATGTTTATTTGTTTATTTGAAATTGGATAGGGAAGGGGGAAAACAAGATGAGGGGAGGGGGTGGGGGGGAATGGGAACAAAACATGAGAAGGGGTATCAATGTTTATGAAGTAATACACCTTCTACCTGGCGAATACAATGTAACCCTTCTATAAATTACAATAAAAAAGAATATTAAAAAAATAGCCAAAGGCCCGGAGTTTGGCCTAGTGGTTAAAGTGCTTGCCTAGCATGCATGAAGACCCGGGTTCGATTCCTCGGTACCACATACATAGAAAAAAGCCGGAAGTGGTGCTGAGGCTCAAGTGGTAGAGCTCTAGTCTTGAGAAAGTCCAAGGACAGTGCTCAGGCCCTGAGCTCAAGCCCAGGACTGGCAAAAAAAAAAAAAAAAATAGCCAAAGCAGAAAAGTCTATTGTCTCCAAGTAATATCCCCCTCTCTTCCCCAAAAATCTAGACATGAAGATGTGATCCCCTTGCCCACACTTGAGCCAAAAACTTTAGGCCATTAGTTGAATTTCCAAGAATAGCACACACACACACACACACACACACACACACACACACACCATAAAAGCTTCTGATACATAATTTTCAGCTATTTTGAAAATCACAGTTCAGTGTGGAATTAATCAAGATTATTTATTAACTGTAATAGAACTTCAATCATGTCTGTCATGTTTAAAGGACAGTTAATCAACAACAAACACACCTTGGGAAATATTATTTCCTTACACAAAACTACTGTGAAACTGTTTCAATGTAACAGAAAGCTACTGCACATTTCTCCTGAAAATAGCATTTATTTGAATTATTCAAACCAAAAATTTAATATACTTAGTAAATTTACAGTCATACGTATTTGGTACTTTAAAGTATCAAGCTACATTATTGGATTCCTTCTCCAAGTCATTTGTTTAACACTGATTATTGCTTTCTACAATTCTGCAAGGTGGGAAAAAATGGGCCTACATTTATATGTAACTTATGAAATTGAATTCATTCCCAGTAAAATGCAAATAAAGACTGGAAAGAAAATCAAAATATGTTTTCTGGAGATATCGTCATTATCTATATAAAAAGTCCTAAAAATTCAAGTGAAAAATAGAACCAAGTTGATTTCTCATTGTGTTTGAATTGAAGAAGATAAATATTGAAAAAAGACAATAGGTCTTTTCTAGAATAAGAGAGAAAAATCAGATTCCCAATAATATCAAAAGTCATAAAGTTCCCAGCAATAAAGGTACTATGTGAGCCTTACAAGTTAATCGATAAACTTTATTTAATAAATTGAATAAAAGGGATATCATAATGTTAAATTAAATTGATACTATAAACAGTCCAGTTTCTCTTCGGTCAATCTGCATATTTAATGCAATGCTCAACAAAATCGCAATTTGACAATGTTATCTTTAGATCAAAAGTAACATTTAGATTTAACCAGAAGAACAACTCAAAAAAAAAAAGAGCCCCATTTTTTAAAATAAGCATTGTGAAACTCCAAAGGGAAAAAAAAAGAAATGCAATCAGGAAAGAGAATACAAAATCAAAATGTAGATTTGTATACATATATATGAATTAAAATTTTAATTGCATCATTTTAAGTAACTGGAAATTATGAGATTGCTATGTTACAACATATCTGGAAATGCTATAGATAATTGAGAGACCAAAGTCATAATCCACAGTTTATACATTTAGAAAGTAAGTAGGGACTAGATTTAAATTGTAAAAAACATAGTCTTTGAACAGTGTGCTGTGGTCTTTCTCAAGATCAATCTTAGATACCATGCTCAAGTTCTTGCTCAGATGGGAGGCTCAGTTTTACAGATGAATATTGTGAACTTGAGCAGGGGAAAGGTTATCTCTAAGCTGTTCTCTAGTGACAGCTTAGTAGAAAATGTTTACCCCTTGAGGATTAACTATACTTCCTCTTTTCTACATCTGCCATAAAATGCACTATCATTTTAATTCCTAGGGTTTTCCATTTATCCAGTCTACTTCTGGATATTAATCCTGTTCAAGCACACCTCATAGATATAGAAATTCAACTATGAATTTTTTTAAAACAACATGCTTTCCACAATCCTCATGGCATATAAAACATGTATGAGTGGTAAGTGAATGCAAAGATGCCATTTCTTACCATATCTACCCATCCAAATCCCTGCCGTGAACACCTGCTGCGATAGCTCCATTTCTTAAACACAAAACTTTCCTCTGCTACTAAAATACATTATGTCTGAGAACATGCTATTGGCCATATCAATCTGAAGAAAAGCAGGAAAAAATGTAATAGAGAACTTCTGTTAGGCTTATAAGAAATGTTTTCAGTCTTCAAAATAAGCAGAGAAGAAGCCTTCTTGTAAAATTCTTAACAATTTATTCAGCACATAACTGTACTTAGAATACAAGTAGCCAAGTCCTAAGGAAAGAATACAAAAGAAGTATAATAAACCTGGTTAATATTTATAGTAAATGAGGGTTTTTTTTTTCTTTTCATATTTGAAGGATACAAATGAAGGCCAGTAATGCAGCATGGCAAATGTTAAGGGGAGAAGGCTTTCAAATGTACTGAACATGGGACAGATACTCAAAGTACCCCTATTTTATTAGTGAGAATTCTTAATTGCATGAGTCATGCTTACAAAAAATATTATATGGGGGCTGAGAATGTGGCTTAGTGGTAGAGTGCTTGCCTATCATGCATGAAGCCATGGGTTTGATTCCTCAGTATTACATAAACAGAAAAAAAAGCCAGAAGTGGTGCTACGGCTCATCTGAGATCTTGCTAGCCTTGAGCAAAAGAAGCTCAGATACAGGGCACAGACCTTGAGTTCAAGTCCTAACACTGGCTAAAAAAAAGAAGGAAAGAAAGAAAGGAAGGGAGGGAGGAAGGAAGGAAAGAAGGAAGGAAGGAAGGAAGGAAGGAAGGAAGGAAGGAAGGAAGGAAGGAAGGAGTATAATATTGATTTCTTTAAAAAATGATAGCTTGTATTAATCTTGAACATATGTCAACTGAAAGCTCTTATTTCCATCTTGAAAGAAGGATGAGCTTAAGAATAATGATAGAGGTATAAATATTATACAAATAGAGTATTTATTAGCACACATTGTGGAGGTGAAAAATTGTCTGAAGTTGGTATAGTGCCTAAAATCTAACTCCATATAAAGTATGCATATATGTTTAGTGTGTGTATATTTTTCAGTATTGATACTAGTTACAAGTACTTTCTTTCCACAATTCCCCATTCACGTTACATGTTCTATTAGTGAATATTAATGCCCAATCAATTTCTTTGTGATTATGTCCATTTATTCACACATGTACATGTGATCAAAGTCATCCCCTCTTTTTTTGTCAGTATTTTTCAACCATCATCTTTCCTCTCTGCACATTTTCTATGATTTCCATTGAAAACCCCAAATCATCCAAATATGATGCTTGGAATTCAAATCTAAAGTACTATTAAAAAGTTGAAACAAACCACCAAACCTACCGAGGGATATCAGATAAATAACAATAATTAAACTCTTCAGAAATAGTCAATTGAACTGAATTGAGGTAATTGGATCACACTGTTCTGTCATGAAATGGACATCAATGTCATATACAATTTTGTTACTCTGTATATTTTCTTGTCCACATATGATTTGAGAGCTTTTGGGGGACAAATTCAAAAGATCTCATAAGAAGATATAATTAAAATGTTTAGACACTGTTACCATAATCTCTACCATAATATTTACTACCCTTATATCTCCATTTGCATGCATGCACACAAGGAATACTTGCATGTAAGAATAAAGTGTTTTTTAATGCATGACTCCAAGCAAAATGTTGGCCCATAGAAGTACTTGTAAGGGAGCAGTTGGACGAAAGAGGGCTATGATTTAGATTCAGAATGGATTCCAAAGAAATAGGGTGTAATTAAGAAAAAGCAAGCCATTTATAAACAACTGCTAAAAGAACTGTGTTGATCTCACATTTGCTAATCAGTCAGCATTACAAAACACCACTATTTCTTAAGGTAGAGAAAAAAGAACAACTGGATCCACTGTACCCAGCCATGTGTATAATCCTCCCTGAATTGGTTCTCATTACATTGTAACATAGTGGGAATGTGGTTGTTTCTGTCTCTTAACTTTCACTTAAAAAGGAAATAATGAGAGAAAGAAACAGCAGCTTCTGTTTATACATAAACAACAGGCAGGGAGATTCTATACTGAAACCTAGGAGAAACCACGGAACCAAAATAATGAGCTTAAAACCTCAGAAACTTGTATATATGATTAAATTATTTGAAAGCAGGTAACTTTAAAAAAGCAAGAAAAAAAAACTTCTTCCATGATGCCTAGTGTATTTTTCTTTGTAATATTTGTTATTTTGTTTATCCACCCCAGAAATTTTTCTGTATTCTAACTGTTGCTAAGCTCTTTGCTGGAGGTTTTATATATTTATCCTCTGATTCTTTCTATTTAGATTTTGGAGCCTGTGGTCATTGAAGTGATAGTCACTTTTCATCTTTCATGTTGCTTTTTTCTCTCCATTGCCTTTAACTTTTCTCCTCAGTTAAATGTATTTGAGGCCTTTTATTTCTTCATATTTCTACTTAATCTAAGTACAGACTCTGTGTGTGTACGGATTGTTGGATTTAAAAAAATTGCATATAGCATCGCTTCTCTCATTTTCCCTTACCTCATTAAAATGTCCATAATTCTTTTCTGAGTGCTAATTTCCTCTTTACTATAGAAAAGTACAGAACATCACAACCAGCTTCTAGCTTCAAAGCATGTTACCCACTCATGCAATGTCTCTTAGAAGTGTATTTCCAAATTGTTACAAACCAAAACTAAAATTCTATTAGAAGTTTATGAGTGTTTTTTCTTCTTTATTTGCTACATGACAAATAAATATTGAAGACAGAAAGATATACAATTCAATCAACTTTAGTCCTCTTTGGCAATTTGTGATAAAAAAAACCCCCACAATTTCTATAATAACAATTAAAATTTATTGAAAAAGAACACAAATTAAGTCAAGTGTTCATTTTCATTATAAGAATTAAAGCTTCATTTAATTATAGAGCTTTCCCAAGAGAGATAATAATGATAAATATCACTCTAAATTATAATTGCAACCATATTTCCAATCTGATTTTTACTACATTTCCTATTTCATTATTGCTCTCATGGCATTCATCATTATTTATGTTTACTTAAAACTTTATATGCTACATTAGCCACTTAATATATTAATTTTTGACCTACAAAAGTAAAACATATTAATTTTTTCTACTTATCGATGACTAACCTGAAAAATGACATTTACTTGAGTCAAGTAATTTTATACAGGTACTATGCTTAAGTGAACACCATCACTGTAACAAGTTTTGTAATTATAATATATTATAATTTCAAATTTTAATTTATAATACATTCAACAATAGATAGTACAGGTTTGGGAGAAGTATCATTGTTTTATTTGCAAGTATACTAATAGCATTTACCTTTCTTCTCCCATTCCAGGAATCGGTCAATCATAATGGCATTTTTCTCTAAGCCTGGAACTCAGAAGACTGAGGATGGATGCTCAAGAGTTTCAGGTCAACCCCAGCTATATAGTAAATCTAAGGCCAGCCCAGGATACAAAGCAAAATGCTCTATCTCTTTGTCTCTTTGTGTCTGTCTCTCTGTATTTGTCTCTGTCTCTGTCTCTCCCTTTCCCCCACAAAGCCTTAAAAGGGTGGGGGGACATGAAAAGAACAAATGCCATCTTACAGGGCTTGCTTGCATGGAGTAGTTCAGGTCATTTAATTTTCACAACCTTTTACACCAGTTATCCCCACAAAACACCCCTTTGGCAATAACCTTGGCTGGGACTAGGCAGGGTCTGCTGTGCCTGCTGTATCTGAACTTGTTCCATGCACTGCCTATGCTTTTGTCCTACATTCCAGCATGCCTCCACTCCTGTGACCGCTGGCCTTCAGGATGTAGTGCCTGAAAGATTTCCCAGGAAGAAGTCATTTAAAGCCATTGCTTTAAATTCCATGTTTATGGGCTGTCTACAGTATGATAATTTGATATACATATTCAATGTGTAAGGAGCAGATCAAGGTGATTGTCCTCTCTTTAAATACTTATCATTTTATGTTGGGAAAAATTAGTAGCAGAAGGAGAAACTATTAAAACAATCTTGTTTATACTATAATGCTACAAATCAGTTTTAAAATTAGTAACAAATGAACTTGCAACATACTTGAGAAGCCATCATGATCTACCTAGGGTAGCTCGAGTCTGGGAACTAGTAAGCCAGGGTTTCATTTCAAACTCAACAACCAAGAAAACCAATGACCATAATAATCTAAATGTCACAGGATGGTGGTGCCCTTTCTACAGGCAGAATGATGGCATTTCAAACCTTGAACTTGGGGCTAACTGATCTTACCAAGAGAAAGGTATTTTGCAGATGTGGTCAAAGTAAGATGCTTGAAGTCAAAGATTGTCTTGGGGTACATGGATGAGCCCATTGTAACTGCATGAATAATTTTATGGGAGAGAAAACCAACAGAAGTTCAGACTTGAGAAGGATAGAAGCCAGTGCTGGAATGGTAAGATGGCTACCTGGACCCACAAGTCAAGGAACCATGGTGGCTACTAGAAAAGAAGAAATGGATTCATCCCTAATACTCACAAAAGAAATGTTCTCCTCCTAACATCTTGATTTTAGTGTAGTGAGACCACTTTTGGAATAAAAGTCCAAGATTCTTAAACAATCATTGGCTGTGTTAAGCCATTCAAATGACTTAAGTAATTTGTTATAGTAGCAGTAAAAAGAAAAAAAAAAACTTGTAAGACTTTAAACTAGGAAAGATAGATTCATTTATATGAGGCATATTTCCTGAATCATCTGACTTACTGCATAGAAAGATTTTGGTTGACCGAGACTTCAAGTTACAATGCAAGAAGTTGGGACCAGAGCAAGGTAAAGAAATGTCTAGGGACAATAATATATGGAAACTGAGTTGCCTTTCTTCAAGTTAGAACTATTAATTTGCTTTTTGTCTACTTTCAGATTTTCACTAAGAGCCAATAAAACTTTTGTCCCTAAGAATGAGATTATGTGAAAATTTAGGCAGTCTGTAAGAGAAATGAATGGATAATAGATGTAAGCCAGAAATATTGTGATTTTGGTTACATTTTTATATACTTTACCAATTTAACTTAATTCACATTGTGATTACCACTTGCATTAGAAAGTTCTATTTGTAAAACTAATCACTGTCATTTTTTTCAAATAAATATGAAACCCTCTTGTCTGTCTTTCCATTTTAAAGATTACAAATGTTTCTACTTTAGTTTTAAATTATGAAGGCTATTTTTAAATACTTGTTCAGCATCTTTTTTTGTGGGACTTTCTTTGGCTTCCCTGGGAAGACAGGTGCTCTATTCCTTGAGCCATGCCCCAATTTCTATTGGACCTTGGCCAAGTATTTGCAAGATATTTTAGGATGCTTCATAATGTTGAGAAACTATTACTAGACTGTGGGCTGTCTGCCTAGAGACTAGCAAAGAGTGAGACATAGTTTTACATGTGATTTATCCTTACAATACAAAGTAGAAACATCAAAGCATGGTGGTCTTCATATAGTTTATATACTAAAAAGAGAAAGTCTGTTAATTAGGACAACACAATCTAATTACAGTACTGTCTGTTTGAATAGTATTAGACAGTATTAAATGAATTCTGTCTGAGTAAACAGAATCAAGAAGAATAAAGCAAGCTACAGCTTTTTATCTTATAGTCTATTCAGAAATAACCCAGTGGAGTCAACATATCCATACAACTGCTGAGTACTGAGAAAAACTTCATGTGTGAATAAATCACAGGCTGGTGTGGCAGTTGGAAAATATTTCTAAGAAAAATTGATGGTAAAGATGTGTTTACTAGAGAAAAAATTTAAGGGAAATTTCATGATGTTGAGAAAATTATAATCATGTATTTAGACTACCATATTTTATAGTAAGTCAAAATCAGTGATTTTTAACTATTCTAGAATTTGTTGAATATTAAACTGAGACAAATATGGCCTTTTCTATCTTTACTATCATTTTATGGAATAAAACAGAACTACATAATTTTAGCAGCATAAGTTTGATAGCAAGATTAGAAATAGAATAGCACTTGTTCCTCTCTATTAGATACTACGTTTTAACTCATTATTAAAATTAACATAAGTTTATCTCCAATAGTTAAAAAAACTCAATTGCATTGTATAAAGAAGTTAAAACAAAACCAGAGGACAGTTATTTTTAAAACTTCACGAACTTAAAATAATCATTAACTTCAATGTCTGAATATTTTCCAACACTGAAGTGCAGCTAAGTTTCAATCCTATAGTAAAATACTACACTTCAGACTTAGGCATACATTCCTTTCATTTCTGTCTAGTTGCCGGAGGGCACAGCTATTCATATCTACAAAGCCTGTTGGATTTACATGTGAGGGGAAACTGGGTTGAAATGAAGGTTGCATCACAGGAGAAAGCATGGGGCACAATAGATTAGAACAAGAGAAGGATTGTCCCCAGCACCTCTTTCCAACATTGCATGGATAGTGAGCGCCCACTTCTTTTTCAGATATTTATCAGGGGCCTCACTATTCCTTCTTTTTGTTGCAGGAAATAAATGGAGAGGGGTGGGGAAGATGTCTTGAGCAGGGCAGAAAGTTATGTGTGGAATGAAGGGGGAGGATGTTTGGGAGGGAGTAACTTACCAAGGTTCTTTAATCATACAAGCTTAATGACCTTGCACATTTTATTCACACATACATTTTCCCACCTCCAGAGAGACTTAAAAATTGGTGACATTGCCAACATCTTCTAACAAGATTAAAGTCTATTGCCTTTGAATCTGAAAAGAAGTGAAAATATTTTGCAAGCTGTTTTATATAGCCAGTGTCTAAGTGAGTATGACCTAGAAACCAAGAACAAGGTTAGCTCTCCTAAACAATACACGTCATTGAAATTTAACCATAGCATAAGACATCTCTTTAGGAATGACTAGAAGGTTCTTGATGGCATAAATAAATATTTAATTAACTACTATCACATAAAATAAATTCAAATTTAACATATGAACATATTAAGAAATATAAAAATAGATTTCAAGACCAGCATGGGAAACTATATCATACAATAAAGACTTATCCCAGCAGGTACAATTGATAAGCTCACATTGTAATCTAGATACTCAAGAGGCTGAGATCTGAGGATATTGTTTCAAAGACAGCCAGGCAGGAAAGTCCACTATACCTTTATCTCCAAAAAATTATCAAAACCCTCCAGAAACAGGGCTGCTGCTCCTGCGATAGAATGCTAGCTAGCCTTGAGCAAAAGATAAGGGAGAGAACCCAAGCACTGAGTTCAAGCCCCAAGAGTAGCGCACGCATGCGCGCGCACACACACACACACACACACACACACACACACACACACACTATCTATATCTATATCTAGCTAGCTAGCTAGCTAGCTAGTTAGCTATATAAACTTACTCTGTAGAACATGTCTATATACTAGAAAGAATAAGGCAACAGAAGTAAAAAGGTTAAAATATTTCGAATTCAGATGTTTCCAGAAAAAATCTCAACTTTTGATATTCAAGAAAATGGAAAAGTTGTATTGTTAACATATTTCTCAAAACCATATGATTTATACCAAGATATTTTAAATAAGGCTGCACTTGTTCTTTTCTCTTACTTGAATATACTGATTCTTTTTTTTTATTTGAACATTCTTATCTTTAAGAAGTTATATGAAATCATTCACCAAAGCAAATTATGAATACAATGAATCTTGATATTGATCAATGTCACATCTTTCAACTTTCTCACCCACCCTTTCTAATCTATGGCTTCCTTTACTTATCTTAATTTTAGCTTATGTATTGATTTTTTGTCATTTAAAAAACAGTTCAAATTCATGTGCGCAATTTATTTTGATTTAAAAATGAGATAAAACTATGTACAAATTCTTCGACATTTGTTCTAATATGTAGTGTGTGTGTGTGTGTGTGTGTGTGTGTGTGTGTGTGTGTGTCCTGGGACTTGAACTCTGAGTCCCTGAGCACTTCAGCTCAACGCCACCACCCTACCCCTGGAGCCACAGTGTTACTTTCTGTTTCCTAATGGTTAATTGGAGTAAAGAGTCTTACTGACTTTAGTGCCTTGGCTGGCTTTGAACCACGATCCTCAGATCTCAGTCTCCTGAGTAGCTAGTATTACAGTCATAAGCCACTAGCCACTGTACCACGCTAGTTATAAAGCTTATTGGATTTCAAGATGGCTTCAATGTGACTGTGGAAGAAAATGGGTCTGAGTATTAAGCCCCTTCCAAGCCCAGGCTGGGTAGATATACTCAATTATATTTTGCCTCTAAGACATGATTTTTACTGGTGTAGATGGGTAAGTTAAACACAGGTTTCAGAACTATTTTTTTGTTCTCTCTTAAAATGGAATGAAGCATATAATTCATCCTCAGGTAAGCAAAATATATTCAAACTTCATCTCACAATATTTTATGACCCTGGTCACTCACATAGGTTAGTTATCATAAAGGAAAACAATTGTAATACTTTCCCTCAGAAACCCTATAAACATATCCTTGATTTAAGTTCCCTTTGCATATCTATTAATATGAATAATATGAGTTGAGAACGTGCAGGCAGAAAAATAGAAATTACAAGTAGGGATATAGATCATTGCTAGTATGTTTATCAAATCTCCACCCACCATTGTAAAGAAAACAAATAAGCAAACAAAACAGAATCATCTTCTTGTGAGGATGTCGTAACAATTACCATACAATGAGTTTAGTATATGGTATATGTGTGTGTGTGTGTTTATGTATATTTGTGTATGAACTGTCTACATTTTTCAATCTTACCTCATATGTACATATTCTAACTCTAGAAAAATGTATTTCAAAAATACATCTTCAGACCTACATTAATATCCTAAAATTATGCCTTTAAGAGAAAAACAATTATAACTGACTTCTATAAACATATAAAAGCGCTATTAACTCCTCCTATTTTCACCAAGATACTTTAAAATCTAGGTTTACAGCTACCCATGGACCAAACCAGAGACTTTCCAAAAGCAAATGATAATAAACATGGTCTGAAGGTTTCTACTGATGAGTACAATTTATGAGTAGAGACTGAATGAAAGGGACTGGGAGAGAAGGAAGGACCAGAAGACACCATCTGAAAGGAAATATACTCATTACCTGATTCATGTCATTGTAATCCTTCTGTATATTACCTCTATAATAACAATAAAGTAAATCAGTAATAAAAAGTAGGATTCTAAAATAGGTTCAATAGATTTTCATTGCAATATTTCCATGAGTCCATATAAGTTACTTTGGTCCTACAGGACATTGATATCCATCAGATTTGTTTTGAGCCTAATTTAATTTTTTTTTTCTGGTGAGGTACTCACCAGACAAACTGGGCATAGTTTTAAGATTTCCATAGGATTATTTTATCAGAGATTTTTGTTGTTGTTTCTATGGTTAAAATTTTAAAATGCCTGTATTTAGTCATCATGAAAACATATCTAAACCTTGCTATAAGAAATAAAGGAATGAGAATGTGTGGCTATGGAATTTAATGTTTAGGATATTGAAACCAACTTGTATCAGCCTGTCAGATGCCTCTGACTTAGAGGCTTAGAATTCAAGAAAGCATTTCCCATCTTCTTCTCTCCAGAGTCTTTGGATGCATAAAAATTGCAAGGCTTCACTCTATATGTCAACAGACACAATTCTGTATTCCTTACATTCTAAAATTTACTGTGCTGATGCCCTAGGAAGTTGACAATTTGCCTGCTCTTCCACTGAGAAGACAGTCTAATTTAAGGTGATTTCTTTTGCACATGACCCCAAACATGCCATCTGATTGAAAGGCACAATGAATAGTTAGTATTAAAGATGTCAATTTGAAAAGTTCCCTATTATCTGAGTTTTCCCCCTTCTACCCTGACATCCTTCTGTGAATATTTATAGATAATCCACCCACACTGGTAAAACCTGTAGAAGAATACAAAAAGTTTTGATTTGCAAACTATTTTAGGAAGATAAAAATGTGTCTGCAATAAATAATATTTTATCTGTTCTTAAAATAATGTAATGATTCCCAACAGTATTGTCAAAGAATTATTCATTAATCAAAATTTCACTTCTAGTAGAAGTCACCACAATTTCTTATCATTGCATTCTTTTCCACATTAGTAATTGTGACAGCATACAGGAACAATACAATCAGGGAATATAGGTTACCTAACCAAAACACAACACATGTTTAATATTATATATTAAAATAATATATAATTATCTAACAAATATTTCTTAGGACAGGCAACTTGATCTAAGTCAAAGAAGCAACTTAAAAAATTTTTGATTCCCCCTCTTCAAACGAGGGGGCATCAATAATTTAATGGATGCTGCTGCTATTTTGGACATTGCTGACCTCACTAACTTTATCCATGCATGAGAAGGTAAAGACTTAAGCTGGAGGTGGTCTCATGTCTGTAATACCATGCTGAGGCATGAAGATCATGAGAAGTCTGCTGTCCCTGATTATCTACCACCACCCTGCTGCTTCCAAAGAGTTACTTCATTCAGAGATTCATTCCTACATCAAGTAATAGCAAGTTTCTCTCTCTCTCCCTCCCTCCCTCTCTCTCAATCTCTATCTCTCAATTTCTCTCAATCTCTCCCTCCCCCTCTCTCTCTCCCTCCCCCCTCTCTGTCCTCCCTCTCTCTCTTTCCCCCCTCTCTCTTTTTCTTTCTGTCTCTGTCTGTCTGTCTCTCTCTCTGTCTCTCTCTCTGTGTCTCTCTCTGTGTCTCTCTCTGTCTCTATCTCTCTCTGTCTCTGTCTCTCTCTGTCTCTCTCTCTGTGTCTCTGTGTCTCTCTCTGTGTCTCTCTCTCTGTCTCTCTCTCTGTCTCTCTCTCTGTCTCTCTCTCTCTCTCTCTCTCTCTCTCTCTCTCTCTCTCTCTCTCTCTCTCTCTCTCTCTCTCTCTCTCTCTCTCTCTCTCTCTCTCTCTCTCTCTCTCCCTCTCTCTCTCTCTCTGTCTCCCCACCCGGACCGTCTGTCCGTCAGTCCCTCCCTCCCTTTCTCCCTCCCTCCCTCCAAAGGTGTGGAACACTTCAACTCAAGGCTAACACTTGAGGCACAGCCCTACTTCCGGTTTCCCTGTGGTTAATTGAGATAAGAGTCTCTTGGACTGTAGTGCCCAGGCTGGCTTTGAACCATCATCCTCAGATCTCAGCCTTCTGAGTAGCTAGGATTACAGGTGGGAGCCGTGGGCACCTGGATTCTCTCTCTTTTTAAATTTGTTCTTTTTTATTATTGTAAATGTGATGTACAGAGAGATTATAGCTATATAAGTCAGGTAATGAGCACATTTCATTGTCAACAATGTCACCTCTCCCCTCACTTTCTCCTAATTTCCCCCTCCATCCTTAACGGCCTATTGTATACTTCATATTCAACACAGCGTCCAGTGAGTACCACAGCTGTGTTTGTTCACCCTTTCTTCCACATGTCTTCTCTGTATTTGAACTACCATTCCCCTACCTCTCTCAGACAATATTGCACCATACTAATTGTTCTCCAAAATCATGTCTGCCCTTAGTTGCTTCCCAATTTGACTGTCTCCAGACATCTGATCTCAACTTGTTACATCCTTTCCACCCTCTTTCTCATTCCTGTGTGGCTTCCATTTTCTCAGCTTCGGTGAAGCCCTTAGCCTCCTGTCCTGAGCCATGTGGAGGAGGCTCAGTAAGGAGGAAGGCAATCTTCATCTCACTAGTCACAGATGGCGGCTATGCATGTAAAACGTGGAGGTAAGACACTGAACAGGAAGCTCAGGGCTTCATTTTGGGATTGAACTTAAAAAGAAAAACAAAAAACAACACTGTTGTGTTGTGTACTAGCTGTTACTGCTGTTCTCCATTACCAAAAATAGGTGGGAAGTAGAAATTTTGGGGTAAACAGTAATAGGGACAAATGTTATGCCTTGGATACAGTATCAATTTATGCATTTTTATCTTTTCTGTTTTGTTTGGATAGACCCATGAAGGTATGAAGTGTCAATTTTATATATCTAAGTAAGTTACAAAGCAGTAAGAATTAACAAGGTCAATTTTTACTAAGAACAAAACAAGAATAAAAGAATATACAGTTAAAATAAAATGTTCATTTATTTAACAAATATATATTGAACATGTATTATGCTTATGGTATCATGTTATGTGTGTGGCAACTTGCACAAGAATAAGCATTTTTTATGTCAAATACATTTAATAGTGGGTTCTTTCCCTAAACTACCTTTTTTTGTATTGTTGTTTAAATTCACATTTATTTCATCCTTGAAAGAGAATTGAGGGAGAGGAAAAAAAAAAAAGAACCAGGGAAAATCAAGCACAAATATTCTTTTCCTAAGGAGAAAAATGGTTTATTGGGTAAACTGTAGTATTCACTTTCTCTGGAGCATTATTTTTTTTTTAAATTAAATCTGATGATTTTATATAGAAATGTTTTGCAATGAGAGAAAATGCAATTTCAAGAAGCAGTTTCAAAAGAATTATTCTAAATGGCCAACATATGACAGAACAAGGTGAAATATACATTAAGAACAACCTACATAGCTATATATTAGTTTCCAAATCACTATAATAAAACTATATTGTATTTGTCAGACAGTGTAACATCTGACAAATAAGGCACCAGATGATGTGACAGGTAGATATAGTAATGATCTGATTAATTATTACAGAATTAACCTCTCAAATGATTGTTCTTGTTAAATATAAAAAGATTTAGTTTGCTGTTTATAAATACCATGATGCTCTTTTCATTAGTTATCCTTTCTTTAAAAGATAAGAATACTGAGCTGATTAATTATGAAGGTTAAGAAACACATATCCTGCTAAGAGTTTTTAAATAAGTCATAATTAAAAATTTAAAGGTAGGATCACTTATGTTTTAAGAGTTAAAATTTATTGCAGGGCTTTTAAAGACAAACAATGTTGCATTGTGTTTGTTCAATTTGTATTACATATATAATATATATATTCTATATATGTATATATCCAAACCTAAAAGAAAACTATCAATAGTATGTTCCAAAACAGGCTATTAAAATACAATTATAGCCTGACATGGTGGTTCACACCTGTAACCCTAGCTACTCAGGAGGCTGAGATCTGAGGACCAAGGTTCAAAGCCAGGCCTGGCACAAAAGAACATGAGACTCTTTTCTCCAATTAGCCTCTAGAAAATGGGAATTGAGGCTTGGCTTCCAGGTAAGGTGGTAGCCTTGAGCAGAAGAGCTCTACAACAGTGCCCAGGCCAAGTTCAAGCCCTATGACCCACCTAAATAAATAAATAAATAAATAAATAAAATGTAATTATAAATTATACTTCCCTAGAAAACATAACAATAGATTATAATTGCACTACTCCATTTCCCCTTCATTTACATGTTATTTTTGGTTTTACTCTATGAAAGTTAATGTTTTGTTATAATTGTACCCCAAAGTCTATGCCACTCATCCACCACTGTGTTTGCCCTCTCACAGAAACTCCAAAGAATCTTTCATAGAAATGGGTAATACATTTCATGATGACAACTTTGAATAGAAAATGGAAAGTTACTTCAAAGTTATTCCAGGTACCTACAATGAACAATCACAAAACAAATACTTGTAAGCATGAGTAATATTCACCCCTAAAGCTGTTAACTGGTTAGGGTCTTTTAAAAAATTCTTTCTTGGGCAGGGAGTTTGGCCTAGTGGTAGAGTGCTTGCCTAGCATGCATGAAGATCCGGATTCAATTCCTCAGTACCACATATATAGCAAAAAGCTAGAAGTGGTAGAGCCCTAGCCTTGAGAAAATCCAGGGACAGTGCTCAGGCCCTGAGGCCAAACCCAGGACTGGCAAAAAAAAAAAAAAAATTCTTTCTTGTTCTACATGAACTGAAATTATTTAAAACAACAAGGAAGGAATATCCTTTCAGGTTTCAGTTAACCCTCCTGTTCTCTTTTGCCCTAACTAACCATTTTGTGGTTTAACTCTGGTTTCATGAAAACATCTGAATTGTCTTCCTGACTGTTCCAAATCTGACTAAATTATTTCATGACAAGTTAATGCACAGACACTCTGTCAGAAAGAATGACTCAGGCTTCATATGAAGGTAAGCAGGAATTTTATTTTATTTTGTTTAATAGCTTTCTTGCTGGCTGTCCTAAGACTTTCACAGGATTAATACCATTAAATCATTACCTATAACATTATTGACATAATTTGGTTTAATTATCTCTAAATCTTTCATTTTAAATCCCACATTAAAATACATTTAAAATTCATTGAAGAATTTTCAATCAAGTCAATTTTCTACTTGAGTTTCTTTTTGTTGGAATACACGTTTCTGAAATGATTGAGATCACTTCCTAATAAGACCAAAAGATTAGAATTTAATCTGTACACAGAATTCAAGCATATTCTTTTAATGTGAGCATAGAGCCTCAGATAAATGCATGTATAGCAAATTTCAGGTTATTTTTAAAGTAGGATACGTGCAATACTAAATTTACTGTGGTGGGATCATCATCCAAACTGAATAATACTGTTATTTTATATGCACAGTATTAACAACATAATTACCTTATGTTATATGTCATAATATAATGAGACTAACAAGAAGTAGTTCTTTGTCCTGTAACTCTCAGTGCCACTTATTCAAATTCATTTCAAGGTATGTTATTGGTTACCTGCCACACATCATCCACAGTATCTTGCTTACACATATTTGAAGATGAGGTATATTTGTGATCAGGAAAGAAACATCACAATTAAAAACATGTGCTACTGTTCAAAAAGACCTTGGAACAACAATGTCTCTTTGTGCATCACACAGCCATATGCATGCATTCAGTTATCCCTCGGTGTCTATAAGGATGCTTCCAGTTTCCCTCTGATTAATTTCATGCACATTCCCATATGTTCAACTTTTATATTTCCTATGTACAACTCCCTACACACCATTTGATATGCTTGCCTTTTATAGGGTTTAGCTTTGTATTATTTGTTTGAGACAGGGTTTCTTATGTAGCTCACGTGTGACCCTCCCACTTCAGCTTGCCTACAAGTTTTCATCACCACAGTTTGCTTCTTCACACATTTCTTCGCCCGCAGTGGTACAGTGGTTAGAACACTGGCCCTAATGCTTGCTAGGCTGGTGGTCTACTGCTTTAGCCACACTTCAGTTCTGATTTTTTCTGGTTCTTTTGGAAATGAGTCTCATAGACTTTCCTGCCCCAGCTGTCTTCAAACTCGGATATTTTGGATCTCAGACACCTGAATATCTAAGTGTATGTATGTGAGCCACAGAAACCCAGCTTCCCATAAATGTAACTGTCTCTATATCTAAAACAATGTAAATGCTATATAGACAATCATTTCACTGTGCATTTTAGGGAACACTAGTAAAAAAGAAAGTCATGCATGTTCAGTAAAGATTTAACCTTTAGGTGTTGATTGAATCTCAAGAACTATAGATGTCTCACTATGCCATGCATTAATCTCATAATTGATGTTCTTTTCTGTTTATAAGCATTTATTTCAACTGAGTTTCTGAATTCTTTTTTAGATGTTAAACTTTACATACAAATAAGTTCATATGATAGAAAGAGCCAAAAGATTGCTAGTATTATTATGCATTAATGGTCCCCTATGCATTGAAATGACATATTATAATACCCCAATTCTGAGTGCCTAAGAGGCACAAACTAATTATTTTGTGTGTGTCCCCAGACAGTTTCATTCAATTAGCTGCATGACTCAGTTCAGAAGGTGATTAATTGGCCTCTATTTCATAAAGCAGAATTATCATCCCATTTATGAAGCATGCAAAGAAGCTAAGAAATTTAAAATTTAAGTTTAATCACCTTGTCTGAATATTAAACCTGGAGAAATAAGGAAAACGGTAATTGACATACAAGCCTTTCTGGAGCTAGAACAATTTCCCACTGGCTCTAACCCAGTGATACAGGCTGCAACAATGCTGCTATCAGCAGTCAATCCCTCCGGAGGTGGGATAGGAAACCGCCTCTGCTTAACTCACTGCAGTGATTGGACAGGGATTAGCCATGCATGAAAGGGTATCAGTAACCCCAGGAAGTCTCACAATAATGACTCTTTTTCTTATCTGGCAATCCAATCATCTCTTCGCCAGGAGTGAATGAAATGTTTAATTATTACACTGAAATCAAGTAGGCAATTTTGTTCTACTTTTATTCTGATGACTGTCTACCACTTTCAAGTTGAAGTTTCACATAAATATCTCAAACAATATTGGTGTATTTCTACATACAAATCAATGTATTTCATAGACTGGAATCTCTTCCTTTCTCTTCTAGGTAAAATGCATACATGCAGACAGAGTCTACCTTGGAATCATTTGTGGGGTTAGGTGGCAGTTTGGGCTTGGTTTGGAAACTATTGATATATTATACATTTGTAAACAAACTAATGGCAAGTTTTATACCATAGCAATTCTTAGACTCTTCCATATTAAAACGTGGAAGTAAAAAGCTTCCTGAAAAATTCAATAAAATTAACTTCTAGTATTAATAGTCACATTATGAAGCTTGTTTCAAATGAGTTCTAAATATGAGACTCAAATGTAAATTTGTAAATGTTTCTTTCCACATAAATTAGTGGTAGTCAATTATGGGCTTTTAAAAATATCAACTTGATATTTACAGTAAGTCTTCAAAAATAGTTGTAAATGTTTATGTAGATATCAGTATCTATTAAGAAAGGTAAACATGGTGATGAGTTCCCATGGCTCACATTTGTAATTCTGCCTAGTGGATAAGGAGAATCATGGATTGAGGTTAGCCTGGGCAGAAAAGTCCTCAAGACTCACCTCCAAAATAACCAATGGGCAGGATACAAGGCTCAAATGACAAAGAACCAGCTAGGAAAAAAAGCCTGGGGTACAGAAAATAGTAATAGAAAAAAAAAAGAGAAAGAGAGAGAGATGGGAGAGCAGGAGAAGATGAGGCAAGAGGAGGGAGGCTGGGGAAAATATCAGGACTAGAAAGTATCACTTGAACTAATACATATGGAGAGGCAATAGACTAACATCATTGCAATCTAGTTCTGCCAACATCTAGCTCTGTGGTATTTTTAAACCCCCACACAATATATATATATATATATATATATATATATATATATATATATATATATATATATATATACCTGAAGCAGAAAGCATTTACAATGCTGAAGAGTCAACCTAGGAAGGCTAGGAAATATCTTTGTTTTAAACTCCAGCATTTCTAATAACTCCTCAGGGTTTATTCCTTCCTCTTTGTAAAACAAGACAATAGAAATGAATGACAGAAAAAGAGAGAATAGGAAATTAAACCGCCTAGCTTATTTATTTTTCATGTCCAAAGCACTGAAATTCCTTGGAGGAGCCAATGTTAAATGTATTATGGAGATCACTAAGGTTAAACCCTCATAACAAGTAAATTTCTTTTCATTTGAAATTTGTTGGAAAAGGCTAACAAGACAGCAAAGGGTAGCAGTCACAGCAACTTCTTTGTTAAACAAATGAAGAAGCAGAAATAGAAGGAAAAGGACAATTTACATTTTCATGCTCTTAAAAATTTAAGTTTTTCTTTTTCCTCAAAAGTTATTCATATACCTATTTCATCTTTAAAAAAATAGTGCCCTTGAAAAACTTAGTAAGAAAATTAACTATAAGATCACTGCAGGTTATAAAGCTGAGCTTCAAAGCTAGTTTAGAAGACCAGCCCTGGCTTTTCACCATAACAAAAATAATCTTTTGTTTGTTTGTTTGTTTCCCTCCACTTTTAACTTTCTCACTCCCCAGGAGTCTCCTTCTCCAGTGATAGCTCTGAAATTTTTACTAATTATATATATATATACATTATATTTATTATTACTTCCTAAACACATGTATCAAATTATATTTTTTAATATTTTATTATAATTAATAAAAGGGTTACATGATATTTGCCAGATAGAAGGTGCATTAATTCACATACATTGATACCCTTTCACATGTCTTGGTACCCATTACCCTCCCCCCCTCACCCCCCCACTGGTCTTGGTTTTCCCCCTTCCCTATCAAATTTCAAATAACCAAATACAAATAAATTCAATATCAAATTATATGTTATATATTCATTCATATTTTATTTCTTTGCATTTAGTTAATTTGGTATTTGTATCATATTTATATTCATATTATATTTATATTTATCACCCTCTGTTTTTTCTTTTTTTTATGATGCAACATAGTTTAGTGAGTTAACATAGCAGAGTTAAGACAGGAATCAACATGCAGTCAATGGCTTTCTAATAAGGACTCTCGCTGGACCTCTCAAGATGGTGCTTCTGTGTCTAGCTGACTGAATTCCCATCTAACACAACCACATCCTGAGAAGGTTGAACAGAGGCTTCATCTTCTACTTAGGCTAAGAAATGGAGGGAGAAAGGGAGATCAAGTATAGCTGTGACCCTTACTAGACTCTAGGTTGAAAAACCAACTGTACAACTTATGGTTGGGAATTGGAGGGAAATACTGGGAAACACCAAGGGAAAAGGTAGCATTGTCCAAAAAGAAGTGGACTCTTTGCCTGATTTACATAACTCTGACCCCTATGTACCTCACCTTTATAATAACCATAAAAATAAAAATAATAAAATCACTTGTTTAAAGTAACTTTGACCTGTTCAAGCTCATAAGGCTCCAGCCTATTGTTTCTCTCCTGTTAGAGGGGAGGGGTCTGCTGTGCCCTGGGCATTGTCCATAGCCTTTCTCACTTAAGGTTAACTGTCAACCACTTTGAGCCACAGCCCCAGCCATGATATGGGGGAAGAAATACACATAATTGGAGATAAGAGTCTCACAGACTTGCCTGCCCAGGCTGGCTTTTAACTGTGATTCTCATAACTGAGCCTCCTGAGAAGGATTACAGGCAGGAGTTCCCACCCTCTGTTTTTTCTTCTCACATTTTTTCTCAAACTTAATTTGCTATAAACATATTCCCTTCTGTGTGAATTTTGTGTCATTTTCAAAATTAACATTAATAAGTTAAACTAGTGACCTGACAAATATAATGACAAATTTAATTGAAATTTGATATGAACACCAAAGTAGTGAATTTTTAGACCCCTGTAAAAGTTTTTAAAAAGCCTAATATTAAAGAAATATTAATCTACTAATTAAGAGATTGAAAATGACAATTTCTACAGTCTTGATTTTTGTTTGTTTTCTTCTGATATATACTACTATATCTGTATTAAACGTTAAATTTCAGTTTTTGAAGGCAAGGTTAAAACTACCACTTTAAAGGGAATTATAACTACCACAATATAATGTCAAATTCAACATAGACATTTAAACGTGATAAAGGTTCTACATAAGATATTGCTAGTATTGTCGTGTGTGTGTGTGTGTGTGTGTGTGTGTGTGTGTGTGTGTGTGTGTGCTGATAACAGCTTTGAACTCAGGACCTAGAGGTTGTCACTGTGCTTCTCTAGCTCAAGACTACCACTTGAGCCACAACTCCATTTCCACTTTTTTGATAGTTCAGTGAAAAACAGAATGTCACAAACTTTCCGGCCCACGCTAGACTAGACACACATTTCTCAGATCTCAGCTTCCTGAATAACTAGGATCACAGGTATGAGGCACTTATGCTCAGTATACCATCATTTAAAAAAAAATCCAGTATTTGCAAAGTAGTTTGAACATACACACACACACACACACACACACACACACACACACATCTTCATATCAGTAACTCAATACTAATTTCTAGACTGTAGTGATCACTCACTAACTTTTCTGAAACATCACTGTTATTCAATTTTGAAAATGTAACAAAAATGAAGATGAATTATTTTATTTCTTCCTTTATACCAATTAATACACCGAAGAAATGGTTTTCAAAATTTATATACACAAATGATAACCATCTAAGAATTTTTTGTTGGTGGTGGTGGTGATAAGAGGGCTTGATTTCAGGACCTGGGCACTGTCCGTGAGCCTCTTTGTACTCAAGGCTAGTGCTCTAACATTTGAGCCTTGTGCCATTTCTGGCTAAATGGAGATGAGAATCACAGGGGGATTATTCTGCCTCGGCTAGCTTAAAACCATGATCCTCAGATCTCAGCATCTTGGGTATCTAGGATTATATATATGAGCCACCAGTGCCTGGCCCACCTCAATATTTAAATAGTAAAACACATAATCTTGTTACATATATATGTAAGTATGTATACATAGATACATATATATGTATGCATATATACATATATAATAAAATCATGTTTTTAATGTTTAAAATTTTTTAAATGCTTCAAGTTATCTTACAAGATAAAAACACGATGCAATTCCCCTTTGAATATATTTCATATTTTAAAACTGTAGATTCAGTCATGTTCAAGTAGCTCATATCTGTAGTTCTAACTGCTGAGGAGTTTGAGACCTGGAGAATTAAAGTTTGAAGCTAGGCCAGGTATATAAATCAACAAGATTCCATTTCAACTTAACGAACAAAAATTCAACTGAAAGTTTTAGTGGCAGAATAACAGCTCAGTAATCAAGAGAACCTTAGTCCAAATGCCAATATGGAAGGAAGAAGAGAGAGAGAGAGAGAGAGAGAGAGAGAGAGAGAGAGAGAGAGAGAGAGAGAGAGAGAGAGAGAGAGAGAGATTGGAAGAAGAGAGCGAAGAGAGGGAGGGAGGGAAGAAGGAAGGAAGAAAGAAAAAAAGGAAGGATTTACAGGACTAAACACTTGGAAACTTCTTGGAAGCAAGCATTTAGAAAGACAAAATGCCATAGGTCTAAATTGCCAAGGCAAAATTTGTCCCGGAGATATGTAATATTATATAGTATTGCTGCTTGAATGAAACTGTAACTTAAGAGCAATATGATTTTAAAAAATATATTTTTAGGGGACAGGAGTTTAGCCTAGTGGTAGAGTGCTTGCCTAGCATGCATGAAGATTTGGGTTCCATTCCTCAGTACCACATACATAGAAAAAAAGCCGGAAATGGTGCTGAGGCTCAAGTGGTAGAGCTCTAGCCTTGAAAAAGTCGAAGGACAGTGCTCAGGCCCTGAGCTCAATCCCAGGAGTGGAAACACACACACACACACACACACACACACACACACACACACACAAATACACATATATTTTAATAAGTTCATAGGATTAAGGTAAATCCCTTAAGCTAATCATGATGTAGTCATGCTCTTAATATTCTGAAGAACACAACCTCAAATTTGAGATGAACATATTTTTGGGGGTATATTTAACAAAGTCCCACATTCATATTCTCAATTCTTTCTGTAACTGTAGCCTCATAAACTATCTTCTTCTTCTTAACTCTTTTTTTTTTTGCCAGTCCTGGGCTTGAGCTCAGGGCTTGAGCACTGTCCTTGGACTTTCTCAAGGCTAGAGCTCTACCACTTGAGCCTCAGCACCACTTCCGGCTTTTTGCTATGTATGTGGGGTACCAAGGAATCGAACCCGGGTCTTTGTGCATGCTAGGCAAGCACTCTACCACTAGGCCAAACTCCTGGCCCCCTTCTTCTTAACTCTTTTGAAACCTCTCCAAGATTATTTTTGTTCCTAATAAAATCCTGCTCTTCTGGATCGATGAAACATCAACTGTGTTTATTGATGAACATTTTAAGTCACCATGACTATAATTTTACTCTCATCATGCATAATTAATCTTTTTCCTCAAATTTTTTGAACTCTATAAATGACAGATGATTTTTTTGGAGACCGTGCAGGGCAATTGGTTCACAGGACATGAACTTTATCAGTGGGTAAGTAATATGATGAGTTTCTTTTATTAAAACCAGCATCGGGGCTTGAACTCAGGACCAGAACATAACCCCTTAGCTTTTACACTCAAGGCTGGAGCTCTCCTACTTGAGCTATAGCTGTATTTCTATCTTCTTATAGGATAACTAGAAATAAGAATCTCTGGGACTATACTGTCCAGGCTGGCTTCAAACTCTGACCCTCAGAGTGTGAGAAGCTAGGATTATAGATATGAGCCAGTGGTGCATGGCTATATTTTTGGTTTTAATTAACACTCATTAATAGTTCAAAGGGGCTCATTTGATTAAGTCTGTAGATGTATTATATATATTTTGAACAAGTTCATCCCTCCACTTTGTTGTTGATGTTATTTTTGCTGTTTATTTCATGGAAGACTTGTGCCAATCTGTGGATCATTTGAGCAGTATTTAGAGTATAATAGTAAAGTTGGGTAATTTGAACACATACCCATTCACACATATGTGCTAATGTAGCTATGTTTTCTTGAAATAGACACGATCCCTATCCCTTGAGAAATTGCTTTAAACTCTTGTAACTTCTTTAAGCTACTTTGGATGCTTGGTTTAGCATGGAAAAAGAAAATAAAGATCTGCTTAAAATTTTTAAAAAGCTGAATATGGGATAAAATAATATTAATCTATTGCCTAAAGAGAGGCAATTTTGCCTGAAGAGAGGCATGATAACTGAGTGCTCATTTTTGTCCTGATTGTATGTGTAACTTTTAAATATCTTCTTATATCCTTTTTATATTACCTTTAAGTAGTTTTACAAATAGATGTCAACTCAACATGTCTATTGACAAGCATAAAGCATCTTCATTAGTGTCACCCTACCTTCATTTTCTGTATTATCTGTCCCAATTCCATCCATGTTATCCCTTTCAAGTTACCTGATTCTGTTTTTACCTTTGTACATTGAATATTATGACTGTACTCATCCACACTTCTTCTTAACATGCTATTTTAAGCACCAATTTGGCTAATTAATTTTGAATATGGTAATTATTATTCTGTGCTTAAAGTGATTTCATCCATCTATCAGACTCAAGAATATGAATTGTTCTGACTGTACTGGTAATCACTGCAGTGGTGGCACAAAATGACTAATATGTTTATCTTTTCTGCCTAAGCTGGCACATACAAGCTGGTTTCTACACTTGCCATTCACCAAAATGTGGCAGAAGTTTGTCATAGACCTTAAATGCATTTTGACAAAGTAAGAATCTATTTTATGTTGAGATCTGAGCCATGATTCTAGAAAAATGTGCTAAATTCAGAAAAACATAACAACAAAAGCCATGAAATAAACATTTGTGTATATTAGAGAGTTTTGTATAATGCACTAGATAATGATAGTTAAGTTTTAATTTTCTTTCTCATATACTATTAATGATATGGTAAAACACAAAGGGTAATATTACATTACTGTTAATTACTCTAATAATCAATATTTTTATAATTTGAGAGTAAATCATCAATTTTGATGTATCAGAAACCTATAGCTTACTAAAAACATTCCAACCTGATATTCCACAGTAGATTGAAAAAAATGACATTGTATTAGATATTTTTTTTTGCCAGTCCTGGGCTTGAGCTCAGGATCTGAGCACTGTCCTTGGACTTTCTCAAGGCTAGAGCTCTACCACTTGAGCCTCAGCACCACTTCTGGCTTTTTTCTATGTATGTGGTACCAAGGAATCGAACCCGGGTCCTCATGCATGCTAGGCAAGCACTCTACCACTAGGCAAAACTCCCAGCCCCAAGATATTATTTTAAAAACTAGAAAAAGAACTCTGAATGGCTTTGCTACAAGGAAATGATACAAGTTTGAGGAGACATATTTGCCCAGATTTGAAAATGCATACATGACACTCCATAACCACATGATTGTATTGATGTAACAGCTGAAAAATAAAGTTTTAAAGTTTTAAACATACACTTAACTTAAAGAGAGAATGACTAATTAAGTTCAGCATATGGATGATAAAACACTAATATAGCATTTTCATTTACAGAGAATATAAGTACACACTAATATCTAAGACTTCATAATGAAGTTTTGAGCTAACCAAGTATTTTCTTTAAAAATTTACATAGAGATACTACTACTAGAAAACACACAAATATTTCCTTATATTTAATTATTTTATTTTAATCATGACATCACTCCTAAATTTTAGGAGATAAGCACTATATAATTGGAACAAGTCTATCAATATTTTGGAAAGCCTTTAAAATTACACTTTCATGAAATACAATATGAAGTTTAATATATTGAAAGTAATAAAATATAAAATAAGCATCATTCAATTATTTTACTAAAAACATGATTTCTACATAATTTCCCCAAATAGAGAAGATAGTTAATTACAGAGAAGCCAATTAATAGTCAGGCTCCAGAAATACAGACAAAACCAGGACACTTACGAGTAATTTTTCAGTGAGGCCATAAATTCAGTATGTTGCACAAAGCTCAGTAAATAATTACTTAATTAAAACAGAGGAACAGAAGGGGTATGAAAGAATAATATAGTTCAAAATAATTAACTTCCTAGCTACTGCAAAAATTGTGTCTGTCTCATATCCATATGAACTGACATCAATATGACTGGAATGGTGCAAGACTGGCATCTCTTAGTTATTAATAAATGATGACATGGCGGTAACTGGCCTGAACGCCAATGGAAGCACATACTTTGAGAACCCCAGCCAGCAGTGAAGATTTTTGTGAAAGAACTTCTTAACTTTGGTTCCCAAAAGTCTCTTCGTCAGGTTTCTCCAGCAGCTATTCCACTTTCCTAACTTCAACATCTGCAAAAAACATTTTCCTACCACACCTCTCCCAAAGAGATCAAGATCATAGGCTCAGTTAAGCGCTGGTGTAGACATGCCCAGTACAATACGACACTGATAGACAAATGAAATTTTCCAAAATGTAATGTAAAGAATGTTCTCAGCTTCCGAAGTAGCTAGTATTAATAGGCCTGAGCCAGGGACTATCTCTTAGATTTTATGAACCCCTAGAAACAGAGAGTATAATGACGCTTTAGTGTTCCCCACAGTTTCATCACCCTATTCTCTTTTGACTCAGTGTATATTTAAAACATTATCTACTTACACAAAAAATTGCCATTTAACAAACAGTGTATGAATATATCTCCACCAATGTCACCTGAACTGATTTATTAGCTTCAAAAATTGGCTTTCTGGGAAAAAAATGACAGCAGTTTTATTTTCAATCAAATCTAAATAATAGTTTGTATAACATCTCTATACCCTAAACATTAATCTCCATTCACATTTCTATCAGTTTCCTCTCAATTTCAGTGTAGTGTACAATCTTTCATCTGTCTGACTTGAACTCAGAATAGACTTTTGTTGTTTCCTACATTCCATTTTCTACAAGGAACCAAGAATATCTTTAAATATCCACTTCAGACTGTAGCTTAATAACAATATTCTACTGCTTCCTCTTTGATGTCTGGAAAAACTTGTGTGTTTCTCTAAATTAAAACAAATGTCCTGAGCCAAGCACCAGTGGTTCACACCAGTAATTCTAGCTACTCCAGATGCTGAGATCTGAGGATAATGGTTCAAAGCCAACCCCAGTAAATAAATAGATAGATGATAGATAAATAGATAGATAGATAGATAGATAGATATAAAAAGTCTATGAGATATGTATCTCCAATTGACCACCAAATATGTCAGAAGTGGAGGTGTGGCTCAAGTGTTAAAGTGCTACCAAAGCTTAGGGACACCACCCAGGCCCTTAGTTCAAGCCCCAGGACTAGCACAAATATATAAAAACACATGCTTAGTGTGTCTCATTATACTTTCCCCTTTTAACATTTAGCTCAACTTGTAATTCAGTTTTGGTGACATAAGTTAACTAATGTTTTACTTCTTCATATAATTGAATACATTGTGTTTGACTATTCTATCATCAGTAAAATTGTGTAAGAAAGGCTCACACCTGTAACCATACCTACTCAGGTGGCTAAGAATTTAGAACTGCAGTTCAAAGAGAGGAGTGTAAGTCAACTGACTTGAAAGTCTCTTATCTCCAAGTAACCAATAAAAAGCCAGAAGTAGAGGCATGACTCAAATGCTAGAATGCCAGCCATGAGAACAAAAGCTGCACATTTTGGACCCTGAGGTCAAGTGCCAGTACTAACAAAACAACAACCAAGAAATAGTAGATCTCTCAAAATAATGTATCGAATTAATAGTGAGTAGGAGTATTTTATAAGCATACTGCACAGGTAAATACAAACCCATAGATCTTTATACCTGGTATTCAAATATTCTTATTCTTCCATACCTTCTTACTGAAATATTTGTATTTTCACCTAGACTCGTGGTCTCCATATCTTCATATCTCATTTCATGACAATGCCCATATGACAACAATCTTCAAAGATTTTTTACAAGCATTTCATAGTGTTATGTTTTTAAATATTGAATTCTTTTCTGGATACTCTATTCAACACCTGATAATATGAGGAAAATGTCACAAGGAGTTTCCACAAATTTCTGAAGGAAAGAAAAATACCAATTTCTTCATCAATTTCTCACCAATACCAATTAGCAAGTTTAATAATTATGGAACAAAGAACCACAACAGTTCCCTACCTAGACTCATTCACACACATTTTCAACATATCCTTTAAAGACACCATATAGACAAACTATGGCTTCTTACTCCTACATAAAACAAAACCTAAAGTTCTACATTCTACTATGAGGATCCTATGTAACTTTTCTGTGTCTGCTTGTGCCTCCACAAATAGATTATTGTTCTAATCCCCCCAAACCTCAGTTTCTCCTTTGTAACTGGTATAGTAACCACAACTCTATCATTAATGGAATAAATTGATCTCTAGAACGAGATTGTAATGTTTGCCAACTTGGAAGTGTTCAATAAATCTTAGTGACAGTAACCATCCTAACCATCCACAGAGACAGGAGTGGAACTGACAGAGCAGCAGAAAGTTCTCACTGGAAGGCAAAAACCGGAAATGAAAGACTGTCGGTCCCTATCAGTCAGGCTGCTTGATTGGATCTCATTAGCTCTTCTCCCATCATCCTCCGTATTCTTTTGCCACTTTGATAGCTTCGCAAAATTATAGCCTCCAATGCAATCACATTAAAAAATGCAAAAAGAATCTTTATAATTAATTTGACTGAGAAGGCATGGAGTATAAAATAAATGTGTCAACACCCTCAGGACCACAAACACTTTACATTTATCTCTATTTAGCCACGTGTCAATTAATGACCCAACTGGCTCTCTGCCTCAGAAGAAATAGTAATCACTTCCTACTAAAGTTGCCAAGCTCCTATAATTCAAATCTACATTGGGTGGTGACTTTTAAATGCAAAAGGAAACAGGGTTTTAAAAGCAGCATTCCCTTTTTGAATGTTTCCACTTTATTGCATTTGAATGGCCCAGGTTCAAATGAGACAATTAAATGCTGTGTCTTTTTTCTGTTGTTGTTGTTCACAGGCAAGATGAAGGTAATTTGCTGCTTCATGCATCTGTTTCCTCATCAGCATCGTGAGGACTAGGCTAATTAGGGGATGGAAACAATATGGTCATATGGATAGGCCAGATTGCTTGTCACTCAGTGATTCAATATGTGGGCTCTGTTTTGAGGACAGGAAGCAGATAATGATTCTCTGGCACCTATCGTTGAAATGCATGCAAAGAAAGTTGGGAGATGTGCTCAGATGTTTACCTGGTTATTTTTAGTATTCATTTTAGAAATAATGCTACTGGGCTATGCCATTCATTCTGTCTTCACAAGTAGATCCTTTATTAGAAAGCTTAGCCAAGGCAAATAATTTCCTCCAAGAATACAAAAACTGAACAGACTATCCCTTGAGTTCTGGTCAATTCATTGTTGTGTGTGTCCTGTCCCACATTTTCCACTGTATTTAACTAAGAATGTCACCATCTTAATTCTTCTATACTAGACCACCAGTTTTCAAGAGATCAGTACATATTTTCTGACATAGTCTCATCTGAAATATTGAAATAATTTATAAGAGCCTGAGTCTCTTATAAAGTCTCATATGATCAATTTGGTCCAGGGATATTACCTTCCCTTTCATTCTCCACATTGGCTCCATTCTCTGTCTCCACTGGAACCTTTCCAAAAAGTATCACAGTGTTTTGGTTGGGCTACACGGTGACTTCCTAATTGGCACCATCTCAGTCTCTATCTCTCAGCTGTGCCTCACATTTGGGGATGTTCATATAAGCAACTTCATTAAAGTATAGAATTGGAAGACTATGCCATCACAGAAAACATAAAAACTGAAGTATCTATGTACCAGGTGTCACTGTTGGTAAAATCCCTCAGAAAGGAACTTCAGCTTATTATCTTTTCTACTCAAACCTTGCCTTCCTCTTTTGTGGATAGACCCTTTTTTTTCTTCCCTAAGAACTTCAATGAAACCTGAAAGAAACCTCCTAACATGTTGTGCTTATTTTAACTATTCAGATTATGAGCAGGGACTCTATCATACCCTATTAATCCAATGTATATCAGCTTCTTCCCTCCCAAAGAGGAATTTCTGAGGAGGCAATTTAAGAAAAATATCTTTTATGGGTAGAGTTTGTGATGAAACAGAGGACCCAGTGCATACCAAGCATGAGTTTTAGCACTGAACTAGTTTCTCCAGTCTTGAAAAGTAACTTTACAAAAACAAGACAACTTAATTTTGAGTATTCATTGTGTGCTAAATACTAGGCTTAAAACTCTTTAACTTGTTGAATTATTTTTTCTCTCTTAAGTAGGGCATTCTATTAATGTTCCTAATTTAGTGATGAGGGCATTTGCCTGAGATTCACAATATTAACAAGTCCAAAGTTGAACTTGAAATAAGTGGAGTCTGAACTACAACCAAAATAACCAGTCACAGACACTCTCATTCTTCTCTCATGGCCTCATATAGAACCTTATCATAAAGATGATATATGAATGCTAGGAAAGGCATCTAAAATTTCCCTGGGACAGATGTTCTGTGTAGCGCCTGAGCTCTAGACTAGGGTGGAAAGAGCTGGAAAACACAGCAGTTTTGAGAAAAGTAAACATTATTTTAGGAAAAGACTTGATGCTGATTGCTATCTAAAAACAAATTGTGGCATCACAAAGAATATCTGTGGAGAAGAATTAAAAGAAGGACATTCCTGCATCTATAATCATACTAACTTTTGTTTCTTTCATGTTTAGGAGCAAAGAAAACGTCTAAGCATATTTCTGCATATTTGCAGTTCTCAAGTAAAAGCACTCTTAATGTTCACTTTTAATTCTTACATGAATTGGGTTATACTTAGGTGAAGGATTTTTCAGATCTGCCTCGAGGCAAAAGAACAACCTCACAGGAAGACAACACACTGAAAATACCTTCTAACACTGTAGTACAAAAATAATATGGTTCATCTACTAAATAAAATACGACATTTTATTTAAAAGCTATGTAAAGCAAAGATTCCTATGACTTGTAAAACTAGTAATTATTAATATAGGCAGCCACCCAGTGCATTTTTCTGGAATGGATGGTAGTATATACAAGGATTGGCACATTTGAGGGACCCAAGGATGCCAGCAGAACACAGGAAGAGAAGAGAAAAGGAAGATAAGGAGGTACTGTGACATGCAGGGGTTTTTACAGCCAAGAGAAACCATTTGGATTTTACTTAAAAGAAATAAGAATCTTTTGAAGATAAATGGAAAATATTCCTTCTGAGACTTGATATAAAAATTAGCGTACTTTATTCTTACCCCAAATGTTTAATGATAGTGCTTATGATAGAATACATGTTTTGTCTTTTTTATGGAGAATGCATGTCAAGGCCCTGCCTGTAGATGGAAATTCACAACATGTTGTAGCTCCTGCCAAGAGCAGGGACACACCACTGAGAGGCAAGCGGGCAAGCCATATGTGTTGGGGATGTGAATGACACATTGTACAGCCATGGCATATGCCCTCGGTTACTTATAACTATGTGGATGGGAGCTTTGCTGCCATATTTGATTATATATTTCAGTTTATTTGGAGGCTTTTGAAAAGAAAGAACTTCACACTACTGATCTTATGATTTTGCAGTTAGCAACTAATTACAATGCCTGGTCTTGGCTGCAAGGAATATGTATGTGTAGCCAAGTGACTTGAAACACCTTTTCAATTACACATAAATGTAATCACCTTCTCCATCTTTAAGGTTTTTAAAACTGGTCCAAGTTTGGAGCAAAAGCCAGCACACTGACATATCATATGAAATATCTGTGGTCAGAGCAATGCTAATTTTGGAAGGAGTGCGCATTATATATATACAACATACAGTTCACATCCACATGGATATGTGTAAGTTACAGGTAATACACAACTGTCACACTTATTATATTTACAATAAAACATATTTTGGATATATCCATATATTGTTTGTGATGTCATATGTAAGATAGATAAATGGAGTATAGGTATAAAAAATATAGCACATACAAGCATAAATTGCAAAAATATACTTTTACCAGCAGATTTTAATGTATTAGTATATATAATTACAAAGTTATGATGTATTCAATATTTTAAGTTGAAAAAATATATGAAAACTTTGTACCCTACAAGTTATGCACTCTATCTAATAGAGTTGATCAGTTGCGAGGCTTGAACTCTGTGTCTGGGCATTGTCCCTGTGCTCTTCAGCTCCAGGCTAGTGATCTACTACCTGAGCCACAGCACCACTTCCAGTTTCCTGGAGGTTATTTGGAGATAAGAGTCTCATGACCAAGATGGGGAGGGGACAGTGGGGGGGGGGGAGGGCAAAGGCTACCAAGACATGTGAAAGGGTATCAATGTATGTGAATTAATGCACCTTCTATATGGCAAATATCATGTAACCCTTTTATTAATTACAATAAAAATATAAAAAAAAAGAGTCTCACGGACTTTCATGCCTGAACTGGCTTTGAACCTCAATCCTCAGAGCTCATCATTCTGAGTAACTAGGATTACAGGAGTGAGTTACTGGCACCTTGCTCTATCTTTTTTTTGTTGTTGTTGGATGCAGTATTGTTTTAGACTTAGGACTTCACACTAAGCAAGTGCTTTTCTAATTGAATCATTCACTCCTCCATTTCCTTTTTGTTTCAGTTATTTTTCTGGTAGACACATACATTTTATTTCTTTGCCCATGCCAGCATTAGACCATGATCTTCTTATTCAGGCCTCCCACATAACTGAGTGTCAAGCTATGTTCCATTACGCCTAATTGGCTTTTAGTTTGGTGGTATAGATAACTTTTTGCTATGCCTACCTCAAAGCATGAGTTTCCCCATCTCCACTCCCAAAAATCCTTGTACAGGTAGGAACCACCGTACCAGCTGTGAGATAGTTTTAGTCACAACATGCAGTTGGCCTTACATAGAACATTTCTTTCTGCAATTGCAGAAAAAAAAAGAAACCCCAAATGATACTTAATCAAATTCTACTTCCTCTAATATTAACTATGGGAATCAACAACAACAACAAAAAACTTATTCTAAGTTATTCTATTCAAAGACAGCAATGCTGTTTGTAAAACTGCAGTAAAACTAAAATAGGCAATTCCTGGAACCTTGATGCAGCCCAACACATATGCATCTCTTTCTTATCTCTCTTGGAAAATTGCTTTAGAAACATTTCATGAAAGAAAAGTATCCACAGCAATGCTTTCAAAGAGGAAGCTTCCACTCACAAATAATGGCTGCAAACTGTTGAAGAGCTGTGAAGTATTTGAGGGAAAAGGGAGGACAAGAGATGGGATTCAGCAGCATCACATCGGCCTAGTAAGGATAGTTACAGGTCAAACCCAGTACTTCAACAAAACAAAAGAAAATAAAACTACTCTCATTGAGAGTCTATGAGATCAAGCTGCAGTGCTATCTCTTCTGTCTCTGACTCTGACTTTGACTCTGACCCTGTCTCTGTCTCTCTGTCTCTGTCTCTCTGTCTCTGTCTCTGTCTGTCTGTCTCTCTCTCTCTCTCTCTCTCTCACACACACACACACACACACACACACACACACACACACACACGCTGGACAATAACATTTTCACTCACTAATGTATGATATGTTTAAAACAGTTAAGCACTGACAAATTGTACTTGGATATTTACATAGTTTTTGCCCTTCAAGTCTTGTCAGCACCAAAGGCCTCATTTTGACAAGCAATTATTGAGACTTGTGAACACAAAATGCAAATGTTGATTAGTAACATAATGGCACATACTTCTCAATACACACCATGGAGAGTTAAGTACAGTAATTGTGATTATTTTAAATAGAGTAAATTTCAACCAGGCACTAGCTAAGGTCTATAAATGCTAGCTAGTCAAGAGGCTGAGATCTGAGCCTCAATATTCAAAACCAGCCTGGTCAGGAAACTCTGTGAGATTCAATTAACTATCAAAAAGCTAGAAATGGAGCTGAGCCTCACATGGTAGAGTGCTAGCCTTCAACAAAAAACTTAAGGGACAGTGCCCAGGCTCTGAGTTCAAACTTTGCAACATGTATAAACAATTAGAAAAAAAAAAGAAAAGAAAGTTCATTTCAAACCATGTGGACACTGGCTTTCCATTCAAAAGCATCATGAAATTATTTAATGCTTGTGATCCACATTAAAAAAAAAAAATCAAGCCAACAAAATCCCACTAAGCCTATGTCTCAATGTGTCGGTTTCTGCAGAAATAAGTCCATAACCAAATATGAAATACTCATTCAGCTAATAGAAAAATGGAAATATGAGAAAATAATAAGTACTGTAATAAATTCTGCAATTTAAATAGCATTTCAGAATTAAAAGTATTTCAAAGGCTCATCTCGTTTGATTCTTATCGACATTCTAAGACAAATTTTATTTATTTTAGAAAAAATACTTGAATTCAGTAGAATTTAGTCCCATTTTAAGGATCACATGAAATTTAAAAAAAAATCTTAGTAGAAATTTGGCAAGTCATATATCTTTTAGGTAGAGATGTTTAATTCAACTAGCTATGTATATTTACTTCAATACCTTTTATTTCTTAAAGACTTCAGATCATGTTCAGTTCTAGAATAAATATGTTCTACTTCCCAGCCTGATATTCTTGCTACCATGTTCACACAGCAGAGTAAATGGCCAGAGACCAATCATGTCTCTTCTCTCAGTGAGCTTTAAACAAGAAGACAGGTGCCCACAGAGTGACGACTTAACACACAGTACTCCCAGCATAAAGGTCATACCAACTGCTGAGCAACTGTACCTGTCCTCCTGTGAAATTAACTGGACCAGATGACTGACAGAATGTGCTCAGTGCTCATAAATTTGCATGAAGGAAACTTAGAAAACAATTAAGAACAATTGGGACACAATTTGATTTGGGTTGTTTCAGAGAAGCAACTACTTCTAGTAGGTGTAAACCCTCCTGAACTTCCCATTACATGATTTCTGCTGTAAGAAATAGCTTTATTTTCCACAATGTTGACATTAAGGTTTGCTTGTATGTTTGCTTTTTAAAAAACTTTATGAGCACTAAATAGCCTTTTGAAATCCATACTATACTTGTAGCTGGTAAATTTACTCCATCAAAATGTTTTCAGCCTCCTTATCTAAGCTTAAGTTACATAAAGCTCAAAAACTAAATGTGTTTTCTTCTTTGTCCAAAGATTTTTATTTTAGTGGTCTAGAACCTCTTCACTTCTGAAACTTTTTGGAAAACCTTCATCTATAATCTCTTTTATTATCTACTATTAATTTCACATTTCAGAATCCAATCCCATAATCTTACTCTCTTTGTTCCTGGGAAAGTATTTATCTGTTTATTTTATTTACTCTCTTTAAGTAGTTGTCCAAGAGAGCTGTCTTTAACAAAGCAGTATAGGAATAGCATGCATCCTGACCTGTGTTACCACCTTCAACAATCTCATCCTCCTTCTACCCATCCTTTCCATTTCTCAATTTTGTGCTATATATATATATATATATATATATATATATAGTGGGCCATAAGGCTTGCACTCTGGGCCTGGGTGCTGTCCTAGAGCTCTTCAGCTCAGCGCTATTGTGGTATATTCTTTACTGCAGTTTCTCCCATTCCACCATTCATTTTCTACCCCTCTGATGTTCTGTTTCTTAATCTAGGCAATATTTGCATTGTGTGTTCAGTCAATGAAGATGAATCAGGCTCCATTATTTTTCTACCTTGGTTCTACACTTCAATTAAACACAAACTAAAATAAGTACCACTGCCCTAAATCATAGTTGTGACATCCAGATGTCACTTGAAATCTGTAAATTCTTATTCCCATCAACCAAATAATCAGTATAGTAAAACTGCAATCTTAATGTACCCTCAGAGAAAGGCGATTTCCCTATAGATAATGCAGTGATATCCTCCCATGAGACAAGTGTAGCATTTTCTCTCCTCTTTGTGTAAGTATTTGTCCATATGTGAAATAGTGGCTAAAAGACTATTCATTGCAAGATAAATATAGAAGATTGTCAGAAAGCACCAATACTTGAGTAGTTATTCCTCTGAAAGATTTTTTTCTTTTGCTATTTTACCTCTTATTTGCTCATTTTAAATATGACTAAGAGATGTAGCAAATAATAATAATAATAAATATTATTTAAGCTGGGAGCTAGTGTCTCAGATCTGTAACCTTAAATAATAAAAGCCTGAGACCGGAGGATCTTTCAAAGCCAGACCTAACAGAAAAGTGAGACATCTACCTCCAATTACCAGCAAAAAGCCAGAAGTAGAAGTGTGATTCAAATGACAGAGTACAAGTCTTGATCAGAAACACCCAGTGAGAGCTAAAGGCCCTTAGTTCAGGATCCACTGAAGACATGCATGCACAGACGCACACACACACACATACTCACACAGAGCTTGTCACACAGTTACACAGTGCTAGTGACTCAAGCTCAGAAAAAGGACTTGTATTTAAAGTAATACTCATTAAGTTCTGTTTGTTTAATTATATTAAAAAATTCATTTTAGAGTATACAATTAGAAAATATAATGTTAAAATGCATTTATGATGACTTTTTCAAATAACTATATTAAAAGTCATCTTTAAAACCTCAGAATTTAAAATAACAGTAGAGAGAAGGAGCAGATCCCCATTTCTACTTCCCATACTTAAAGTTTTCACCATATTTCATGTTTGCAAAAAATGATAATAAAAGTCCTGATAAGGATGTTTTAAAAATATCATGGGGCTGGAGGCAATTAATAAACTAGATGATCTCTTGATATATCTTATAATTCTCTGATTTTACAGTGTAAAAACAGTAATATGTCAGAAATACTTAGTTTGCTTTGATTGGGGAGAGAGAAGCAAGGGATTATAACAGCATTATGTATTCTGTTTAAAGCTTTAATCAGTAATATAAAATATGTCCTAATTATTTATTGTAATACTTATAGATGTTCAACCCTTATTCCATTCTTACTTCTCTTGAGGATTGAATAAATTTTAAAAATATGTTGTATGTCATGAAAAAATAATAAACTTTCAATATCCTTATTAGAAAAAATAGCTGAACAGTATGCCTATTGGTCATACCTGAAATCCTAGCTATTCAAGAAGTGAAGATCTAAGAAACAGTTCAAAGCCAGCCTGTCAGGGAAAGTCTCTGAGAGGCTTATCTCCAATTAACCACAGAAAGAACTAAAAGTGGAAGTGGTAGAGGAACATTGGTTTCCCTCATTTGCAATAATTAGTACACATCTAGGATTTTCCTAGCAGAGGATCAAAATAACTCAAAAGCTATGTATATATGGTCATACAGGATAAGACTAAATGAAAGGAACTCTATGATACACAAACAAGAATTTTATTTTTGTGACTGTTGTTCTTAATGTACTATGTGAAGTTACTTCTTTTCTCTTTTTTTTCCCTTTATGGTTTATCTCAGGTTGTAGTTGTATTTGACTTTGTTACCTGCTATATTTATTTGTTTATTTTGAAATTGGGAAGGGAATGGGGAAAAACAAGATTGGGAGGGGGTAGGAGGAGGCCAAGTAGGAGAAAAACATGAGAAGGGGTATCAATATTCAAGAAGTAATATACCCACACCTGAAACTGTAACCACTCCACATTTTCCCGACAATGAAATACAATAAAAGGAAGAGGGGGGAAAAAGAAGGAAGGAAGGAAGAAGGAAGGAAGAAAGGAAGGAAGGAAGGAAGAAAAGAAAGAAAGAAAGAAAGAAAGAAAGAAAGAAAGAAAGAAAGAAAGAAAAGAAAGGCTCAAGAACAGTGGCAAGGCCCTGAGTTCAATCCCACTAGTGACACCAGAAAAAGAGAAAGACACAGAGAAAAAGAATGTGCAGCTGACTTTGGCAAATTTTTCTTTCATAGGAAAGAAATTTTAAATGGGGATGTGAGACAAGAGAATATTTTGAATGGGGGAGAATTCTGTGAAGAACACACACACACACACACACACACACACACACACACTCACATAATGAATGTCTATACCACTCCAAATATAATATTCCATGTCATCCTGGAGACTGGAGCACAGAGGAGGAAACAAATTGCAAATGTGAAGAGCCTATATAATCCTAGCTATTCAGGAGGCTGAGATCTGCGGATCAAGGTTCAAAGCCAACCCAGGCACAAAAGGACCTGAGACTCTTATCTCCAATTAACCTCTAGAAAACGGGAAGTGGGGCTTGGCTCAAGGGTAAGGCAGTAGCCTTGAGCCGAAGAGCTCAGGGACAAAGCCCAGGCCCAGAGATAAGGTGATAGTCTGGAGCTGAAGAGCTCAGGGACAGTGCCCAGGCCAAGTTCAAGCTCTATGAACTAACCCCCTCCCAGCAAAAATTGCAAATGTCAGTTGCCTTGAACATATAAAACAGGGGTCACCTGAAAAGAGCTGTCAAAAACACCAAGGTCAGGTTTAGTTGATTTTTCCTTTGTCCTATAAACACCCTGTGATTGTGGTTATATCCTGAAAATTTTACCAATAAGAAAACTATAATTTGTAGAATTTAGGTGTCCCAAAGTCCTGATTTTGCTCTACTTATTTTCTATATTCCTGGAGTTTTCTGTACGGCATCTCAAGAAGTCACTTATTTATTTATTTGTTTGTTTGTTTATTTTGGCTTCATAACCAGAAGTCTCTCCTGCACATTTCAGCAAAGTAATATGTATTCATTGAAATCTGGTCATCTCCAAAGCAGTCCCTTGAAATCACCCACACTACTCTCAATTTATTAGTAACCTCCAAAGGGCCAAAGCCTATAGTTAATTTCTTTATTTCTGTTAATTGTTGTTTGGGGGTTTTTTTGTTTACTTACATGCTTATCTGTGTGTCCATATACTAGGTTTTCAACTCTGGATATCAGGTTCTTAGCTTTTTTTGATAAAGAACAGTGCTTTGTAATTTGAGCTTCACTTCTACTTCCAGCATTTTGAGGGTTAATTTCAGGTAAGAGTCTCTCAGATTTGTCTACCTGGACTGACTTTGAACTCTGATCCTCAGATCTCAGCCTCTTGAGGAACTAAAATTATAAACATGGGCCTTCGGCATACAGCTTCTGGTTAACTTCTCATTCAAATTTTTCCCTAAGTCTTCCTTATTTGACAGCTTGCATATGTCAAAGTACCCTAGCAGTCTACATAACCAAAATTTGGTTTACAAAGGATACAGACTGACTGTGATAAACTTCAGCAGACAAGAATTTCTTGAAATGCTACTAGAAAACTCACTGTAGCAATAGTTAAGTTTGTAGAATTAAGTGTAGAAAAATCAAAGGACGTTTCCAGAACACCAGTCAAGTAACTAAAGGAGAAGTCTAAACTTGAACTTAACTTTCACTCTGCTCTCATCATTCCCTTATCTAAAAGTCTTGAATTCAGTGTGAAAACTTAGAAAAAAAAATCTATGCTGACCCTTCCTGGTTGTACTTTTGGCACTCCCTCGTAGGAAGGAAATGTACTGTGCAGAAGTATCTAACTACTCATACACTAAGCAGTAATGAGGAGATAATGTGGCACTTTGGCACTCCCACAGGAGTGCCACCCTCCTTTTGTTAGATGGTCCCTTGGGAGAGCTATTGTACTCATTCACATTTGAAGCAACTGGTTACAAACTTTCCTCCCTCCATAACTCAATCACTTAAAAGCTCAAAAACGAATTGTTGGTTATAAGGAACAAAGTGTGGTAGAAATGGCTCAAGCAAGATTTCCCCTTTACTACCCACAAGTAAATCGGACGCTAGTGACAGCGGGTTGTTTTCAAAACATAGACGGGCCTAGTGATTGACATATTATCAGTGTTACCCAGGAGATCACTTTCAGTTGTCTCCTGGTCCTAATTAATGATGTGGTTAGGTTGACGCAGAACACACAGTATCACTAAGTAAACAGGACACTTACTAAGATTAACCCACTGACAAAATCTTGGCCTTGTCACAATACTCCTCTATTTCTTTTCTCCGAAACTGAGGCATAAAGGTAAAAGCAAATTTCTTTTGGATGAGCTTCCTAAGTATACAGAAACTAGTATCCTAGGTAGAAGATGGTATTTTTAGATAAGATCTTGAGATCTTACTTAAAAGGCATTATCATCACCTTTATCATACTTAGAAAAGGTTTACAAATAGAAGTTTTCAGATTTATCTTGTCAGGTTATGATAGTCAATTAAAATGGCAATTTTAATGTACTTTCAAGTGAAAATACTAGCTTCTAATGTTAAGAGGATCATAGCTTCTCTTTGTATTATTGAATACACAAATGATTCTGCATGGTTCTTACCTGCTGTACATTTTCTTTTATAAAATTCATGTTCTGGAGAAGAGTTAAATAGAAACAAAATTGGGAAAGTCTTCTAGAGAGTGCGACCCCTTCTTCCACTTCAATCCAAGTCTTCTCATTGCTTAAAGGGCATGCTTCTTTGCATGCTGAAATGACTTGCTAGCCCACCTTCTGGACTCTTCGATTACCTCTTCTGTATTTCTTCTCGTATGTCTCACAACCATATTACTTGAATCCTAGTCAATTGTCTTACCACTGTCTGGAGTGATTCTGACCTAAGTCTTATTATCTTGTAAATCAAGTCTGTTCCTATATAACCCCAGCTGAGAGACCAACTAACCACTTTCTAATCTCTCTCTTTGCTCCACCAGCATGGATCTACAAGTCTACGTCTTCTATATTTTGCCATAATAATTGAAGTCTGTAGCTTAGTTATTGTTATATACTCAGCAACCAGCATCTGGTTTACAGCTGGTAAATGCTCAAATACATGACAACAAACAAATGACTAATGGACTTCCCCTCCCCTTGCCTCTCATTCCTTGTATTAGCGGTTTCACTTCAGAATTCTCACAGTCACAGCAGAAATTGTATAACACTGTCTTGTTAGTACAAATATTATTTATTGTAACAAAACTGAGTACTTGCTAAGTACTGACCATTTTAAAAAGTGACTTTGTGATTTTTGAAGCAAATTCAAAATGATATGTATAGTTTTTTGCCAATCCTGGGGCTTGAACTCAGGGCCTGGGCACTGTCCTTGAGCTTTCTCAAGGCTGGTGATCTGTCATTTGAGCCATAACACCACTTTTAGGTGTGTCTGCGTATGTGGTACCAAGGAATCAAACCCAGTGCTTTGTGCATGCTAGGTATGAATCTACCACTAGGCCATGCTCCTGGTACTCAAAATAAATTTTTAAAGTAGAAATCATAAAGACACCAAAGAGCAAACAAAAGTAATTTTCCCAAGTACGGTTGACCTGCACTTTGATGGTATTGGAAAATATTAAAATAAAAAAGGATCCAAGAAAATCCTAGAAATATAGTGAAGTTCAGTAGTATTCAAGTCATGGTTTCCATGTAAAGCTTTTCTCCTATAGTTAATTTTACACTTCAGGTGAATTATGAATTTTATGGTTTAATAATTACCAGTCATAACTAACTTTTACAGCCATGAGTAGTGGATTTTAAGTTCTCCATCAAACTAAATGAACCTCTACTACATTTTAAACTAAAGCAGAAGTTCCACCTGAATTACTTTTGTTTTGATAAAGATCCAATTTTCAAACTGTCTTTGTACCAGTTCAAACCTGTTTACCTTAGATCTTCTATATTGCAAGCTGATGTTATTCTACTTCCCTCCACCTTTAAAAAAAAAACCTCCTTTAAAAAAGAAGTGTTACAAGGTGTTTTAGCATCTAATTGAGGCTGTCTCCTCTGTAATTAAATCTGCTGTCCTAGTTGATTCTGAACAAAAGAAGGGATGTGAATACCTCTGTTTCAACCATGGAACCTATGAAGCTTGCAAATCTGTTTATTTCCAAGTATTTCTAGAATCTAAATGATGAGAAGACAATCTATTATATAAAAAGAATTTTCTTAAGAAAACACACTAATAAAGATAACAGTGGACTATTCTAACTCATAACCCCTCACCATGTGGAAAGTAAGAGGTTTTCTTCTTGCTGATACAATAACACTTATTTCATGTGTATTTTTCTGTTTTCCACCATAGAAGGGAAAGAACTAACTCATCTCACAGGGGTTTCAGATTGAGTTGGCTGCTTCAAAGAGAGGGAACAGTTTGACAAACATGATGCTTGGAATAGGAATATCTCAATAGCTAATAATATTCATGAAACATCGAAATCTGTCTGAAGACTATTTGGAAAATTGGATTGTTGCCTTTCATTGATTCTCCATCTAGAACTGTCTTTTATTCAAAATTACAACCTAGTAAAGAATCTTTATTGCTACTACTTAGAGTCTGCCACTTTAGTCTAACATGAATATCAGTTCCTACAATTTCTTTAGATGTAAGGCGCTATTTTTGTTGTCACACAAGCAGTATAAATATTCAAATTCCCTGGCATTCCAAAGAACACATGAAATTTGAATTCTATAAATTTCTTGGAGTTAGTCTTAGTTCATAGTGTTTTTGAATACCCTTCCTGCCATAAAAACAAATATTCCTTGTTGAATATAAATGTTACATACAAAATTTTATAGCTACTTAAAAAAATATATAGCATACTATTCAGGTGCTGGGGCTCACTCTATAATCCTAGCTACTCAGGAGGCTGAGGTCTAAGGATTATGGTTCAAAGCCAGCCCGGACAGGAAAGCTTATAAGACTCTCATCTCCAACAAACTACTCAATGAAGACCAGAAGTTGTGTTTTAGCTTAAGTGGTAGAGTGCTAGTCTGGAGAAAAAGCATCTCAGGACAGGCCCCCAGGTCCTGTGTTCAAGCTCCAGAACTGTCACCAGAAAACAAAACAAAACAAAACATACTTACTTACTTTAGCATGTTTTTTACAGTAGGAACTAATAGACATGAATTGATGATATAGCAGTAGGAGATACAAAAGATAGTATAAATCTTATGCAGTCTAAAATTAGGTCTCATGCAAAACAAATATGATCTTGAAATATTATACTATTTATGAAGATAATACAAGGAAAGGATCAGGAGATCTAAAGGAATTTTGACTAATGAGATACCTAAATATCATTGAAATGTGAATATATAAGCAAGAACACTATATTTATTTTATATTTAACAGAATGAAGTTTTAGAAGGACAGAACTGAATATAACATAAAAAAGGTTAATGATGAAAGAAATCAATATTATTGGAGTTTTTGAAAATTTCATTGTAGTATTAACTGACATATGGTCACTAGATTAGTTATTACTAAATTATTTTTAATGCTCTGTAACATGTAATTTTATACAACTTGCTCTATACTAAAGAAAGAAAATTGTTTATTATTAATATAGGGAAGATTTTATAAGTCCATACTCATTTAAATACAAATGATAAAAGTATGGATCTCTGGAAAAAAGATCTAAAATCACATTATAGATTACACTGTAGAGAAAAGTAAACTGTAAGCCAACTGACAATTTATTTGACACACTAGTCATTCATTATAAATGATAGTACATAAACTAGTTTTAATTACATTTATGCAATAGGTAAGTGTTCCTAACTTCTCCTGTCTCCCAGTAATTTTAATTTCTGTTTTTCACTGTAGTTATCTGTGTGTATTATTAGGTACATTTATATGATTTGGTTCATGTTTCTTAAAATCTAGCCACAACTGTAAAAATTCAAACCAAAGTTGTGGACTAAATATCTTAATACCAAAGTAATCATGAATAAAATTACTTTAATTCTTCAATATAAGCTATACCATAAAAACTTTATCTATGAATAAATACTCAGAGTTCTCTACAGTGCACTTAATTAATGAAATATCCTACAGTACATATTCACATTTGATTATTGACATTAAATATAAAGAAATAGGTATCAAGGGTCATGTTGTCTACTATTTTTTTTACTAAAACATACAAACATTCAGAACTTCAAAACATGTTTATTATAGTGTGGTCAATTTCATAAGTTATGCACTTATAGCACTCATAAATTTATAAATATATCAATAATCTTATTTTAAAATAGGCTCAATAGCAGTCAGTGAAAATGCTCAGGGACTGGACTTCATAAATATTGTTCAAATTTGACATTAGCATTTTATATTATTTAAAGACAGTCAAGCATATCATTAGAATTCAATGAAATCTGATCAATACAATTCTTTCAGCCAGTCTAGCATTAGTAAATTATATAATGACATCCATTAAATATTCTTTGTAGATATTTCTATTCTTTTTGCTTTTTCCTGAAAGATCTTCATTACAAAATAGAATTTGAAGTTTTGAATTTTCAATTTTTTGTTAATACATCATTCTCTTCTATCTGAATAATCCCATTTAATGTTTATCTTCTCAACTAAAGATAGATTAGTAACAACAATGAAAACAAAGTCATGGATGGCACCAAGCAAGTGTCATACACTATTAAAACAACACAAAGAATATTTTTATAAACAGCATATCTCTCACAACTTAGTGTGAGATGTATGTCTATAATCCTAGCACTTGAAGAGGCTGAGGCAGGAGATTGTGTTTTCTAAATAATCATGGGTTAAGCAGTGAAATCCAGTATCGAAAATGAAAACGGGAAAAAAAGTTGATTACATGTTTATTATCCATAAATAATTCACAACAAAGGCAATTTTTCCAGGCTCAATCAAGTAACCATAGTCTTTTATTTATTTTTGAGTAGAGAGGAGATTTTACAGCCACACACCATAGTTTTTAGAAAAAAATGTAATAACTTATTTAATAAAGATAACCATCAACAGGTCGCACGGGGACCCCTCAATGTCTATTGTCCAAACTACTCACGAGGCTGAGATCTGAGGACCACAATTGAAAGCCAGTCTGAACAGAAAGTATTTCAGAAAGTATTTGTGTCTCTCCTCTCCAGTTAAACACCCAAAAAGCTGGAGTAGAGCTGTGGCTCAAGTGTGTTACGAATGCTAGTCTTGAGGGAAAAATATCTAAAAGGCGGTACATAGCATATTGTTGGAGTAATCAATATGCAAATTATCAAATGAAAATCAATGTTTCCACATACTGATTTAACATTTGAACTTGTCTATTTTACCAGTAAACTGTAGGTAAGTGTAGGCATATTCTCTAACTCATCGATTGTTTACATTCAGAATGAATGATTCTAAAATGAAGATTCTATTGGCCTTCCCCCATTGTATCTGCATCAAGAAAAATATGATCTGAAATTTAAATTAAGATCATTGCACACATATTTCTTATCACATACAACACACACACACAAAAACACACACACACACAATCCTTAATTAAAAGAAATTCCTGAAGATTAGTGACCAACTGAGGTTAATGGCCTGAGACTATACTTTAGGCAATTAACTCCATCCAGCCATTCATTAATCCTCAGGAAATGCCCAGGTCCACAATTGTTATTGCTTAATTATAACCCAAATGGAACCACGAGCAATGAAACCCACAATGTGATTGGCTAATGTACAAGAACTAAGTTTTCCATGAATGCCTTGTACATACCAATTAAAATTGAATCACCCTTAAAAAAATCCATATGCCTATATTTCTTTTCCATTTTAAATTCATAATAGCAATAATGACTTCAATGCTGGGCATTTTCTGGGAATTAATGGCCAGCAGATGTTAATGACCCTTGGCTGTACCTTGAGCCATCTACTCCTCCTTGTTAGCCATTAATCCTTATGAAATGCCCAGTTATTGCTTAATTAACTTTACAATGCAGTTAATGCAGATATGACATGTGAAAAGATTTTTATTTAGTTACACCCACACACAAAAAAGAAACCTTTAACAAAAAAAACCCCAAAACTTACAATATTCAGATTCAAATTTCTGAAAAGCACATTGAAAATATAAGACTAGAAAGTATCATGACCTCAACTAACTTCAAGGGAGATTACAGTTTATGGTAAAAGATTATGCTGTTTCTCCTTATTACTTATTCCTATAGTTGTTTAATCTCATCAACTTTTTGAAGTCTAAATCTAATTTGTCCTTGTTAAAATCTTGCTGAAATGAAACATAATTTATCAGTTTATAGATAAGAATTGTATAGAAAATTCCCTTCTTTTTACTTTTTTATTTCTTCAGTGCTATGGGATTCAAAGTTCACAAACAACTCTATGGGTAGAAAATACTTGGGTCAGAATCTTTCAAACCTGATAAGTTTTAGCACCCATTATTCCTCAAGGGACAAAAGAATCGCTTTAAATTGTAAGCCTCCTATTTTATTAGCCTGTTAAGGGGGCATTTTTCAACCCAACTAGCAACTAATTAAAGAAACACAGTATCTGTCTCAAACCATCTGGTCCACTAGATGCTATTGATGAATGTGTTCACATGCTGTGTGTGGTTAAAATTTTATAGTTAATAAATACTTAGCCATGTTAGAAACCTACCTGATAAAGCACCCGGCATGCCTCACCTGACAGCAGCATTGGTTAGAACCCTTTCAATGCCTAAAATTAGCCATGGTTCATAAGTATAACCTTCAGGAAAAAAAATCAACTCCAGAATATGTTATCTTTCTTACAAAAGATAAAAGGCATACATCTAAATAACTGAAAAGTCAAGATTTTGAGTTGGCCAATTAATCATACTGGTTATATAAATTAAGTGGGATTATTTCTGCCATTTAATTTATACATATATTTTATTTTGTTTCGTGAGTTTTTTGGTTGTTTGTTTGCTCTTGATTATACTGGGGTTTATCCTCAGCTTTATGCTTGCTATGCAGGCACTCTACCATTGTGTCATATTCTAAACCCTTTATAAGTTTTTATGATATCATATCTTTTAATTACTCTTCACAAAAATCGCCACTAGATACTACATTTATAACTTTGGAAAAATATTTTTCCTAGATATTGTATTGTCTGATACAACAGACAACAATTGCTATTCTATGTTCAAAGACTAAAATAAAATACTTATATTGTGACAGAATAATAGATACCAAATTATGGTAATAAGGTAACTGTCACTAAACTTTCAGAGACAGATAAATCATTTTAGCCTGGCTAAAAATTACATATGAAATAAATACATATAGTAAAATGTCTAACAAAATATGAGATTTTGATGTCATTATAGGGATCTTAAGTCTTTTATGAATCGTGAATTGATCAAACCATTACATGCACAAAGGGTCTGTGTTAATCTGTCAGAACACATGGAAACTAGAAACTGATCAAATCTTTCTAGAATATGTACTAAATAGAGTTATGTGACATCCCAAAATTTTGATAAACTACAGTGTACAATATTTATTGGTTTGATCCTTTCTAACATATAACATCATGAAGACTTTCAGGGAAAATTTGGTCCTCATGTAATCTTAATAACATTTTTTAAAGAATTAGTGAATAAACTTCCTTAGCTTAATTTTCCTAATTTTCAGACCATCTCCACCTCCATAAATTCTCAAAAAAGGAATATGAGCTATAAGTGTAGCTTAATGATAGAACACTTGCTAAGCATGTTTGAGGACCTAGGGTTGATCCCAACACTATTTAAAATAATAATGGAGATAATAGTAATATTTTATACCAATCATGACTATTTTCTCTAATCTTCATTACACCTTATATTCTGTATTTATCCTCTCTTTTATGGACCATCATCTATCCTAGCTCCAACTGCTAAAGGAAATATTCTATCTTTCACTACTTAATCTAAAATATCACTCAGGTGAAAGGACAAAGAAGAGTGACTAGAAGATCTAGCAAAGGTAGAAAAGAATATCTTGATGTGTAAATAATTATAAGAATATGAAAGCACATTGTACAGTAAACTGAAAATTAGAGACAAATGACCAATTCAAGCAGACAATATGTGCTATTTTTCTGCTTTGGGAGTAAAACCTGAATAAATTGCAAATAGTTTAAATGTCTAATGTTTATGAAAAACTTCACATTTCAAAATGCATTAAAAACTAAAAATAAATTGACTCTTAGAGCTGTATAATAATTGACTTAAGTCCTTCCCATCCCCATCCACTCTCCAGTCTTTGTCATTGTCTATTACTTCCTTAATGTATTGCACCTCCCTAATCACTATATTTCTACCCTAATGGGAATTACAGTTTAATTATTGGGGGGAAAGGGAAACACTTGGACATACTAGAATTCCTGATGAGTGTACTTCCCTTTCTAACTTCCTGTACAGTCTTTTATGAACTAGTCTTTCAAGCGATAATATCCAAAGATCAAAGAAGCTAAGCTTTACTAAGAAAAGTCAGGGGATTAATTTTCTTGCCACTTTACTATTAGAGAACAAATTAACATTTCTCAACTTGACCAATTTGTCATTATTTTTAAGCTATTGAAATCCTAAAATCTATTAAAATACACTGTAGTCAATGTAGGATAAAAAAAAGAAAATTTCTCTCAATCTCTAAATGAATCTCCAAAGGATTCAGACAGATTACTTTTTCGAAACTTGCTCAAGTATTTTCAGGTGAAGTTGAATATGTTCATCTACACATATAATGTACCATAGACCAAGACTTTCATCATGGCTAATAATTTCCATCTAAGCAATCATGATTAATCTCATTTCTTTCCTATTATCACCTAAAATGTAATGAGATAATACAATAAATTATAATATATTAAAATTTATGTTTCCAGCAATCCATCATGATACCATAAATTCTATGAGATATATGTAGACTATATTATTCTATTTGCTACATCTATATGAAAAGATTTTTCTTTTCATTTGAGAGACTTTTCTTAGTAATTTAAATAATTGTGCTATATAGAAGAACAAGGTATATAGAATACTGTGTTTTAAAACTAGCCGAACCCTGTAATCACTTGCACTTTTGCAAGAATATATTCCTGACCTTTTCATTGAGATTATCAAGTAAGGTTGAGTAAATCACTAAGTCTGAATCTCCCAGAACATCCTTGAATCTCCCTGGCATCCGTATTTCAATTAAAACTCTCCATACAATTGCATTTTTCAGCAGTAGGACCACTAACTTTGGAAATTCAATATTATTTATTTAATAATGAATTATTCAGATTACATTAATAAAACACAAATGCTCAGAGTTCAATTAATTAGCAATTACCTAATGGAAACAGTGTCATATAATGTAGTAGCATCTTAAGAAATATTTTCTGTTTTCAAAAAATCTGAAATAATAATAAATTGGAAAGTATTCAACTGCTGATTGTTTTAGAGCTATGTATTACGAAATAAATCTTTTCCCTTATAAGTTACTATGTAACAAATCACTGATCTCCTTAAAACTAAGGTAGACTATTTTATATACTTTATACTTAATATAATAGTCCATGGAATGTTCTTGAAAGGTCATAAGCAGGCATAGACTCAGTACTTGCTAATCACAGTTTAGAAAAATCAGCAAAGACTGTTGCTGAAACTTGGCTGTGAGGCCCTGGATGTTTCGAGCCCAAATGGAAATAAAGAGATGGATGTAAGATATTTTTCAAAAACTGACAGAAAAAGGAGGGTGAAATCATAAAATCAGTAACAAAAACCCATCCATGTCTATAGGAATGTCAAAACACTTATTCTTTTGGGCAGAGGCAAGAACACAGACATTTGCCTGGGGGGTGAGAGGAGGGAAACTAGTGTGTGAGGATGGAAAATAGGATTGGTTAGATCTGGTGAAGCGTAGCTATGGAAGACAGTTTGAAATATTCAGAGCAAGTAGAAATGTCAGAAGGGTACTGGGTTTAAAAATCTGAAGATACAGACTGAAAAAAATACTAGGAATTCACTCATACTACTCTGCTGCCTGGAGTCCAAACATCATTTGATAAGAAAAAGGTCACCTGGTAAGTGGCTTCTCATAATGAGATGATGATTCCACATCAAACATATCAAATACAAAACATGTTGAACACTGATGGCTAACTTATAATCTCTTTCCTCTGAATTTATTTTCCCTACAGAAACAATAATATTTAGCATTTTAAAATCACTCTTATTAATAAAATGAGTAAAAGAATATAGACTGCCCTAGGTAAGTTATCTACCATTTCATTTAAACAATTTCTTCGTAAGACCTTTCTCTATTTATTTTATAGATTTACATAATAAGAATTCACACATGCAGATAGTTGAGCTCTCCTTCCTCCAGGCTGGTTACCTAACAGTTCTAATCACCTGATCATTAAAAAATAAAACCCACTTGAGATAATTGGCCATCTTCCCTAATTGAAAACTGGGTAGATAATAATTTGGTTCAGGGAAATGCCCTGCTCTCATATTGTACATAATATGAACTACCATCTGTCTATTAAATCAGTCATTGCAAAACATTAACACATAAATGACTATTGTGGGAATATTAAAAATGTGATCCCACCATTTCAATATTTTTTGTTGTTGCTGACTCATCCATTTCTTTCCAGGGGTAGTAAGAGTATTATATATCTATTGCTGACAATGGGGTGGCACAATCACTTTTGCATGGAATGCAGACATGTCTAAAACATTTGTAAGGTTTGACATTGTTATACAAAGTATTTTCTCTTAAATGAATAACATCAACATGAAACAAAGAAGTCAGAACAAATTACACAACAGATTTCAGGGCATCTGTAAAACTACATGGTCTTAAATACATTTACTCCCCTAAGAAATATAAGTCAAGGAAAAGAAAAAGGATAAAAAAATCAACCTGCCAATCTTCGAAACCATCCAGGACCCAGAAAATAGTTGGAATATACTTGAAATCTATCGAGGAAACACCTTAACTGTTTTTCCCTAGAAATGGCAATTTATTTAAATAAAGAAGTAGGGGAAATTCATAAACATCAGGCTGTGCTGTTAAGAGGCTCCGTACATATCAGGAGTGCTATTTACTTTTGCCTAATTCTACATTGAGAGGTTAGCCTCACCACTATCTGTGCACATATTGGAACACAGAAAAAAGAGCCCTGTTGGGGCCGGAAGTTTGGCTTAGTGGTAGAGTGCTTGCCTAGCATGCACGAAGACCTGTGTTTGATTCCTTGGTACCACATGCATATTAAAAAAAAAGCTGGAAGTGGTGCTGTGGCTCGAGTGGTAGAGCTCTAGTCTTGAGAAAGTCCAAGGACAGTGCTCAGGCCCTGAGCTCAGGGCCCAGGACTGGCAAAAAAAAAAAAAAAAAAAAAGCCCTCACAGCACCATCAGCTGAAGAGGACAAAGACAGATAGATGTGTATACGTATATACATTGAATGATACAAAGTAGACTGATACAAGAGCATGTTTTCATGTTCCAATCATTCAATCAAGTAGTATCAGCAAGTTGCCCCTAAATGTCTCTGTATTAACATCTAGAGATCCATGGTTTCCCTACTAACTGGCATGAAATAGGCTTGTGAAAGGTATCACTGAATTTTATCGTGAGGACATGTTACACCAGACAAGGTCAAATGGTGATCTATGTAGGTACTATCAACTGATTACGGAGAAATTAAGACACTGGAAAAATTTGATGATGATGATGATAATGTTGATGATGATGATGATGATGATGATGTACCTCCATAAACTACTTTTAAAATTCAAAGAAGCCGGGTGTGGTGGCTCATGCCTGTAATCTTAGCTACTCAGGAGGCTGAGATCAAGGTTCAAAGCCAGCCCGGGCCAAAAGGATTCTAGACTATAAACTCCAATTAATCTCTAGAAAACAGGAAGGGGGCTTGGATCAAGGGTAAGGCAGTAGCCTTAACTGAAGAGCTCAGGGATAGCACCCAGGCCAAGTTCAAGCCTCATAGCCCCCACCAAAAAAAAAAAAAATTCAAAGAAAAATCAAACAGCAGTGACAGTGAGGAAAATTTCCAACCATCAACCCATCAACTATGGAAAATAAGGTATTTCTATATTTGGGATTGAGAATACTGATATACATAGGTATATAGACATACATATGCACATATATGTGTGTATACATATGTGTATATGTATATTTTGTAAAGGGTATTTTAAAAGTCATACACATTCTGAAATTCTTGTTCATCTAAGAATGAATTATTACTGAGTTACTATTAGTATGAGTTATTCTCCTTTACCCCTATCATACACACTGAAGAGTATGTGTCAGTGGTCAAGCTCAGGCCTGTTTTTCCTTCACAGAATCATAGTGATAAGGGAATACTATATTTAAATACCAACCAAGAACTGTACTTGAATCATTTGAAGATCTAAAATTTACAAGAATATAAATTTACATGTTGTCAAAGACTCAGGAAAATCCATTTTTAGAAAAAACATAAGTTTATATCTTTTGTGTAGATGTTTCTTGTCAGTCTTAGGACTTGAACTCAGGGGCTAGGTGCTGTTCTTGATCTTTTTTGCTCAAGGCTAGAGCTCTACCACTTGAGTCACAACTCTACTTCCAGCTTTTTGGTAGTTAATTGGAGATAAAAAGACATATGGACTTTCCAAACAGTGATCCTCAGAGCTCAGTCTTCTAAGTAATTAAGATTTCAGGTATAAGACATCAGTGTCCAACTTCTTTTCCTTATGATTTAATTATGGCTTGCCCCCTGTCAATGATTATATACAAAGGCAAGTAATATGTAAATAATGTGATTTCTGTGTATTAACAAAAAGAAACTCTACTTTTAAAAAAGTGGAAGCTCATGGATAATTTACACTGGAAATCCCATGACATTAAGTTTTGCGGCTCATTTCTCTTCTTTATGAATGTATGACTGTAATTATATTAGATTCTTGAATAATTTGAATAACCAAGACAAAGAAAAATTAAAATGATGATACCTTACCACAGTGTGGACTTCAAAAGATGATAAGTTGATAAGGAGTATCTCTCTCTCTCGGTCTCTCTCTGTCTCTCTCTTCCCCCTCTTCTCATCCCTTCACTCCATTTCCTCCTTCTCCTCTCTCTACCCTTTTCTCTCCCCTTCGTTTTTTACATACACAAAAGTACCTATGAACATGTGTATATAAACATTTATACACATAAATGCATACACATAGATATATATTTTTTTTCACTTTGGTGAAAGGCAAAGATCTTTATGAATTCAATGAAGAGGCAAATTTATTCAATTAATTAATTATAAACTCCAAAATTAGCATCTAATGTTTAGGAATGGAAAATGTATTCATTGAGAGCATGTTTTACCAGTTCAATTTGCCTCTGGATCTTTATTTTTTTCATTTGGACAATGACTAAAATGTGCAATTTTCTAAATAGATATTGCTTATTATATATAAAGTAATTATTTTTAAAAAACCTGTTTGGTATCAAAATATGTTGCTGACTAAATCAGACTTGTTTGGGATCAACATAGAATAAAATAACTATAAAAGTTAGAACACTATTTTCAAATAATTTAATGTTTTGTTCTGCATTGTGCTAGTTGCTTCATGAAGTAATCTTTTACTAATCTTTGAGCTAAGTATTGTGTTCCTATGCAACAATTTCATGCACAGAAGCAAACAGAAGATTAATAATTTGCTCAGGCTTTTAGATGGCTCATAAAAGCTTGAGCTGTATTTTTACCTTAAGGCTGACTGACCTTAAATGAAATATGTCTGAACTCTAAAAGGGAATCTCGCCCTATTAAGTTCCTATTGCACTAACTGCTGGCTGTTTATCAAATTCACTTCTAAGCACACAGCTTGACCACTGCTTCCCCTAGAGTCAACTTTGTCAATAAACTAAATTCTTGCCAAGAGAATATGTACCAAAAAATTGTATACCACTATCAAGTTCAGTTTTTATAAACTTCTCATACAACATGCTCCCTTCTTTTTGGCTTATAATGCTGTGAACAAGCCACAATGAGATCAATGAAGGTGGTAGGATCACGTCACTTAGAAGTTCAACTACGAATGTTCAGTGATATATGACGGGAAATACACTCTTCCTAGATGAACCCCTGTAAGAGTTTTCTCTTCAGTAGCTAATACTGTATTGCCCTAATTGACCTGATGTCTAAATCTTATTTGTATGTCATATGTCTACATCATGTTATATCTTCCTGTTACCAAATAAAATATCACCATGACTTACAGTGAAATTTTTAAAGATTTTAATTAAGATCTCTCAATTAAAAACAAACTTGATTTTTCTGACCTGACATTCAGAAAAAAATTAATGATAATAGGATCTCATCTCCTACTAGACATATGCATATTAAGTAAAATGTTAGTCTGAAGACAGAATGGACCCATGAATTGCATTTTTATCTCTCCAATAGCAAACAACACCAAATACAGTTTTGAAGTGATGCCTTGTTACTTTTACTAACAAATTCAGGTGTCAAGGATAATAAATGAATCATTTATTTGATGCATATTATACTTTAAAAGGATCGATGTAAGCCCCCAGAGGAAAAAGGCAAAGGCATTCTCAGAAACATTTCATCATTTGAAGTGTATATAACAATGCTGACAAGTACTAAAGATAACTACTTTGTTCTGTCGTGCTGTGTCATGTAGTAGAAAACACAAAGCATTATGTGACCTTTAGAGAAACAGCCCAAAGTAACTTGCTTTGTGGTGTTTAATGTGAGTTCTTTTGAATAGTGGAAGGTTCTGTTTTATTCCCAGTTGTGACCAAGGATATCTCTTGAGGAATCTCAAACAAGGAGAGAAAAGAATGCTGACACTTTAGAATATAAGAGTAAGGAAAAATACTATGAGGAAAAAAAATCACTGACGAAAGAAAAATATCACATTTATGTAGACTCTGTGTAAACTTCCTTCTGTTATACATCTGCTCCAACGTTGGTCTAGATGGAAGTGGTATCAGTGGACTTAAACTAAACTTAAACTGTTAGTCCATTCACTACTTGTATATGCTTTCAACTTGGTCTTCTCTAATACACCATGGATTATTATTACACCTGACCTGAAGCCTAAACACATTAAATTCAATAAAGACTAGAGTATATAATGCACTGATTACACAAATCAATAATAAATTGTTGTTAAGTCCTTGTTTTACCACCATGTTTTTTTTCTTTTTTTAAAAAAAGGATATATTTTAATTGTTGACCTCTTAATGCAGGGTTAAGTCCTTAGTCTGAAGAAGTAATTATTAAAGAAAGACTTCAGCTATCTTGGTGTTCTGTAAATAAAATTTATAGAAAATCTGAATAGAAATTATTTATATAGTTTGATCTTTGAGTATCCATTGAAAACAATACCAAAATATATACTGAAAATGCCTGTTGATGAGCTTCAATAAAATAATTTTTTTTTACTAGTCCTCAAGGAAGGCAGAAAAGGATGAACTAAAGAATAAAGAAATTAGGGCCAGGAGTTTGGCCTAGTGGTAGAGTGCTTGTCTATCATGCATGAAGACCTGGGTTTGATTCTTCGGTACCACACACATAGAAAAAGCCAGAAGCGGTGCTGTGGCTCAAGTGGTAGGGCTCTAGCCTTGAGAGAGCCCAAGAACAGTGCTCAGGCCCTGAGTTCAAGCCCTAGAACTGGTGCAAAAAAAATGAAATTAGACAAACAGGAAATCTATAACAAATCCAGATTCCAGGGGCTCACACTTGTACTCTAGCTCCTCGGGAGGCTGCGATATGAGGATCTTGGTTCAAAGCTAGACCAGGTAGGAAAGTCCTTAAGACTCTTATCTCCAATAAACTACTCAGAAATAGCCAGAAGTGGTGCTGTGGCTAAAGTGGGAAAGCTAGGTTTGAGTACAAAGAAGCTCAGGGACAGTGCTCAGACCCTGAGCTAAAGCCTGAGGGTAAGCAAGAGAAAGAGACAGAAGTCATTTTATCTCAGATAATTGTCACAGAGACAAAAGTCTTAATACAAAAAATCATCATACAGTGTCCCACATAATTTGAATAGGGAATACAATGTGGGTGAATAATAATGAAGATAGTCTATATATGCAAGTAGCCCTCATATATATATGTATATATGTACATACATTCACACATATATACATATATATTTATATAAAAGTTATGAAGGTTTTCTAATTATAACTAAAACAATTCATGAAGGCTCTTGTCTCTATTTTTAGATATATAGGAGGTATTGAAAGATAGTGGATCAAGGACAACCTTGAGCCAAATCACAAGAATTTATCTAAAAAAAATTAACTAAAGCAAAAGAGAGTTAAGATGTAGCTCAAATAGTAGGGAACTAGTCTAGTAAGAGAAACGAGAACCTTACAATAATAATATTAGTAATGCTGCTATAGTCAGAATAATTACAAACATTTATTTTTCACATATTTAAACAGAATTTAAGAACATTTACTATAATGTAATTGTATTTACAAATTGACAACTGTTTATATTGTATAATTGAATAATAATAGCCACGTGAAGATATAAATAAGTAGAAGTGGGAACTCTGTGCAAACACAACATTGTTCTCAAATGAATAAGTACTGTTGAGGATGACAATCTCCTAAGGTCTTTTGCGTACCTCCTCCTCTTGCTGGCTGTGCTAGGCATGGAAAGTCTTTACCTGAGCTATTTCTCAAAATTGTATTTGTGATTAAGACTCTGTGAGAGAGGGAGAGACAGACAGACAGACAGACAGACAGACAGAGACAGATGGAGGATTCCTTACTAATGGCTATTAGAGCAATGAATACCCCAACATTTCTTTTCTATAACACAGCCTGTTCCATAAGCAGGTGTCATTTCAGGCCCTTTGTAGGACTTTATGGGACCTGGGGGTGAGGATAATTAATGCGAGCCTGTCCATTCTTATCTGCTTGTTGCGATGTGAACAGTAATGTCTTTTGTTCCAGCCTCTTGAGTCTCATATCTTCTGACACCATCTCTAACAAAATAGGCTACTTATCAGCAGGAATTAGGGTAAACTCAAATCCCAGAACATAAACACATATGTTATTGTTATATGGAAATCAAATTTAATTAACTTTAACATCATAAAAACGAATCAGTTTATATGAAAGAGAAGAACTAATAAACATAGATTACTCTTGGGCTTGTATGCTATGGTATTATTTAGGGGCCATATTTGAAGGATCAATTATTCTAGAGATAATTATTTCTAAATTCTCATGTCTCAACCCCGGTTTCTAAAAAAAAAATGAAGCTAAAAGCATTCCTATAAGTATAAAATTATTCCTCTACTTAACCAAAACAATGATGTAGCTTTGTATAGGCAGCTGGAATGCTACTGGGAAATAGCATTCTGTTACACAGAATCCAAGAGTATCCAAATATAAATGTTGAGAATATAATCAACTACAATGGAAAATGATTGCTTGGGGGTGTATTCTCGTACAATAGCTTTAGTGAAAGACTTGCATTCTTTCTGGCTTGTGCACTACCAAATGAGCTATATTTACAGCCTGATTTCTTTGGTATTTAACTGTGATAGAGTATTGTAAATTTGTGTGCCTGTGCTAACTAAACCATGATCAGAAGATCAGTGTATAGTTAGAATTACAAGGACCAAACAGTACCCAATTGCCAATGATCTTTATTTCATAATTCTAAAACATTATCTTTGATAGCCTTTGAAAACCTATACAGCAATTATGCAATCTTCCTTAAAAATAATTTTGAGCTTCAAAAAATTGTTTCTAACTTTTTAGAAGACTATTTTCACTGCATCCTAAAATTTCTTATTCATCATAATCAGTCAATTCCAACGATCAAAGACTCTCCACATTAGTTTTAATTTAAACTATTTTAATTAACTTTAAGTAGTTGTACAAAGGAGCTGCCATTTAACAAAGCAGCTTATAAATACAATGCATGTTAACCAGTGCCACCCTTTTTCTCACCCTGCCCTCCCATTCTTCTCCCTTCCCTCCCCTTTCTTAATTTTGTAGGATATACACTGAATAATGGACTTCACTTTTGAGTCTATCAAAACTGGAAATTATAAGGTTTTGAATTAACTTGAACATTGGGTGCTTTCTAATGTCCTTAGCCCTCGCATTATTCCTTCTTACACCTTTCCATATTTCAGGGCTGTTTTATTCAGTGTATACTTCCTCTTTCTTTTAGAAGAAGCTAGTAATTGGTAGCTTACAGCTCTGCACAAAGTATTTTTCCAATGCCTTTGGAAACATTGTTATTTAAACCTAGTGATTCTGTTTTAAACACATGACAAGACCAAAGCAATCAATTGCAATGTATAAAAAGATCTCATAATAAAAATAAATAAAAATAAGAGAAATTTCACATTTTATAATACAATATTTTATAAGATAATGATAAAATAATTGGACAATAAAACACTGTTTCATAGTCTCAAAATATTTCCTTAACTTCATATAAAATAATTACATAATATTGTGTGTACCTCAAAAGTTACTGCAATTAGAATTACCTGTAACTAATTTAACTGCTTATATTCTATAGTCTTAATATAGAATATCAAACTGGGAGAAACTATATCTAGCATAAGAATCAGATGAGTACCAGAACAAATTCTGTCTCTGCAGAGTGCTGCTCACATTCCAATAAAATTCAATATACAGAAATGCATCTAGCCCAGAACGTGGGACAGAAACTTCAGTGAGCACCACTATCTACACTTGTACTGCCTGATTAGATTATCATGTGAGGGAAAAGTTGAAGAGCCTATAATTAGCTTGGACTCATTTTCATTAGGGTTTTTCTTATACTTATGAAACAGTGTACCCCATTTGGGTTCTTTAAGACTATTTTCAATACTTAATTAACAGGAAATTAATAAATAATGCTCCAGGATTTTGTACAAGATATGCAAATCAACTTGAAAGATATTAAACCTGAAAAGACTTGCTATAATTATTTCTGTTGACTTTTTTCCTAAATGTAGGCAGTCACATATAGAGTTATTTCAAAAACACTTAACCCCTGAGAAGAACATAAACCCATAATCATTAGCTATGGATAAATAATTCTGTAACTAATCCTATCTACTGGATTAAGCCAACAATGAATTTGAACAGTTTTCAATGTCACTATTGTGCAATGTAAACAAAAGTGAAATGTGCAGACGTTTACACTTCTGTACAATACAGTAGTAATAAACTGGCTTGACAAGATGCACAGGAAAAGGAGAAATGGCTATATATTGAACTTTAGTTTGTAATTTTTCTACAAAGTAAGGTCTCAGTGAACTTGTGATTTCATATCTCGCTGTCTTGAGTGAGAAGAATAAGACAGACAGACAGATAAAGATAGATAAGAGGAGAAGAGAGGAGAGGAGAGGAGAGGAGAGGAGAGGAGAGAGAGAGAGAGAGAGAGAGAGAGAGAGAGAGAGAGAGAGAGAGAGAGAGAGAGAGAGAGAGAGAGAGAGAAAGGATTTTCCATAACCCAATGCTAGGATTTTTATAAGAAATTTGAAAACATTACAGAAAGAGCTTTTGAATTGTAAATAAAATATTAGAGCAGGAGAAACAAAATGAGTGGAGACAATACAATTGCCTAAAAGAAGACAGGGCATTTAAGAGTTCCCACATTATACTTAACTAAAAGTCAAAAATCATGGGATAATCTTCATCATCTTAAATAGAAAATTTGTTAATGTGGATTACTATTTTATTCATATTCCACCAATAAAATGTTTATCAAAAAAATAATGTGCCAGGGCTGGGAGTTTGGCCTAGGGGTAGAGAGTTTGCCTAGCATGCATGAAGACCCGGGTTCGATTCCTTGGTACCACATACATACAAAAAAATGCCGGAAGTGGTGCAGAGTCTCAAGTGGTAGAGCTCTAGCCTTGAGAAATTCCAAGGATGGTATTCAGGTCCTGAGCTCAAAAGGAAACTCATTTTATCATTTAGGTTCCCACCACAAATAGACACTACAGAATAATTCTTTTCTAAATAATATTGACTCATCAGCAGGATGATATACTATTACTACTTAAAGACATTTTGATTTGTAGTCAGTAAAACTAACAAAAAATACATGAAACACTAACAATACTCAAATAAAATAAAATGCTACATATGAAGAAAAAGTATAATTTAATAACATGTGCTTAAATGATTGATCCACCTTGTATATGTCATTGGTAAGAAAGAGATGGAAAGAATGACTAACCAAGATGAATTACACATAAAAAGTGATATGTCAGAGCCAGGAGTTTGACCAAGTGGTTGAGTGCTTGCCTAGCATGCACGAAGACCCAGGTTCAATTCCTCAGTATCACATACATAGAAAAAAGCCGGAAGTGGTGATGAGCCTCAACTGGTAGAGCTCTAGCCTTGAGAAAGTCCAATGACAGTGCTTAGACCCTAAGCACTGGGAAAAAAGGCCTACAACCGAGGAAAAAAGTGATAAGTTGAAGCCCCATTAGATAACTGTTTTAAAACAATTTTTAAAATGCAAAAGAGGAAAGAAAATAGACCTTTCATAGTGGAGAGGAGAAAGTTAAATCTTTCTCCAACCTGAAATGTGTAAGATGTCCCTTTCAGACCTGACACAAATAATTGCTCAATATTTTTTTTAATTGTCGGGGTGATTGATGTGTAGAAGGGTTACAGTTACATTCATCAGGTAGTGGGTATATTACTTCTTGAACATTATTATCCCTTCCCATGTTTTTTCCCACTTTCCCTCCCACCCCCCTCACTCATCTTGTTTTTCCCTTACTTTCTCTTTTTCAAATGAACAAATAAATGTATATACAGTATACCAGGTACCACATTCAGATACAGTACTAACATGCGATAAACCATAAGGGGAAAAGAAATAGCTTCACATAGTACATTAAGAACAACTATCAAAAAAGATAAACCACTTGTTTCCATATGCTGGAGTTCCTTTCACTTAGCCTCATCCTATATGGCCATGTGTACATCACTTTTGAGCTATTATGATCGTCCACTTGCTCAATAGTTTCTAGACTTACTTTTTTCTTTCTAATGACCAGGAAGAAAGAACATTCTTTTATTAAAGAGGAATGTATTTGAATGAAAACTTAGCCCAACAAGTAAGGCATTGTAACTAAACATTAAAGGTTCATTTCAGCTATAATAATATGATTATAGCCGTGCTTTAAAAGGAAAGTATTTAAGTCGGGCATTGATGGCTCATGGCTACTCAAGAGGCTGAGATCTGAGGATTGCAGTTTGAAGCAAGCTGAGACAGGAAAGAAAGTCTGTGAGACTCTTCAATTAACTACACAAAAAGCTAGAAGTAGAGCTCAATGAGTAAAGCAACAGCTTTAAGCAATAATACTTAGGTTCAGCACATAGGCCCTGAGTTCAAGCCTCAGGACCAGCACACACATACACGCAAAAATGAAAAACAAAACAAAAACTCTAGTTTCTTAAATTCGAAGTCTAGAGATATTTCAAATCTGGTACAAAGACTCAACAGAAAACTCACTCTCCCTTTTGTGGCATGTCATTAATGTCTTCACCAAAGAAAAAAGCTGGGCTGTCTCCCTTGTAGCCATCACAAGAGCCATAATAATTATCCAAAAATACACTTTTTTATCTATATGTTGCTTTTCATTAGGAAAAAATCTTTTTTTAAGACCTGCCAGACTTCTTCTTTCATTGAATGAACTTCTTTCTTATTTTCATGACTGAACCAGATATTGGCATAGGAAATAAAATGATGATAATTGGCTTAGCAAAATTATAATTATTTCTCCAGGGATCATACAATAAGCTAAATTTTACTGTACCAGCAAAGAATTAAAGAAAGTTATTGCTGAAATACTTTCAGACCCTGTCTACTCTATCTGGTGGGATCTAGAGGGTATTTGATAGAAACATTCATTTCATTTTTAAAAAACATTTTTTGCCAGGGAAGAGGAATCCTGGGGCTTGAACTCAGGGCCTGTGTGCTTTCCCTGGCATTTTTGCTTAAGGCTAGCACTTTACCATTTTGAACCACAGTGCCAATTCTAGCTTAGGCTGGTTTCGAATGACCATTTTCCTATCTCAGCTTCCTGAATAGCAAAGATTATAGATGCCTAGCTCTCTGAAACATTTTTATGCTTTTACTCCAAGTGTTGGCCTCCTTTTGAGAAATAGGCAGGTTATAGATATGGAATATACATATGCACAAAGGCATAAATGCACTATTATTAGTTATAGTTAAACAGATGTGTTGTCAGAAATGTTGCTAATTCAAACTTTCTAGTAGAGAGCATATGGTCTAATATATGGTTTTGTGCTTGTTGTTATAGTTGTTGTCTGTCAGTTATGGGGCTTGAACTCAGGGCCTGAGTACTTTTCTTCTCAAGGCTAGCACTCTACTACTTTGAGCTACAATGCTATTTCAAGTTTTATGATAATTAAATAAAAATCTCACAGCCTTGCCTTCTTGGGATAGCTTCAAATCATGATTCAAAGGATGCTAGGATTTCATGTGTGAACCACCGGCACCAGGTTAAATAAGTGTTATTTTATTTGTTTTTCATTAGTCTCTCATTGCTCATTCCATGTTTCCCCACAACCAAAGCCCAATAAGTTCCCAAGGAATGTGGCCTATATTTGATTTTATCTTGTTTTCATATTTGATTTTAGCCATACCAGCATGATTAAATATTGTTAAATACTAGCTTATTTGAAAAGTGCACTGTGATTAAAACAAATATACATATTCTTTCTTGAACTACAAATACAATCTTCCCTTGAAATATTACCATTAATTATTTAAAAGAAGAAAGGAGACAGAACCAATTGGGACACAAAATTTTCTTGTGAACTGTTTCTACATTTCCATTTCATGTTCCGTCACCCCCTGGTGTGGCTATGCCTAATACCACTGAACTAATTGTCCGTTATGCTTTCCATCAGAATTTCTTTAACTCTTGTTACAGCTTCCCTGGGTTGGAACTTAAGCATTCTTAATAGACTAATTAATGACATCACCTAAGAAGTTATCTTCCCTAGAAAGCTCACCAAGTCACCAGCTGTAATAAACGTTCCTTTTCATCCATTCCAGAGAATCTTTGTGCAAATCATTCATGATAAACCTCTAAAGCATTTAAGTCTAGATCTGCTGTCCTTGTTAGGCTTTCTGACATAAATAAATAGGGTATTGAATGAAATGAAATAAATTGTTATTCATGTATCTGGGCTAAGCACTCAAAAGTAGTACACTAAAGACTAAAGCTGCTTAAATAAATTAATGTGATAATAAAAGGACATTAAAAAGTTATTACCTTCATATAAAAACACAGTAACATTTCACCAGTACTTACAGTGAACCAAATATCATGTTAAGTATCTTATAAATATTTTCCCACATAACTATCAAAACAGTCCCAGGAAGTAAGAGTATACTACTCATTTTAACCATGAGGACACTGAGTTGCAAAGAGAATAGTTAAATTTTCCAAGATTGTAAGATTAGTTAGGCCCCAAATGTAGAACTTGAACTTGGTTGGGTGGAAACTGAAGCTCATATTTTGTTGCTATGAAAACAGATACCATTTCCTATATTTTATTTTTTTATCCCTTCTTATATGGAAGTAATGTCAGAGAGCTTGGAGGGTTAAGGATTGCCAGGCCTACAAAATCATTATGTACATGACTGAATAGACCCATATGCTACTCCCCAGCATCTTGTGGCTGCACAAAGCTATCTGCCAACAAGGATAATTTTATATGGACTGTGATGGTATTATAAAAACCCAAATAAAAAGATTTTTTATTTTTAATAAAAATTACCATATTTACAGACCATCAGAAAACTAGAAAATGATTTTTTCATATACTTTTGACTTTACATTCATATTTGCCCACTGTTTACCTAATTGTAAATAAGTGGATATGTAACACCAAAATATCTAAAGCAAGTATCTTTTGGCATCTAGTACATGGGCCAAAACAATGGAAATAATTTTAAAAGGTAATACCTATTTAATTTCAAAATGTAGCTGTAAACATTTGCTGATAATGAAAATATAAGATGCTAAAATAGAAATAATGGAAAATTCAGGAGAAGAAAAATGTGAGCCTACAGGAAGAGAAACCTAAACCAGGTGCTGGAGGCTCCTATCTGTTATCCTAGCTAGTCAGGGAGCTGATGTCTGAAGGTCATGGTTGGAAGTCAGTCCAGAAAGGAAAGTCCATGAAACTTTAATCTCCAATTAGCCACCAAAAAACTTCAAGAGGAGCTGTGGCTCAATGGATGGAGTACTAGTCTTAAGGAAAAAAAGCCCAAACCTTGAGTTCAAGCCCCACACCAATAAAAGGGAGGAAGGGAGAGAGGAAAGGAGGGAGGGAAGGAGGGAGGGAGGAAAGAAGGAAGGAAGGAAGGAAGGAAGGAAGGAAGGAAGGAAGGAAGGAAGGAAGGAAGGAAGGAAGGAAGGAAGGAAGGGGAAAAGAAAACTAAAATACATTTCCATATGTGTCCATATGGCTCAAGGCTTGGAAAAACAAATCTAAATTTTGAAAAGTTATTAATATGGGTAAGTAAAAGTACTGATTTTCTTCACTTTCTCATGAGAGGGTTCAAATATTAATCATATCATTTTGCAGCTGTTCCTTAAATTAAACCACCCATTAGTTGTAAAAAGGGGTTTTATGTTAGCACATCCGTATGTACATTCACTGTAAGTTGACCTCAGCACCTCTGCCCATTTCTCTCATTCCAGGTTTTATCTTTACAAATCAATCTTAATAATATTTACGGTTTCTTTTTCTTAAAGGCTCTCAGGAGTAAAATTTATGTTTTGAATTTAAATCAGCTATGTTATTTTCACTGGAAGAAATGACCAAAGTGCAACAATTACAACACTAACCTATATCTTCTAAATTTTTCATCAGAAAAGTTCTAAAATTGACGAGTTTTGTGTAAATCAAGTGTGGTTAGCTTTGAGGAAAAAGTATTAAATGGTACATAAATATTTTCACTATCAACACATAATCTAATACATATTATATTCAGCAATCCTAAATGAAAAAAGGCTAAACAACTTATAATTATGAATGTTATCCTAACTTGTGCAGAGCCTACAGATTAATTAAATATCTAAGCTCAATTATTTGGAACAGAAAGCTAAGCTGAGTATTAATATTTATAACAATATTTTAAAGATGTGATCTATAAAGACATGTTTTAATAAAGCTCAGAATTCATACTGTCACATTTAACAACACAATAAAACAATTTAAAATGTTATGTAGCTTAAAAGAAACATTATGCTTCAATCAATCCACGATATACTATGTTTGAAGAAAAGTCTCAGGAAATAATATATATTTTGCATATCTGTATAGAAAGAATTTTTTTCATTTAAGTGTTACATTGATATTCTTATTTAGAAAGACTATTATATTAATGAGAATTAAAAGATAGTTTAGCCTACAAAAAATTGGTCCAAACATTCAGGGCAATAAAATAATGAATATTAAAAGCTTAATTTTTTCTTATATTTTGATCTTGCAAAATTTGATTAAGGAAATGACTATAATTACTTGTAAAGATTTAATGGAGAAAACCAGTTCTTGCGGCCTTTAAAGAGAACAGTTTAAAATTACGCAAAAAACTCAAAAACATAAACGTCAACTTAAGAAAACTAGTTTAAAATCATAAAAAAATATATGTTATTCAATATATTGATGAAATAATCATTATGGAAGTGAAAATATACTCAGGGTATGAATTAAACTCCAGTGATAAAAGAGTACAGGAATTACGATTTCAAATTTTGTTACCATAGACAAATCATATATCTACATCAAGAAGGTTTTTAATCAGAGAACAATGGAAAAGTGATGTTGATAAGATGCATTGTACTCAGAACTTGACATATTAACTTGAAAATTCTTTGTTTAGCTGCTTAAAATAATTCAAAAGAATAAAATTAAAAAGAAGATATTTACCACCT